>NC_089580.1:156434245-156775279 GCF_019320115.1 Miscanthus floridulus | reverse complement strand
AAACCCATGTAATGAATGTTTTGGATCTTATTGCATTTTATAGACCTTATTGCTTCTTTGTAATGAGTGTTGGATAGAATAAATGTTTTTCTTTAAATCGTCAAAATCATGTAACCATACTAAATTATAAGCACTTATGGCACAAACACAAAAATTTCTATGATTCGTGTTGCAGATGCTGAACCGCCGATCTAATCGCCTAATGAACCGTGGACATGCGCCCACCCCCAAACCAGTCAAACCAAATGGGGGGCGTGGTGACAACAACCATGGCCATGGCCATGGCCATGGATGTGGAGGGATACCCTTCAACCTAGAGAATACCCCGCCGCCTGAGGAGAACATTCCGCCACCACCACCACTGAACCTAGTAGAGGTGATGGCACAACAGACCCAACTTCTTGCAGCTCTTGTTAATGGAGCAAACCGTCGCTAGGGAGGTCAGCAGAATGACTTCCAAAGGAAGCTAGAAGGATTTCAGAAGCTAAGGCCACCTACCTATGATGGCACCAACCCTGACCCGCTTGTAGCCGATGACTGGCTCAAGGAGATGGAGAAGAAGCTTGACCTCACTACTTTCACCGACGATGAGTGTGTTGGAGCTGCCACACACCAGCTCACAGGTGCAGCACATGCCTGGTGGGACAGTTTTAGTGATTCCCATGAGGACCCTACCAACATCTCATGGGAAGAGTTCGCCGAAGCATTCACTGAGTATCACATTCCCAAGGGTATCATGGAGGCCAACGCCGAGGAGTTCTGCAACATCAAGATGGGAAAGTATAGGGTGACTAAGTACACTACTTGTTTCACCAATCTTCTACGCTATGCACCTCCCTATGTTGTGAACTCTAAGAAGGAGAAGTTGTACTATTACCCTAAGGGACTTAACCCACACATGAAGCTGAAGTTTGGCGGTATTGAGAGTAGCACACTACGGGCTCTGGTGGATCGCTGCATTTAGATTGAGAAGGACCATGCTGAAGCTGGAGAGGAGTATAGGGAGAGGAAGCGTAAGCCTGAGGAGTCCTTTCGTGGATGTGATCGTAAGAGGTTCCACAGAGATGCACCATCTAGAGAACGCTCTTGCCATAATAGGGATAAGAACCCTAGATCGAGTAGGGGTAGGGGAGGCTACACCACCAAATACTCCCACCCTGCTCAGGATCGTTACACCTAGGACTGTTATGCTCAGGACCGCAACACTCAGGACCATTTCAACCATTCCCGCTCTGTGAATGAACGCCCAGCACAGAATCGCTCCACACCAAGCACTGGAAATTGGAAGGCACCCACACCAACCCCTACAGGCGGTACACCTTTCACCTGCTTCGCTTGTGGCCAACCAGGTCACAAAGCCGCTGAGTGCCCATAGAACTCAGCTGCTTAGAAGTCTTAGTTCAAGGGATCTGCTACCCATGGATGTCTCAACCATCTGGACGCCGAGGAAGCACAGGCTACCCCTAACATTGTGTATGGTATGTTTTTAGTTAACAGCAATACTGCATCAGTTCTATTTGACTCTGGAGCAACTTGTTCTTACATATCATCCAAGTTTGCATGAGAGTATAACCTACCTATAACCCCATGTGGAAAGCCTATTATCACCAGTTCACCTCTAGGAGACCTAAAGTGCACCCACATCTGTAAGGGAGTGAGTCTTACCATTGAGGGTCCTACCTTTAAAGCCGACCTAACCCTGTTACCTTCCACTAACCTAGATGTCATCTTAGGTATGGATTGGCTAACCATTCACCAAGGCATCATATCATGTTCACCTAGATACGTCCAAGTGACCCACCCATCAGGCCAAGTCATTAGATGTGAACCTCAGTCCGGAAAGTCTACTTCTATCTTGTGTGCCCTTAAAGCCAGTTTAGAATCACAAAAAGAGGAGAAGACAATTCATGATGTGCCTATGGTAAGAGACTATCCCGATGTATTCCCTGAAGAATTACTAGGTATGCCATCAGACCGTGATGTAGAGTCCATCATTGATCTTTTGCCGGGGACAGGACCCATTGCTAAGAGACCCTATCGCATGTCAGTTGATGAACTAGCCGAGCTCAAGAAATAGCTTGATGAGCTTATCTCAAAGGGGTATATCAGACCCAGTGCTTCACCTTGGGGGTCCCCTGTTCTATTTTATTAAGAAGAAGGATGGCTCGATGAGAATGTGCATTGATTATCGGAACTTGAACGTAGTCACCATCAAGAACAAGTACCCTCTGCCAAGAATCGATGATCTACTTGATCAGTTTCGAGGTGCCAAGTATTTATCCAAGATTGATCTCAGATTTGGCTATCATCATATGAAGATTCGAGAGAGTGATATCCCGAAGATAGCTTTCGTGACTAAGTATGGGTAGTTTGAGTTCACCGTGGTGTCCTTTGGACTCACGAATGCTCCCGCATACTTCATGAACATGATGAATAAGGTTTTCATGAATGAACTGGATAAGTTCGTGGTAGTATTCATTGATAACATCCTTGTCTATTCACCCACTGCTGAAGAACATGAACATCATCTAAGAACGGTACTTGAGAAATTAGCCCAACATCAGCTCTACGCAAAGTTCAGCAAATGCAAGTTTTGGCTATAGAAAGTTGCCTTCTTAGGCCATGTACTATCAACTGAAGGTGTTGTAGTTGACCTAGCCAAGATTGAAGCTATGAAAGAGTGGAATCAACCCTGTAATGTGACAGAAATCAGAAGTTTCTTGGGACTGGTCAGATATTATCGCCGATTCATCGAAAACTTCTCCAAGATAGCCTGTCCAATGACCAACCTTCTAAAGAAGACTAAGGAGTTTGAATGGATGCCCAAGTGCGAACAAAGCTTCTAGAAATTGAAACAGAAGCTTACCGTAACTCCTATGCTAGCATTGCCTGACATTAGCAAAGATTTCATGGTCTATTGTGATGCATCCCGTCAAGGACTTGGTTGTGTACTGATGCAAGATGGAAGAGTTATAGCATATGCATCTTGATAGTTGAAAGAACATGAGAACCGTTACCCAACCCATGGTCTTGAGTTAGCAGCAGTTGTGCATGCCTTGAAGATCTGAAGACACTACTTGATAGGCAACAAGTGTGATATATATACGGATCACAAGAGCTTGAAGTACTTTTTCACTCAGGAAGATCTAAATATGAGACAACGCCGATGGCTAGAGTTGATCAAGGACTATGACCTGGAAATTCACTATCATCTGGGAAAAGCTAATGTAGTCGTAGATGCTCTCAGTCGCAAGAGTTACTGTCACACTTTGATCACTGAATCCATACCACCTGAGCTTAAGGAAGAGATTGATGATTTCCAACTTGAGATACTACCGCATGACTTGTTGAATGAGCTCCGCATACAGTATGATCTCACAGATCGTATCCGTCAAGCTCAGAAAAATTGTGCAGAGATCGAATATCTCCGTAGTCTAATGAAACTAGGCTACAAGACCAACCACTAGGAAGATGAACAAGGAACCATCTGGTTCAAGGACAGAATCTGTGTCCCTTCCAATCCAGCACTACGAGAGGAAATTCTGTCAGAAGCTCACAATTCCAAGTACTGTATTCACCCTAGGGGTTCAAAGATGTATCAAGACTTGAAGAAACACTTTTGGTGGAAAGGCATGAAGACAGACATTGTAGGACATGTGGCACGATGTGACACCTGTAATAGAGTCAAGGCCAAACATCAAAGGCCTGCAAGATTGCTGAAGCCTCTTGACGTTCCTGAGTGGAAATGAGAGAGCATATCCATGGATTTCATAGTTGGATTGCCCCATTCATAGAAAGGCAATGATTCCATCTAGGTGATTGTTGATCGTTTGATCAAGATTGCTCACTTTGTACCAGTTAAGACCAAGACCGATGCCAAAAAATTAGTAGATCTATATGTTGAGCATATTCTCAGACTGCATGGAGCTCCCTCTAGTATTGTATCTGATCATGGTCTTCAGTTTGTGTCTCGATTCTAGGAAGCTCTGCACAAGTCCATTGGAACCAAACTTGATTTCAGTACCGCTTACCACCCACAGACAGATGGACAGACAGAATGAGTAAATCAGATCTTAGAAGACATGCTTCACGCTAGTGTACTGAATTATGGCTCTGATTGGGAGAAATGCCTACCCTATGCAGAGTTCTCTTACAACAATAGCTACCATGCCAGTATCAAGATGTCGCCATTTGAAGCTCAGTATGGCAGACCTTGTAAGACACCTTTGATGTGGTCTCAACTGGGTGAAAGATCGTTCTTTGATTTCGCTAAGATCCAAGATGCCAAAGAAGGAGTTGCTCAAGTGAAGGAGAATTTGAGAATTGCCCAAAGTCGATACAAGAGCTATGCTGACAAAAGAAGAAGAGAACTTGTGTTCAATGTGGGAGACTTCGTCTATCTCAAGGTATCCCCGCTACGTGAAACTATCAGATTCCATGTGAAAGGAAAGCTAGCCCCTAGATTTGTTGGGCCATACAAGATCCGCAAAAGGATTGGATAGCTCACCTACAAACTTGATCTACCTAAGGAATTGGTGGGTGTACATCCCGTATTCCATGTCTCATAGCTACGCAAGTGTTTGAGAGTGCCCGATGAAGTAGTTCCAACTAATACACTTGACATTCAAGACACTCTCAAGTATAAAGAACATCCTATTAGAATTCTGGGTAGAGATACCAAAGAGACCCAAAGCAAAACTATTCCTATGTGAAAGATCCAATGGAGAAATCACACCGAGAGAGAAGCAACATGGGAGAAAGAGTCTGACCTCCGGCTACGATACCCTTACCTCTTCGAAGAGTACATTACGCTTTAATCTCGGGGACGAGATTCTATTAAGGGGGTAGGACTGTAACAACCCAAAAATCCACACACCAAAAATCACAACTACAAAATTTTTGTGTTAGCCTTATGTGATGTTGAGTGACATATGTAGAAGCCCAACCCTAGTTTTGGATTGGATGTGACCCAACTAGGTTAAAATCATAAGCATAGTTTGGTTTTATGCCACATGTGTAATTAAATTCCTAAATAAATAAATCATGCATGCATCCTTAGACCCACATGTGATTTGGATTCTTTTGCCTTATGTGATGTTTAACTAACTTATTTAATATTTATGATAAACCCTAACCAAATTGGCAACAAATAAAAGAGAAAGGAAAGAAGAGGGAGCAGTAGCAGCCCAAGCCTACTTGGCCTTGTGAACCAGCCTCGCCTGCCCTTTCACGCGCATAGCCGATGAAGCCGGCTCATCATCATCGCCCGCACACGCATAGCCGTTGACAAGCCGACCTCGCTTGTCAGCTATCATGCACTGCACGCCGTTGCCGCATCAGGACAAGCTGATGACCCAACCCTGCTTGTCAGCACAGTAGCATCTTCTTCCCCTCACCCACGCATTCTCCACCATGCGACCGAGAGCTGACCAATGTGGTAGGTGTGGGCCTAGGGTCACGCAAATTGCATGACCTTGTCCTGCCTTGCGCCGTGCCTACGCTACTACATGCAAGCCATCGGATGCGCCACACGTATCACCACCGCCCAATCGCCATCCATCATTGGAGCCCTTAGAGCTCGGCTATAAAAGCCAACGTCCATGAACCCTAACCCTTAGCCCATTCACCGCCGTCGCTGGTGGCATAGCACCACACAGTGTCAAGCTGAGAGAGAGGGAGGAGGGAGAAGTAAGGAGGAGGAGGAAGCCGCTATGGGGAGGACCTCGCCGGAGATAGGAGCGCTGCCCTGATCAGCTACAGCGATGTAGCTGCTCGGCATAGCACTACATCGCCTCATCATGGCCTCGCCTCACCATCGCACTGCCATCCTACCGCCACGAACCCTACGGTGAGCTATCTTGCTGAGACCACCTCCCTAGCCAAATGGAACGTGCACCGCTATGATCGAAACCTTGCTAAAGCTTCGAGCAGCTCTGGCCTAGCCCAACTGGTTAGCTAGGGAGACTGCCATGGCCATGCTTGCCGAGACCCAGGACACGCCATGCGTGCTGCCATCAGCCAAAAGGAGGACCCCAGCCATGACATTGTACATCGAAGTAGGAGTGCACATGCATGGACACGCTCACCATGGCCGAGAGCACAACCATGGCAAGACCACCGTGTCTTCTACGTTGTGGTAAAGGCAACATTGACACCCGACAGGTTCCACCATGATAAGAGACACACCACGCTCACCTTAGCCGAGGAAGAAGCCCACCGGAGCCCTGTGTTGCCACATCACACCTCGTCGGAGTGCCACCGCCTCTGTTTTGCCCCCACCACCATGGCCAGAGCCACTGGGAGCACCAGGAGCTCCGTCAACATGCCCACCATGTCCATAGAAGCACCGGGGAGCTCACACGCTCCTCCAACTAGGCTCTCGCTACCACCGCAGCCCTATCCATGCATGCCGACAAACCCACGCCGCCGTTCACCATGGCCAGAGCCCTAGGAAGCCCTAGCCACCACCTCGACCCCACCGTCGCAATTGTTGAGGCTTGGGGAAAGCTATTGCCTACCCTAATCGGACGCTAGCGCCACCACGAGAGCTCATCGGTGACCTCACCGCCGGCGGGAGCCCTGTCGGGGAAGAGATGGGGATTTTCCCCACGCTGACCATGCTGACCACATCCCGAGCAGCTCTGACCATGACCTCACCGACCACGACCACGCTGACCACATCCCAAGCAGCTCCGCCGAGCCACTCCAACCACGACCTCGCCGACCACGACCATGCCGACCACGTCCCGAGCAGCTCTGCCGAGTCGTTTCGACCACGACCTCGCCGACCCCGACCACACCGACCATGTCTTGACCAGCTCCGACCACAACCACATCGTGCACGTGAACCAAACCCTGGGGAGGAGTAAGTGGACCAAGACCTTCATAGACTCGCTCTGTGGTCTATGGACCAACACAGGCAAGTTCACTATGAACCACGCCTCACCTGCGCCCGTGGACCATAGCCCGTTAGTGGCCCAGTATGACGACATGGCCGCACCAGCGCGCACGTGGTGGGCCAAAGCCTAGCCTATATCTTGGCCCAACCGGCCCAGTTTGGACCCGGCCTGTATTGACCATTGACCGGTCAACATTGACCATTGACTGGGGCCACATGTTAGTGACACTGCCATGCGGGACCCCACCTGTTAGTACCAGAACCGAGACGATGATGACAAGCTGATGTCATGCTGACATCAGCATGCCACGTGGACCAACAGGAGCGTGACACGTGTCAGCACAATATCAATTTAGCCTTTTCCCATTTTCAAAAATGATTGAAACTTTGGAAATTCATAACTAATTCATACGAACTCAGAAAAATACAAGACCAGAACCAAAATTCATCTAAAATCGAGCTCTACGCAATAAACCCATGTTTGAGTGCATTTAGCTCTTTTGAAGTTTCATCACTTTTTGTGCTATTCTATAGACGTCACTAACGCGACTATAATGCGATCGTTTGCAGACTCAGAGGAGAACCAGACGGACAAGGACCGAGAGTACTATGAGAAGTATGGAGACGACTTCACTAAAGGTGCCACATCCCACCCAATCTCATAGCACCTATTACGCATGGCTAATATAGAACTGCTATTGCTTTACTTTACTGCTATAATCATACTATAATAGGACTTGCATGGTAGTATGCTTACTTGATGGCCTTTACCTTGACGCAACCTTACCCCTGCATACCCTGCTATTAGGCTAGACACACGCTTACTGCTATATTTCATTGCTTATACTTCTACTACGCTTATACTAAATGCGTGGTGGAAACTGATGTTATCTGGACTATGGGGAGAGTGCTGCGTGTGTGACTTGGGTGTGTGGAGGGTGAGAGTTGTGTTGACCAAGTTGGAGTATACAACAAGCCTGGGGCAAGTCTTGCCATGGGGTGCTACCTGGGCACCCTTGGAAATGGATACCTATGGTGGGTAAATGGTATATGAGGTGGTCCTGGGTGTGAACCTGTGATGGGAGGAGCTCAGGATGAAGGTGCTGTGGTGTCACAGTAAATGGAAACCCTAATGAAGACATTCTGGCTTGGTCATCCCTAAGGACTTACTAGTACTCAGATTCACCGGGAAGCCTTACGTACCACTCGCCCTATATGGTGCGGGATGGCTGGACTACTTGGTAGGATATTTGCCACTACCTTTAGGTTGATAGCGGACAGTGTAAGGAGGTATGAGGCACGAAGGATTCCCCCACACCCTTCCGAGACTTCATGGAGACCTTGTGGACCTGGCTCATGACTCACAGTTTCAGCCACCCAGACTAGACTTGGGGTGTACCAGGGCTGAATGGTAGAGTGGCATTATCCAAGGCTAGCAAGTGGCCGGAATCAGCCCAGTTGACGATGGTCAGCGAAGAAGGTAGATCTTATGGTTATGTAAATCTCTGCAGAGTGTATGGTTGATCGATCGATACATGTGCCGACTTGTCGGCTATGGACCTTTCCTGGGTTTCGCTTAAACTAGATATTGAGATGAGTCCTTCTCTTCTTTCCCCGTGAGAGAGTGATGGTCATAGCCAGGGGCTATGGGCCTTGAGACAGTGCCAAGAGGGAGTTGGTCTGTCGACTGAGCGATGGTATGGTATTGGTGGAGATGGTGGTATATCGATCCCAGGATCGAAACCTAGCTCTGGATGGAAATGGGGTGGTATGGGTGTGGAAATGGTGTTAAAACTTGACTATACTATTATATACTTGATATGCTAAATACATAGGAAACCACAGCCATATAGGTTCCTTTTGATTATATTCAACTTGCATCTAATTTCCACAAAACAATGCTCATAGGGTGGGATTGGCCAATACAAATCGTACTGATAATTATTGGCACACAGGTTCTGCTGAGGAGTATAGCTCCGAGGAGTTTGACGGTTGAGGGGTTCATGCCTACACTCAAGTTTGGCGATCTTATCTTTAAGTTATTCTGAATGAATGCTACTTTTGATTCTACCAATGCGGCGATGTAATAATTTATGTACTTCCGCACTATTTGTACTCTGAATTTATCGTTGTATGGATGTGATATTCGACTAGAATTTGGGTAATATGATCTACCACGATCTTATTACACATTGACTCTATGGATTTCCCTTTGTGGAAATTGGGGGCGCTTCAGCTAGACCTTAAGGTGGTGTCCTGGCTGCTCCCTCTCGATGACTAGGGCGGCGCTCACAACGTGGTTGCTTGCCGTGATGTAGAGGAGGAGGGGTTCTCCCCGTTCGGGAGTGATGAGGATTGGAGCCAACGTTAGTTATGCTTTGAGGCTGTCCAAAGCCTATTGTGCTTCCTCAGTCCAGACAAAGGTGTCTGTCTTTTTGAGGAGCTTGTAGAGAGGCATCCCCCGTTCGCCGAGCCAAGAGATGAATCGACTCAGGGTGGCCAAATAGCCGATGAGCCTTTATATGCCCTTGACGTTGTGTATGGGGCCTATGTTGGAGATGGCCATGATTTTTTAGGGTTGGCTTCGATGTCACGTTCAGACATGATGTTTCTGAGCAGCTTCCCCTTTGGAACCCCAAAAGCATATTTTTCTAGATTCAATTTGATGTTGAACCTTCGGAGGTTCATGAACGTTGTGGCCAAGTTTGCGATTGTAACACCTCGAGTGTTAGCCTTGCATAACTTGACTTGCATAACATGGGCATGATCATCATGCATTCATAAACAAGCATTTACCATTGAAACATTTGATTGAAACATCTGCAACATTCGCTAATTATCGCATGTTTCATTATCATATGCAACCTTTCTCGTTATTTCATGTCTCCATGTGTATATGCAAATGATCATGAATGAAAACATGTACTTGGTAAATGGGAGTCACAAAAACATGTAACCACACTTGGGTTAGCAATTAGAGCATTGTTCATGAAAGTCACTTTTCATAATCAAGCCTTTAAGTCATGTTTCATGTGATTACTTTAAATGGCCCTATGAGTGACTACTACATGAAATGATTGAATGACCTTGCAAATTGCTTAAACATGCTTAGGATATCATCATGAACAACTTTGGTATTTAGAGCTAGGGCTAGTTTGGTCATTAAGCCATGCTTTGATGTGTATCATCATTTAAAAGTGACATGTTTGACTAAAGTTGAACTAGATGTTAAAGACCTTGCATGGAGGAGTTCACTAAAGCAAAGTTGTAGTGTTTGACATAAGGAACAACTTTTATTTTTGGGTCACTAACTGATTCAGCTCCTAACATGCTTGAATTGGGATCACAAAAATCAACAAATAACTGTTTTCAACACTTAACGAAATGCTAAGTCTTGGTTCATTGAACAGCCTGACAAGCTGACCTTCATGGCGATATAACTTGAATTCGGTTGAGAATTGGAACATGATTATTGAACAAGAGTTCTAGCTGGTACATTAGGCTTCAACTTTGATGTACGAAATTTTCGCTGAAAATCCACGGTCACGAAGTTTTAGTCACAGAAAAACCCGTTGTCAGGCATCACATCGGATCACTAACGAATGGAGCGAGCCTTTCAGTGGCCGACCACCGGCAGAGCCTGCGCGCCACGTGTCCACGGCGATGGCCGCACGTCACCATTGCTCTGTCCGGTCAGGCCACGACGCGCCTGAGCACGGCTTTAACACCGCCAGCACCGCCCGCTCCTGCCCGCGCCTCTTTTTTCGCATTTTGCCTCCTCCTTGCTCGCCGTAGCGTCAGCCGTGCTCGTCTCGCCTTGCCGTCGCCATTGCAGATGCTCCGCCGAGCTCGCCTGCGCTAGCCACCGCTGCATCCGCCAATTAGTCGCTCTCTCAGCTTCGCCTCAACCTTCCCCATCATTTCCACCTTGCCTCGCCCGAGATCGTGCCTTAGGTGAGCCGCTGCTCGCTTTGCGCCGCCGCGGGAACACTCTCGCCGGAGTGCCGCCATGGCCGTTGCCGTGGCCATACTTCGTCGGAGCGCCTTAAGCCTCCTAGGTCATGTAGTTCGGTTCGCATGGTCGTCGTGGTCCTGTTGCTCGCCTTGCTTGGCCTCGCTATGGCCGAAGACGGCCGGCACACGCCGTGCAGCACCATCGTGCCATCATGGCCGACGCCGTCGTCCTTCGCGCCGATGATTCGCCCGCGTAGATAGCCTAATGTGTGCGCAAGGTCTAGAGGGTCACCGTAGACTAGGTGCCGTCGCTGGTAAAGCTCGCCGCTGGCGAACTTGGCTACGCGGTGACGAAGCAGCGCCGCCTACCCTGTTTCGAGTCGATGACGCGTGGGGTCACCTGACCAGCGGGTCCCACTGGTCAGCGACAGCAGTGTTGAGGGCTAGTTCAAAAATTCTAGATTCAAGTGTGATTTGTGATTTTTGTATCTTCAGTTTGGTAGCTCCTAAATTTGTGAAATAAATTTTGTAGTGTTCATTAGGAAGTTTAGTATTTATTAAAAATATTACCTTGGTACTTACAGTAGAAATTTTTGGAGAATTAAATAGGGATTTGAATGTGTTTTTGAATGCATTCAAATTTGTTTATTTTATATCTAGAGTTCTTGTGCTCCAAAATTTATGAATTTTTTGTGGTAAGCTAGTATTAGCATATATGAACTCTGGTAAAAATTTGAGGACTAGTGTATGTGTAGATTTATAGTTATAGATTTTTCTTTTATGAATAGTTAATCCTTACATGAATTTTTATAAATTATTTATGAGTCCAAAATTCATGAAATTTGTTGGAGGTAATCCTAGTACCATATGGATGATAAGAAAAATAGGAAATCTATTGCTTGACACTTTTCAATAGGGTTTTCCATTTATGCTATTTCAAGCCTTGCTTCCTTGTCATTTTTTTATAGAATGTTCTACTTAGTAAAATGACATGAAATTTCTATAGTAGTCCTTTGATAGCATTAGTAAGGCACTGTAAATTTTTGAGAATTTATGAAGTACATCTGATATATGTTTATTATTTAACCTAGATATCTAAATAAAATAATAAAGGCAATTAAATAAATTGTTTGGGCTTTGCCATTATATTATCTTAAATATAATTGGTATGCTTAAACTGTTGGTAGATTCTGTGTTGTCAAATTTTGAATGATTACATGAAGTAGAAGTATCATTACTTTATATTGCATGTTGAATCGTTTCCGGACAAATTCTGTAATTTGAGGAGTTGCATGTTGCAAATGATGTGTACTGTTAAAATGGTTAATAACAAGGTTGTAGGGAATTTAATAATCTTTCCAGAAAGTCCAGGATCACTAAATTTGGATTAGTAGAACTCTAGTTATGAGTGAAACAAGTAGCTACTTTTGTGGCATAATCGATGCATTGTGGAAATAGTTAATTAAATAATCGAGAAGAGATATGCACCTACTCAATAAACATGATGCACTTGTTAACATATATGCATTCGTAATACTTATGCCATACTCATGCATTTAGGATCGGAGGAAGAGATCACGTTGCTGGAATTCGAAGAAGCAGAGGAAGGGAACCCGCAGGAGGATCCGCAAGCCGCAGCTCTCGAAGGCGTGGAGCAGAACCCTGAAGAGCTTCCGGAGTGCCCTGACCAGCGCCCTACTTCCTTTCTGCGAGGCAAGCCCCAGAGCATTATAAGTCTCCTAGTAATTTACAAATGTTTACTTATGTAATTATGATTGATGCATTAGGTTATAAGAGTTGAATGGTACCACTTGATGCATGTACATTCCTTGTCTAGATATTACACCCTTAACCGGTATAGGTCCAGGATCGAATATATGCTTAGCCATGCTTAGACTGGTAGAAGTCGGGTGATGTCCTATCACCTGCGAGATATAGGTGAATACCGGAGCACGGTTGGCTATATCTGCTATCGTGGAACAGAACCATGGGGTAAAAGTAAATCGAGACCGGACGGGAAGTCGATAGAGAAGCAACAAGACATGGAGGTCTTGGGTGTAGATTTATCCCCGTCTGTGTCAATTAAGGACCGTACCATTGTTGGCGCTTCTGACAAGATTGAACGCATACCTCTCACTTAGCTGGCCAGATAACTCGTTCCGACCGCGAAGCCGAGTAATTCAACTCAGGCCGGGAACCGTTCTGTTGTGCGCTCTTTCTGAGGAACGATCAGACTGAGCCCAAGGGCAGGCTTGGCCTGAGCATCCTGGCATCTGGTGTTCCAGATTGTGTGGTGCAGTATGAACCCACGAAATGTGTACCTGAGTTGTACCAAAGGTGACCTAAGGCTATCATGGCTGGTAGACCTGGGTTTGTGTTAGGAATAAATTCCCAGCTGGTTGAAATCGATTCGAATCACCATCTCTCCCGGATAGCGAGAAACTTGGCTAGTCCCAATGTCATAGCAACTGTGTTATGAAACATGATGGTTTGGAGGAATATGGAATTACAATACCTGCTATGGTTACTATTGTATGCTTCTAAATGATATACCACATGTTTGGCACATGATAGTTGCTAATCTAGAAATGGATAGTTATAATTAACCTGATAAAGAAATTGTAACTGTACCATAACTCTATTGCTTTTACGCAAAAATGTTGTCGAGTTATGTCCACTTATACAGCCTTGCATAATCCTTGGAGTCATTTTATTTCTAGTTCATGACGGGTAAGTCTAGCTGAGTACCTTCTCGTACTCAGGGTTTATTTTCCCATTGTTGCAGATGGCACTGTGTATCATGGGTATTGTAAGAGTTGCTTCTATCCTGCTGTGGATAAGGAGTAAGCCTTGGGCAGGCTTCTTTATTAATTCCTATCCTTGCTTTTGTGGACCATGATCTTACTTGGCACTATATTAAACCATGTTGGAAACTTTATTTTGAACTTATTTGCTTCCGCTTTATATATCAAACTCGGTTTGTAATAACTTTTATTTGTACTCTGATGACAAAATGTATCTATGAACTTTATGTAATATGTGGCATGTATGTTGAATCCTATACGATCTTGGTTGTTGTAAATCGTTTATCGAGACCCGTCGCGGTACTTGATGGACTATCGGGTTTATATGGGTTCAAGTATGACAGTGCGACCGCTTACGGGCTACCATTGTACTTGTACTCTTATAAATTGGTCGGTTCTGCGATAGCTGGTATCAGAGCAAGATTCAACGTTAATTGTCACAAGTGTATTTAAAACAAAAGTTTTTGTTTTCCAAAAACCCTTCTCTAGAAACTAATAGTTATATAATAGGTATTGGAAATCTAAAGTGTGCCAATGATCACTTTCCTTATGCCCAAATTAAGGACTATTAGGTGGCTATTTAAGTACTAACATAGGGGTTTTTACTTCGTCGTCCATACGACGTGCTATAGTATGGATGCCATTCACTTGAGTGGTAATGTATGGATCAAATGCCTCTACGCCAAGGTAAGATGATAAGTGTATGACCGCAAGATGTGAGCGTGCGGTCGGGGAGAGTTAGCTTTGGTACGGCTATGTATGCATGCTTGCATGTGTATATGGTACGTATTTAATTATGAGTTTAAATTATTGTCGGGTAGCTTGATACGGAAGTATATGTATGGGTATACATATATGGAAGTATTTACAATTACATTCTGCATATTTCATTATGGGTTTAGGGCTAAAATGAAATTTTATGCAGGTACACTAACAACGAAACGTATAGCTCGACTAGTTACGCTAATTATGAGAGAACATATGTATGCCACCGTGTCTACCGTTAGAAACAAATTTTTCCTAAGTTTGTGAGGACGTACGGAACGAGCATGCATCATGATAATTACCATTCACATAACTACATTGTTCCTTCCCTTATAAACTTCTTACTCGGTTATGTAACTCTTATCCATTATGGCATTGTCTCACCAAAGGGTACATGTTAATGGTGTAGATGGCATGCACCAAGCAGACTGCTCGCAAGTCCACCGGAGGCAGAGCTCCCAGCCATCAGTTTGCTCCATGTACCCATCAACGTCATACATTTCTTGGAGAGTTTGAGATGCCTACACTCTTGTGGAGAGTGCTCAGCTATGTAGGCTATCCTGATGGAATGGAACCCTGTTACTTCTGGGCGAATGAGCGGTTGGGAGAAGGTCTCTTAGTTACTGTGGAGGCCGTTGTTCGTCCCCGAGGTGACGATTCTGAGTGGACAGGCTGGTGTTATGAGTCAACTAGCAGGACTGCTGAAGAAGCAACTGACAGGGCAGCCTTTGGGATCCTGAGAGATATAATGGATTGTTTTCCTCAGGAGTTGGCAGCCGCTTTGGTTGGAGTCTTTCCGAGGGGCAACCCCTCCACTGACTCATGGTAGCAGGCAAGAGGAAGACCCTTGGAGATTGGTGTAGCAGAAGGGCAGAACAGTGATAACCCTACCATGAGCGCCATGTTCGCAATGATGAGAGTGTTAGATGGAGTAGAAGGTAGCCTCAGACGTGTGTCTGGTGCTCTTGGTCATGCTCGCAAGGATCGACGTCAGCTTCAGAGGGAGCACGACGCCAAGATTGAGAGGCTCACTAAAGAGATGACTCAGTTAACTCACCAGCGAAATGCAGCTTGGTCTAGGGAAGATGTCCTGAGAGCTCGATAGTTTGAGCTGGGACAGCAGCTGGCCAATGCAGAAGAATACAACGATAATCTACATGAAGAGGTTCATCTACTGAACAATCAGCTCCACCCTTATGTCCTACCTAGAGCTACAGAAATGGATCTAGAAGGGTACGAGGAAGAAGAAGAAGAAGTGGAGCCTGAAGAAGAAGTAGAACCTAAGGAAGGAGATGATCCTATGTCTGACCTCGATAGTGATCATGATGAGGATTAGATCGCTTAGTACTTAGTGGAAGGACTAATGTATCACCTTTATTCATGTAATGGACCTATAGTTTGAATTCGGTATTAGTAACCCGACTATCATGTAATGTTGATTAATCGCACGTTTGGATGAACATCAATGCAATTCCAGTCCGTTGTCGGTAATCACGATTAAATTTGCATGCGTTATGAGCTCAATACGTGGTCAAATTGGTGATGTCATGTTGCAAGAATGAATTGTTATGCCTCTGTTTTTATTGTGCTTTTGAGAATTTTCTCCAGTAACTTCAGTTTGGCATGAGTACTTAATTCATCTGCAATCTCTTGACATCAACCAATAATCGCTTATTGTTGCAACTTCGCAGATGACGCGCACCCATGCTGGAGCTAGTGGCAGCTAGGATGGCAACCATGATGACTTGCCACCCCCACCACCGCCGTCTGCTCAAGAGTTCTTTACCCAGTTCCTGGGGAGCCAGAGGACAATGGAAGAAGCTTTGCACCTTATCGCACAAAACACTGCTCATGGCCACCCACATCAACCAGGGGCCGAGCCAAATCAGCACAGTACATTCAAGGTGTTTCTAGACACGAAGCCTCTGATCTTCAAGGTGGCTGAGGAACCACTGTAGGCCGATGAGTGGTTGAATACCATTGAGCAGAAATTCCGTCTGTTGAGGGTCATGGAGCATCTAAAAGCAGAGTATGCTTCTCATCAATTGCAAGGACCAGCAGGGATCTAGTGGACACACTTCCTGTCATCCTTGCCTGCTAATGCACGAGTGACCTAGGAATAGTTCAAGCTGGCTTTTAGGGGACACCATATTCCCCTGGGCCTGATGCGCATGAAAGCAGCCGAATTTATGAGGCTCACTCAAGGAACAAAGTCACTCACATAATATATGCACACATTCAACAACTTGTCAAGATATGCTCCAAGTTTCATGGATACTGAAGAGAAAAAGATAGAGAGTTTCAAGCGAGGTCTGGGTACTAAACTTATGAAGACTATGGCAAATTCTAGGTGTGCCACATACAATGAGTTTATTAGTGATGCCTTGACCCAAGAAAACCACAACAACATGCATGCAGTTGCTAAAGGTCACAAGAGGGCATATGAGGCCGATGCATCCGGGTCCTTCTAGTCAAAGGCACCTATCATAGCTAGGCCACAATTCCGTCCACCTGCACCCAAGTTTAGGCCTCCACCACCGAAAGCTTAGAATCATAGGCCATAGAAACCATTTCGTAAGGCGTTCACTATTGCCTTACCAAAAGGAAATGGCAATCAAGACAGCTCCACCGGATTCAGAAGTAATCAACCATGTTTCAACTGCAACCAACTGGGTCATTGGTCCAAGGAATGCCCCCACCCCAAGAATAATAGCAACCAGAATCAGAACAATCGGAGACAGGCGAATGCCAGGGCACGTTAGGGGCAAGTGCATTATACCACTATGGAGGAAATGCCCGCCAGAGAAGTTGTCACGGCTGGTATGTTTCTCGTCAACAAGCATCCCGTTGTTGTTTTATTTGATTTGGGAGCTTCTCATTCATTTATGAGTCAAGCATTTGCATCTAGACATGATCAAGAAATAATTGAAGCAAAGGGGGTTTTAACATAAGTTTAGCAGGGGGAACTGTTACTACCAAAAAGATAGTCAAAAATGTACTCATCTCGATACAAGAGAGGGAGTACACAACAGATTTGATAATATTGCTGGGGTTGTCGATAAGTGTAATCTTAGGCATGAATTGGATGAAGTATCATGGTGCTCTTATTGACACTAGCACCCATACTATCATGTTGAGAGAACCCACGAGAGGGAATGCTTTTCTAGTACCACTCTCCCATGATTTCAAACCCCAACATTTAGCCTATGCTATCCAAACCACCACAATATGTGATATCCCCGTGGTTTGGGAGTTTCCGGATGTATTCCCAGAAGAATTACCAGGTCTACCACCGGATAGGGACGTGGAATTTAAGATTGAATTAGTGCCAGGTACCACACCCATATCCAGAAGGCCCTATAGAATGCCACCCAATGAGTTAGCGGAACTTAAGGTTCAATTACAAGATCTATTGGACAAGGGTCTTATCCAACCTAGATCATCTCCGTGGGGACGACCAGCCTTGTTTGTGAAAAAGAAGGATAAGTCACTGAGAATGTGTGTAGATTACAGACCACTCAATGCTGTGACCATCAAGAACAAATATCCATTGCCCTGCATCGACATCTTGTTCGATCAATTAGCAAAGGCAAAAGTATTTTCCAAAATTGATTTGAGATCCGGTTACCATCAGATAAAGATCAGACCGGAGGATATACCTAAAACTGCTTTCTCTACTAGGTACGGCTTATATGAGTATTTGGTTGTCTTTTGGACTAACAAATGCTCCAGCCTACTTTATGTACCTGATGAACTCGGTATTTATGCCCGAACTTGATAAGTTCGTGGTCATGTTTATCGATGACATATTGATTTATTCAGAAAATGAGTCAGATCATGAGGAGCATCTGAGGATTGTCCTATCCAGACTGAGGGAGCATAAGCTATATGCCAAGTTTAGCAAATGTGAATTTTGGATGAGCAAAGTACCTTTCTTAGATCACATTTTATCAAGAGAGGGAATCTCAGTAGACCCATCAAAAGTACAAGAGGTCATGGATTGGAAAGCCCCAACTTCGGTTCATGAAGTTTGGAGTTTTCTAGGGTTAGCAGGGTACTATCATTGGTTTATTCTAGATTTCTCAAAGATAGCTAAGCCTATGACCAGACTACTTCAGAAAGATGAGAAGTACAAATGGACATCAGAATGTGAAACAACTTTTCACACCCTTAGAACTTTGTTGACTATAGCACCTGTGTTAGCACAACCAGACATTAAAAAGCTGTTTGATGTATTTTGTGATGCATCAGGAATAGGTTTGGGATGTGTACTTATGCAAGAAGGGAGAGTAATTGCATATGCCTCTCGGCAATTGAGAAAACATGAAGTCAACTACCCTATACATGATTTGGAACTTGCAGCCGTTGTCCATGCATTAAAGATATGGAGACATTACTTGTTGGGCAATGTATGTCACATCTATACTGACCACAAAAGCCTCAAGTATATCTTTACCCAGCCAGAACTAAACATGAGACAACGAAGATGGTTAGAATTGATTAAGGACTACAACTTAGAAGTGCATTACCATCCGGGTAAAGCCAATGTAGTAGCCGATGCACTTAGTTGGAAGATGGATTCAACTTGCTACATCCTGCTATACTACACAATATCACAATCAGTTGTTCGCTTGAGGGCAAAATCATAGAGCTACAGCAGACAGATGTAGGAATAAGTCACATCAAGAGAAAAATGCAAGAGCAAGAAACCAAACATTTTAGATTGGACGAAAGAGGTGTATTATGGTTTGAGGACCGGTTAGTGGTACCAAAAGACCGTGAGCTAAGGAATCAAATTTTAGATGAAGCTCACTCATCCAAATTGTCTATCCATCCGGGTAGTAGTAAAATGTATCAAGATTTAAGAACCCATTTTTGGTGGACTAAGATGAAGAAAGAGATCGCAGCCTATGTTGCTTGGTGTGATAACTGCAGTAGAGTGAAAGCCATCCATATGAAAACTGCTAGATTACTTCAGCCATTACCGATTCCAGGATGGAAATGGGAGGAAATCAGCATGGACTTTATCATAGGCCTTCCAATGACACCGAAAGGTCATGATTCAATCTGGGTCATTGTTGATCGTCTCTCCAAGTCAGCATACTTTATACCCGTGAACACATGGTATATAGTTGGGAAATACGCTGAGATATATGTTTCCCAGATCATGAGACTGCATAGAGTACCTAGGACTATAATCTTAGATCGAGGACTATAGTTCATAGCTCATTTCTGGGAGCACTTACACCAGGCTTTGGGAACCAAGCTAATCAGAAGTTCAGCATATCATCCGCAAACTTCAGGACAGACAGAGCGAGTGAACCAAATCCTAGAAGATTTACTTAGAGCTTGTGTTATATCTTCAAAAGGTTTATGGGAGAAATGGTTACCTTTAGCTGAATTCTCCTATAACAACAGTTATCAAGTGAGTATCAAAATGGCTCCATTTGAAGCCTTGTATGGCAGAAAATTCAGAACTCCTTTGAACTGGATTGAGCCAGGTGAAAGGAGATACTTTGGTATTGATTTTGTCAATGAAGCTAAAGAGCAAGTACGTATCATCCAACGACACATGAAGGCAGCTCAATCAAGACAGAAGAGTTATGCCGACAGAAGAAGAAGACCACTGACTTTTGAAGTGGGTGACCACGTATACTTGAGAGTATCACCCATGAAAGGTGTGAAAAGATTTGGGATGAAAAAGAAGCTTTCACCAAGATATGTAGGGCCATACAAAATTTTGGAGCGAAAAGGAAATGTTGCGTATAAGTTACAACTTCCACCAGAGATGAGTGTAATCTTTGATGTGTTCCATGTTTCTCAGTTAAAGAAATGTCTTCGAGTACCTGAAGAAGCTATTGCACCCACCAACGTGCAGCTTCAATCGAATTTGACCTATGAAGAAAAGCTAATTCGAGTATTAGAAGAGATGGAGAGAGTAACAATGAGTAAGATTATTAAGTTCTATAAGGTGGTGTGGAACAATCATAGTGAACAAGATGCTACATGGGAAAGAGAAGATTATCTATGAGAAGCTTATCCCGCCTTTTTCCAAGAATGGTAGGTCTTGCAAATCTCGGGATGAGATTTTTATAAGGGGGAGGGGCTGTAACACCTTAGGTGTTAGCCTTGCATAACTTGACTTGCATAACATGGGCATGATCATCACGCATTCATAAACAAGCATTTACCATTGAAACATTTGATTGAAACATCTGCAACATTTGCTTGTTATCGCATGTTTCATTATCATATGCAACCTTTCTCGTTATTTCATGTCTCCATGTGTATATGCAAATGATCATGAATGAAAACATGTACTTGGTAAATGTGAGTCACAAAAACATGTAACCACACTTGGGTTAGCAATTAGAGCATTGTTCATGAAAGTCACTTTTCATAATCAAGCCTTTAAGTCATGTTTCATGTGATTACTTTAAATGGCCCTATGAGTGACTACTACATGAAATGATTGAATGACCTTGCAAATTGCTTAAACATGCTTAGGATATCATCATGAACAACTTTGGTATTTAGGGCTAGTTTGGTCATTAAGCCATGCTTTGATGTGTATCATCATTTAAAAGTGACATGTTTGACTAAAGTTGAACTAGATGTTAGAGACCTTGCATGGAGAAGTTCACTAAAGCAAAGTTGTAGTGTTTGACATAAGGAACAACTTTTATTTTTGGGTCACTAACTGATTCAGCTCCTAACATGCTTGAATTGGGATCACAAAAATCAACAAATAACTATTTTCAACACTTAACGAAATGCTAAGTCTTGGTTCATTGAACAGCCTGACAAGCTGACCTTCATGGTGATATAACTTGAATTCAGTTGAGAATTGGAACACAATTATTGAACAAGAGTTGTAGCTGGTACATTAGGCTTCAACTTTGATGTACGAAATTTTCACTGAAAATCCACGGTCACGAAGTTTTAGTCACGGAAAAACCCGCTGTCAGGCATCACATCGGATCACTGACGAACGGAGCGAGCCGTTCAGTGGCCGACCACCGGCAGAGCCTGCGCGCCGCGTGTTCATGGCGATGGCCACGCGTTGCCGTTGCTCTGTCCGGTCAGGCCACGACGCGCCTGAGCGAGGCTTTAACACCGCCAGCACCGCCCGCTCCTACCCGTGCCTCTTTTTCGCATTTCGCCTCCTCCTTGATCGTCGTAGCGTCAGCCGTGCTCGTCCCACCTCACCGTTGCCATTGCAGACGCTCCGCCAAGCTCGCCTACGCTAGCCACTGCTACATCTGCCAATTAGTCGCTCTCTCAGCTTCGCCTCAACCTTCCCCATCGTTTCCACCTTGCCTCGCTTAAGATCGTGCCTTAGGTGAGCCACTGCTTGCTTTGTGCCGCCGCGGGAAATAGTTAATTAAATAACCGATAAGAGATATGCACCTACTCAATAAACATGATGCACTTGTTAACATATATGCATTCGTAATACTTATGCCATACTCATGCATTTAGGATCGGAGGAAGAGATCATGTTGCTAGAATTTGAAGAAGCAGAGGAAGGGAACCCGCAGGAGGATCCGCAAGCCGCAGCTCCCAAAGGCGTGGAGCAGAACCCTGAAGAGCTTCTGGATTGCCCTGACCACCGCCCTACTTCCTTTCTGCGAGGCAAGCCCCGGAGCATTATAAGTCTCCTAGTAATTTACAAATGTTTACTTACGTAATTATGATTGATGCATTAGGTTATAAGAGTTGAATGGAACCACTTGATGCATGTACATTCCTTGTCCAGATATTACACCCTTAACCGGTATAGGTCCAGGATCGAATATATGCTTAGCCATGCTTAGACCGGTAGAAGTCAGGTGATGTCCTGTCACCTGCGAGATATAGGTGGATACCGGAGCGCGGTTGGCTATATCTGCTATCGTGGAACAGAACCATGGGGTAAAAGTAAATCGAGACCGGACGGAAAGTCGATAGAGAAGCAACAAGACATGGAGGTCTTGGGTGTAGATTTATCCCCGTCTGTGTTGATTAAGGACCGTACCATTGTTGGCGCTTCTGACAAGATTGAACGCATGCCTCTCACTTAGCTAGCCGGATAACTCATTCCGACCGCGAAGCCGAGTAATTCAACTCAGGCCAAGAACCGTTCTGTTGTGCGCTCCTTTCAGGGAATGATCAAACTGAGCCCAAGGGCAGGCTTGGCCTAAGCATCCTGGCATCTGGTGTTCCAGATTGTGCGGTGCAGTATGGACCCGCGAAATGTGTACCTGAGTTGTACCAAAGGTGACCTAAGGCTATCGTGGCTGGTAGACCTAGGTTTGTGTTAGGAATAAATTCCCAGCTAGTTGAAATCGATTCAAATCGCCGTCTCTCCCGAATAGCGAGAAACTTGGCTAGTCCCAACATCGTAGCAACTGTGTTATGAAACATGATGGTTCGGAGGAATATGGAATTACAATACCTGCTATGGTTACTATTGTATGCTTCTAAATGATATACCACATGTTTGGCATAGGATAGTTGCTAATCTAGAAATGGATAGTTATAATTAACCTGATAAAGAAATTGTAACTGTACCATAACTCTATTGCTTTTACGCAAAAATGTTGTCGAGTTACGTCCACTTATACAGCCTTGCATAATCCTTGGAGTCATTTTATTTCTGGTTCATGATGGGTAAGTCTAGCTGAGTACCTTCTCGTACTCAGGGTTTATTTTCCCATTGTTGCAGATGGCACTGTGTATCATGGGTATTGCAAGAGTTGCTTCTATCCTGCTGTGGATGAGGAGTAAGCCTTGGGCAGGCTTCTTTATTAATTCCTATCCTTGCTTTTGTGGACCGTGATCTTACTTGGCACTGTATTAAACCATGTTGGAAACTTTATTTTGAACTTATTTGCTTCCGCTTTATATATCAAACTCAGTTTGTAATAAGTTTTATTTATACTCTGATGACGAAATGTATCTGTGAACTTTATGTAATATGTGGCATGTATGTTGAATCCTGTATGATCTTGGTTGTTGTAAATCGTTTATCGAGACCCATCGCGGTACTCGACAGACTACCGGGTTTATATGGGTTCAAGTATGACAGTGCGACCGCTTGCGGGCTGCCATTGTACTTGTACTCTTATAAATTGGTCGGTTCTGCGACAGCGATCAGGTCACGAGCTTGAGCCATTTTGACCACTATGTCATCAACATAGACGACGATTGTTGGTTTCGGCCGCTCGACTTGATCAGGCTAATCGAGTGGGTCAATTTTATCGGCGAAGCATTGCTGCATGCACCTTTAGTAGGTGGTGCCAGCGTTCTTCAGATAGAAAGGCATGGTTACGTAACAGTACGAACCATATAGGGTGATAAATGAAGTCATGAGCTGGTTGGACTCTTTTATCGTGATCTGGTGATAGCCTCAGTAGGCATCCAGAAAGGAGAGTATTTCACATCCTAAGGTGGAGTCGACTATCTAGTCTAAGCGTGGTAAAGAAAAATTATCCTTCAAACACGCATTGTTGAGGCCAGTATAATCAACGCACATTCTCCATTTCTTGGTCTTCTTTTTAACAAGAACAGGATTGGCGAGCCAGTCGGAGTGGTATACCTCTTGGATGAAGCTGACTGCTAGGAGTTTGGCGATCTCCTCGCCTATGGCCCTACGCCTCTCATCATCAAAGCGACACAGGCATTGCTTGGTGGGCTTTGAGCCTAGGATGAGGCATAGTGCGTGCTTGGTGACCTCCTGTGGTATGTCTAGCATGTCAGAGGGTTTCCATGCGAAGACATCACGGTTGGTGCATAGAAAGTCAATGAGCTTGCATTCCTATTTGGCCAGGAGCTAGGTCCCGATCTGCACCATCTTGGTTGGGTCGGTGGGGTGGATCCCCACTGCTTTGGTCTCCTCGAGTGGGTGGAAGGCAGTCGAAGAGGTTGGCTTGTTGTAGTTTGGGACTGCTGGGGTTGACAACTCCCCAAGCCACGAGGGCTTAGAAGAGTTGATGATGGCAGTGGCGAGCTCAAAATGCTTGTGGTCGCACATGTAGGCATGCGAGAAGGTGCTACCCATAGTGATGACGTTGTTCGATCCTGACATCTTTAGCTTTAGGTAGGTGTAGTTGGGGACCGCCATGAACTTGGCGTAGTATGGCCGCCCCAAGATGGCATGGTAAGACCCTGGGAAGTCCACCACCTTGAAGGTAAGCACCTTCGAGCAGAAGTTGGCTCGGTCATTGAATGTGACAGGCAGGTCGATCTGCCCGAGTGGGTACGCCTGCATCCCCAAGATCACACCGTGGAAGGAAGAGCTCACTTGGCAGAGCTCCAGCCGAGGGATGCGCATGACGTCAAGGATGTCGACATAGAGGATGTTGAGACCACTGCCTCTATCCATCAGCACCTTGGTGAGGCACTTCTTGCGGATGATGGGGTCAACAATGAGTGGGTAGTGACCTGGTCTGGCGACGTGAGAAGGGTAGTCCCTCTGATCAAAGGTGATCAGAGATTTCGACTAGTAAAGAAAGGTGGGGACAGCCGTCTTAGCGACACATGCCTCTCTGTAGCGCACTTTGTGCTGGCGCTTGGAGTAGATGGCATTGGATCCCCCAAAGATCATGATGCATTCCTCGGGGTCGGGGAAGCCATCCCTATCCTTGCCCTCCATGCCTCCTTGCCTAGCTACTACCTCCTTGCCTAGCTACTGCCTCCTTGCCCTTTCCTTCCTTCGGCCCGCCAGCCTGTTGTAGGAAGCTCTTGAGGAGATCGCAGTCCTTATAGAGGTGCTTAACAGGGTAAGCGTGGTTAGTGCATGGACTATCCACGAGCTTGTTGAAGTGGCCAGGATAGCCCTGTTGGGGCTGCTTGTCGGCGTGATCAGCCATGGCAACCAACGCAAAGTTAGCCAGTCAGCGCCGATCCTTCTTGTTCTTTTTGCCCCTCTACATGGAGGGGCCCTCATTTTGATCCTCATGCTTGGCCTTGCCCTTGTCTTAGCCTCCATTGAAGACCGCCCCGACTGCCTCCTCATCGGAGGCGTGGTTTGTGGCTACGTAGAGCAGGTCGCGGGTGGTATGGGGCTTCAAGCAGCCAAGCTTGTGGATTAGGGACTCGTAGGTTGTCTCAGAGAGGAATGCACTGATGATGTCTATGTCGATGACATCAGGAAGGGAGTTGCATCACTTCAAGAACCTATGGATGTAGTCTCGTAGGGACTTGTTGGGCTCCTGCTGGCAACTCTTGAGGTCTCAGGAGTTCCCTGGGTGGATGTAGGTCCCCTGGAACTTCCCAACAAAGATCCTCTTGAGGTACACCTAGTCACAGATGTTGTCATGTGGGAGGAACTCAAGCCATGCTCAAACATGTTCCCCCACATAGATGGGGAGGTACTGAATGATGAAATGGTCATCATCCACTCCTCCACCTCGGCAGGCGAGCCAAAAGTCTTCGAGCCCTATACCGGGGTTCATCTCCTTGGTATACTTGGTGATGTTGGTAGGCGGTTAGAAGCGCATGGGAATGATGCTCTTTGGATGCATTGTCCAAAAGCCCGTGGTCCTAGGCCATCCAGGCTAGGACTTCAGTCGTCCGGTCAATGACCATGCCTAGGGTGCATCTCGATGGTCCCCTAGATGGTCCGGTCAGAGCTTGTGCTACCCACTCTCACCGTCGCTCAATGGACATCATCATCATGCCAAGGATAACATCAGTTGTTGATGACGCTGCGAGCATCTTGGTTTGACCCAAGGCGTTCACGCATAGGCAGCCAGTGTGGAGCAAGCGCCAGGTCAGGTCATGATGCAGCAATGGCCTCCTATTCCATGGCCGACGGCTGTAGCGGCGAGTGGATGGAGCGATGCATCTAGTGTGTCCCCGCCCCCTGGTGGGGAGAGAGGCCACAAGTCAGTGTAATGATGTGGAGCTCTTCGCCTTTTGAATGATGGTGGTCTCCACTAGTGCCCAGAGGTTTCGGTGGACCATCTACTCCTGTGGGCTGATAGGCTCAGGAAGGCCACGTAGAAGCATCACCGCCATGGCGATGTTCTGGCCAGCCCGAGCGAACTATGGGGGATCATTCCCCCCATCCATGATGTTGCGCTAGAACTGGTGGGCATGACCCTAGGTGCCACTCGCTAGGTTACGTGCACGGGGTGCATCGTGGTGTGCCGAGCGCACTAGCGTAGGTCGTGGCTGGTTCTGCCTCCTTTGTCGTAGCTCCTCACCGTGCTCCTAGGCACATGTGAGGCATCCGTGAGAGGGTCTAGAGGGGTGTGGGTCTAAAAAGACTCTACCACCACCGGTGGCTATCTTGGAGCGTCTACCATAGCGCACTCATGGGATAGAGGGTGGCTAGATGCCACGATGTCGCCGATGCTGGAGCCATCGCTCTCAACATCATCATCCATGAGGTCATGAAAAGAGGCAGGAGCATAGTCCGCCATCCCCACAAATTTGGAAGTGAGGGGGAGGGGCCAGCATCTTTCGGAGCCCCCGTGCATATGCATCCATGGGGGATACGAGGCCATAGAGGAACTAGTCACACGACGGTCGTGATAGGGACAATAGGGTCTCTCCGGAGAATCGGCAAAAAATAGTAAATAGCGAGTAAATAACAGTATGTATATTACTCATAGTGGGGTTTGAGCCTAGCGTAGGCTCAGAGCAAAGCACAGGCACCTCGTCATTGAGGTCGATGGGCAGTCTGGAGCCATCGGAGGGTGCTCCTCCTCTGATAGGCGCTGGGACAAGTGCCTCCTTGAGGAGGTGAAGCACGCTGAGCTAGTTGGTGGCGAAGTCTAGGCTTTCGAAGAGGAAGGCCTATGACAACTCGAAGACGGGTGAAACCCATATCCCAACAAGTGGGAGTGTGGGAAACTCCAGTGAGCCAAAGCAAGTCATATCACTTGAGCCTGCCATGGCGAAGGTGGCAGAAAGGTTGGCCATCCGATGACCAAAAGCGTGAATGTACGACGTCCTCCCCACGGGCTACGCCTACTGTCGGTGCAGAAAGTGACCAACACGTAAATATTTGTAGTTTTGCCGTATGTTGTGATCGGATGTGGCCTAGCACTCAATGACATAGGGTTTATACTAGTTCAGGCAATGTGCCCTATGTCTAGTTTGAGTCAGTCGGTGACTTTAGTCCTGAGCCTAGGTGCTCGAAGTTTGCTATGGGGTTACAAACAGAAGGGAGAAAGATGAGGGGTGCAAGAGGTCCGGTAGGACTCTGGACTGAAGGGCCAAGAGAGGGGAGCTCCTATGTGCGCTATGTATTTGAGCGTGTGCTCTGTTGGAATCATTTGAATAGTAGGTTGTTTGATCCTTGTGGTCGAATCGTCTGTGGATTGAATCATCTGTTCTTGGGAGAGAGTGCATCCCCTTTTATAAATGAAGAGGATGGCCTTACAAGTGAGAGAGGGAGAGTGTACATATGCTACTAAGTCTTGTTGCCCACGCCATCGAGTACAAGATGATTGTAGGCGCCTACAACACTGTTTATGTTAGACGCATGTGGGAGGTTTTACCGTATTCACCATTATGGCAAATGACGGCGCTCACAACACTATTGAGCAAACATCGGTGCCCACAACACTGCTTGGGTTCTAACATACCTAAAAGGTGGCAGGGCACCCTTCTGACATGCCCTGTCGGTACAGTGCTGCAGGCGTACAGAGTATGGTCCTTGGTATTTACGGTTTGACTAGAGCGCCCTGCCTTACTTGCGCTATTTGTTTCCTAGGTCTTGATCAAGCGGGCGTCTCCAGTCGGTCATTCCATAGTCAGCTCTGGCCTTCTGGTTGGAGAAGAGCTATAAACAGATGTTTAGTGTACTCCCGGTCAGAGAAGCGAGTCGGAGTTGGAAGCGATGGAAACGAGCGCCGTTCCTCCTTGGCCAGGCCTTCCGGTCGGAGAGGCTGGCCGGAGTCAGAAGCGAGCGCTGGAGTTAGAGGCGACCTGGCTAGGCCTTCTAGTCGGAGAGGCAAGCCAGAATCAGAGGCGAGCATCGGTCCTCCTTGGCCAGGCCTTCTGGTCAGAGAGGCGGACCGGAGCCGGACGTGAGCACCGTTCTTCTTTGGCTAGGCCTTCCGGTCGGAGACTAAATCGTCCTTTTGGCCTGTCGTTAGGTTTTTGGGCCAGCCTATGGGTTACGCGTCATTCTCAACGTCGTCTGCTAGGCCAAGCTTTTGCTGGGAAGCAGGTCCATGAGGGACCCTAGGTTTATGAACCCGACACATCTTCTGCACCAATCAACTAGCTAGCATCCGCATCGCATGCTACCTCCTATATTCGTGCAATACACCAGCACGCATTTCACTGGCAATCATGATAAAAAGCAAATCTTGCACTCAACTAAATTGCGGCTATGTGTAGTAGTCCCCCTGCCAAAATCACTGGCTACCATGCAAAGCCAGTTGACATCTGCATATCCTATGTTTGCAAAGAAATTAAAGGTTACATGCAAATTAACATTGCCTTCTGGTCTAACTACATGCACGTAAACAATACTTTGCATGTCACATGGCCATGACCTTTGTCAATGGCGTCTTAATCAATAAATAAACAAAACTGCCATATTGCACTTCTCCACGTAATGAATATGTTACAGTTATTAGTGGATTTCAATCAAATAAATAAAATGTGGCTCAAGTGTACTCATCCACAGCACCATATTCTGGCCATCAGCATGTAAATAGAAGTAGGAGTATATAATTAAAACAAAAGAAATTATGCTTTGCATGCATAAAAACATGTTGGTTCACTACGTACTGCCTGCTAGTGCATTTATGCTGCCGTGGAATCAAGTATTCTTAACCAATGCATTAAATAAATTCAAGCCATTTAAATTACGGCCAGACCATATTAAATAAACTAAATTAAAATGGATTTCTTCATATCATATCAAGTCCCATGTCATGATTGCCTATGCTAATCAACCTGCTATGGCACCATAGTAAAAATAACCAAAATGTTACAAACATTAGTGGGAGCTTAGCCAAGTCATATAAGCTTGGTCACATTCATCATAATTCCCAATTAGTTTGGATCAATATGTCATACATGCCCAGCATAGGCCTTCCAGGTGCCAAGCGTAATGGTTAAACCAAATATTGTACCTTAGTTAGACTGCACCCGTATAAGGTTATGTCTAGCCGGATCTTAAATCAAATTAAATTAAATAACATAATACATGTATCCTTGGTCAAATACCATGTCATGAGCGTGTACACTAATTTTGATAAAACAAATCAACTCCATGCGTCACGTCTTGGTTTGGCTAAACAACATATCTTCCTAAACCTTGACAAGTGCCCATATAAAATATCGCACCATATGTCGAGTGCATCCACATATATCAAACATGTTGATCCAGAGTTTTGCATGGCCTGATGAGACTATGTCAAACTTAGTCTTCAAAGTAAACCATGTGCATACACGATATGATGCACTATTCATCCAAGAAATGACCATCGCCAAATGCAAAACATACTCATGCATCCATTCGAGACTACAAGACTAAAGACTTTGTTTTCTTTTTGTAGTTTGTAATAGGAAGTTATGTGATGTAATCTTCTTTTTTCATGTACTCATGTTGGAACTCTTAATTAGGGGTGTTCTCTTTGGAGATGTAATTAACTTAATTTTTATGCAAATATAAGAATTATGGAAGTATGGACTCGCAATACCTGTTCTTTTACTTTTGTCCCAATTAAATTAAACCAAAACAAAATGTGTCTCCGCTGACGTGGAGGTGGGTCATAGCCGCCCGTTTCCCGCCATTAGATTTTGGCACGCCTAGTGGGACCTACTTCTCCCTTCATCTTTTTTATGTCCCAACATAGTTGCATCATATGACTTTGACCCAAATTGTCAAATGAAATTATATACACATGTATATTTGCATTCGAGAAAGCTCATATATGGTTTTCTTATATGAAGGTATGGCTAGACGTGTTCAAGACTTCATCACGATTTACATTGGTTCCCTTTGGGTCGATGTTCCCATGGGTCTCGTTCAAGCTTCCAACAATGCTGGTTCTCTCCACACTACAGCTGCGTCACCGGCTGTAGTTGCTCATGACCAAGAGGTCAACTCCAAGCCCGAGGAAGGGTTCACCCCTGTCATGTCCAAAGTTGCAAAGCGGTGGGCAAGAAGAGTTGCTGTCAAAGCAAGGGTGATGGCCTCCAATGAGCACGCTACCAATGTGCGCAAGGCCACATCCTCCAATGCAGTTGCTCCTGGCGTATCTAGGTCCAAGGGCACCAAGTCCTCTACCTCCAAAATGGCGCCAAGGTTCCACCCCACGACACTTGGGGAGTGGCCTATCCATGCCAAAAGGGCGTCGCCAACCAAATCGACGCCACCAATGATGGCCTATTCATTGACTCCAAAGACAAAGGTGGCAATTCCACCCTTGCTGACTCCTAAGAAGCTGGGGGCCAGTTCCTCCAAACCTGCCCCAAGCATACTAGGGGGCACCTCCAACAAAGAACGCTTCATCAATAGCTTTCCCACCTCCAAATAGAGGGATAGTGCTGCAGGATCAACCTCAACGTCCGCAACCCTACAACAAAGAAAGGGCTGAAGTGGTGGAAGAAGTAAACCACCAACGCCCTGCCAACAAAGGAAAGATCGTGGCAATAGAATATAATATGTTGTCCACTGAAAGTGATTCATCTACAAAAAGCTGACTTTGGGCTAAAGCTCCAGAGTTTATCCCTACACTGGTCTATAATCCTAGCAATGATCTACCTAAGCATGAGCTTCGATGGCAAGGGATTCACCTCTCCCTCAATGATATAAAAAGGGGACATGTAGATCTAGCTGTGACACTCTCTGACCCTATATCATCAGAGGTGGCATCATCGCTGCCTTCTGCATAAGACTCTATGTCTCCAAAGCGACACCACCAACGACAATGCAACATCCATCAAGTATGGTCCAACTTCAATAATGCAATTAACTCTATGACTAATGCACAACGTGCTTATGTTTGTGATTCAATTTTGGCTCAGCAAAGCAAGGAATATCGTAGGATTTAAAATGTTGCGAGGCAAGCTTTTCTGGCTTCCATTGAAAGAGCCATATGCTAGGACCTAAGAAGCTTGTTGCCTGGAGCATCCGCATCCTTAGATAATATTGACGGTGAAATCATGCGATGCGCTGAAGCTCTGGCCAAATTGCCTGAGCATCAAGAGTTCATAAAAAGGACTTGAGGCGAGGGAGATATGCAAAGCAAGCTGCCAATACGTGCAAGACGTGCCAGCTTAAAGCAAACAGAGATGGCAATACCAACTGACTCCACTTCTAGTAGGGTACGAGGGGATGCATCATCAAGCCATGCTGGTGGCACCCAAAAAGAAATAAAATCAGCCACTCCAAGAATGGAAAATACAACAACGCTAGCTTATCAACCTCCTCATAAAAGAGCCTCGAACAACCGTTTTGAGGTATTTTCTTCGATGCCAGTGAGTGTTGAGGAAGCAGCTTGCGACACAAGTAATGCTTCCTTTGCTTCTACACATTTCAAAAGAAAGAAGCCTCACAAACAAATCCCGTTGGGTCATCGTTCGGTTACTCGGAGCATAACAAACTCTGGTAATTCTAGAAATCATGCGATCTATGTAAGGTATTATAATCCCCTATTTGATGATCCTTCTAATTTTGAAAATGAATTGTTGGGTACTACAGGCTCGACTGATCTAAACACACTAAATGGTGAAGATCCACAAGCCCCAAGTGCAAATGACTCACAATCTCCACATGGTGAGAGTGAGCCTGGCAATGCTGAACAAGTGTTTGCCACAAATCAAGGTCAATCCGTTGAAGAGCAGATGAACCAAATGATGGTTGCCTTACAATAGAAAGAAGAAGAGTTGGCCACGCTCCATGAGCAGGTGGCCAACACCAAAAATCGTACAAATGATATGAATGCTTCGACCAGTCATAATGGTCCCCATCCCCAACCTAAAATCACACTCAAAGCCATACAGAGGATGATTTCCGAAGGTGTAAAGGCTCAGTATATGCAAACACATTACTCCATGTGTCTAGGGTATGTGAAACCATATCCGCGTGGAGGTGGACATGGTGCCATTTCTGAACAATTTTTGTCGGCCTCAATTTAGTAAATTCAATGGGACTGGGTCACCACATGAATATGTGGCCAATTTCCTTGTGGCGTGTCCAGATACAACACACAACAGGGCTCTTCTCCAATTTATGCAAACATTATCAGGTCTAGCTTTCACATGGTACAGCAAGTTAGCACCTGGCTCCATCCGTACATGGGAACAAATGCAGGACGCCTTCCTAGAGCACTTTTCTAGCACTCAAGGGACGGTGGGAATAACTGAGCTGACTCAAACCCTACAAAGGCCAAATGAGAAAGCCGTAGATTTCATCAACAGGTGGAGGAATTTAAGCCTCCATTGCCCACAGCCAGTCACTGAACCAGAAGCGGTTTGTATGTGTATGAATAACTTGAGCCCAAACATGGCCATTCACCTACAGGTTGTGAGGCCAATTGTAGGGTCGAGATGGAGGACTAGAGGGGGGTGAATAGTCCTTTCTAAAACTTAATCACGCCAGCTAACCGAAATAAATATAGAATTAAAACTATTGGTCTAGCCAAGACTACACCCCTCTATCTAAGTTCACAAGCACCTTAGAAAGATCCTAAAGAAGCAACAAAGGTGCTAGGATAGCTAAAGCTCACCTAATCAATTCTAGAGCAAGGTTACATAAACCTATGCACTAGTACTCAAGCAACCGGGGGAGCTCCTACACAACTAGTGATGCAAAAGCACAAAGCTCCTAAGCTCACTAGTAATGCTCAATAACAATGCTACACAATCCAAATTAGAGAGCGCAAATTACTTAGATACACAAACTAAGCATGTGACTAACAAGGTTACTAAAACCAAATTAGCCACGCAAGGGAGCTACTTCTATGCTACACAAGCAAGAAGGCAACTAGCAAGCTACTAAAGCTAAACTAGTCACAAGAGCAACTACACAAGCACAAAGTATATGAAAGTAATACAAGCTTGTGTTTCGCGGAATACAAACCACCGAGAAGATGATGAAGACAATGTTGACATGGTGATTTTCTCTTGAGGTTCACTTGGTTGCCACCAAGCTACGTCCCCATTGTATCGACCACTCACTTGGTGTTTCGGCGGCTAATTGGCATCACCCACCAAGCCCACACGTCGGACACCGCAAGAACCTACCCCAAAAGTGAGGGTAGCTGAAAGGTTCTTGTGTGGTTTTGGTAATTGAGTGACAACCTAGGTGGACTAACTATGTTCATGTGAGATACACAGGTGATTAGTCCACAGGTACATGTGTGTGAGCAACATATGCCATGAAGGTGAAAATGGCTTAGAGATGTTGCAAAGCTCACACATATGATGATGAAGGAGCTCATTGCAAATGAGACATGACATTGAGTCATGTGATCAAGATGGAGAAGAACAAGACATAACTTAGCTTGATGGACTAGTTGCAAGCGTGAAGGGCAAGTCGAAGGCTTTGGAGCGATGGACCGCATGGCGGTGAAGCTTAAGCAAGACTTGGTGCCGATGGATGAAGGCAATGGTGAAAAGCAAGTGAAGTTGAGATCGATGAACCAATATGATCATATGATGATATGAAGTGGATCATATCATTGTTGATCATGTTGGTGCATGTGTTGCATCAACATTGGAGGAGATGGAATGGAATGCACAAGGCAAAGGTATAACCTAGGGCATTTCATTTCACCGGTCATAGGTGTGTTGAGAAGTTTATGACAGGGTTTAGGATAGATGGTTGTACTATCATGAGGGGCAAACTTGTTTGTATATCAGTCATCTAGTGCCACTCGAGTGATCTAACAATGCATCGTTGCTAGGATTGAGTGGCGTGGCAAGTTGAGTGGCTAATACTTTGGAAAATGATTGTGAAAATGCTAACACACATACACATGGTGATGTACACTTGGTAGTGTTGGCACATTTGCAAAGGAGATGAAGTTAGAGTTGTTGTGGATCAACTTGGCGAAGTAAAGGAGGTCACTGTGAGTGACCAGACGTTGGTCGTGTGGTGACTAGACGCTGGGTTTCTGCATCTAGTTAGTAGCAGTCGTAAGCGCGTGGTCTTGCTCTTCGACCGGATGCTAGAGCTGAAAGCGACTGAAAGCTGGCTGGGTGCGTTCGGTCGTGCTGATGTGGTTGTACAGAGAAGAGAAGGACCAGACGTTGATGCTGTGTCTGATCATGACTGACCGGACATGTCCAGTCGTAATTTCTCGCTTCTAGAAGTTTACTGGAAGTGACTAGACGCTGAGGTCCTACGCCCGATCATTTACTATGTAGCGTTCGGTCACAACTTAACCATTGAGATTGGGTGCTTAGTATTTGAATGGAGGCGACACATGGTGAGCATCCGTTGACCAGACGCTGGGGTCCTATGTCCGGTCGATCTGACCGGAGCATCCGGTCGATCTGACCGGAGCATCCGGTCAACCTGAGTTTTACCTAGTGAAGGGGTAATGACTAGTTTAGCTCATGGGGCAATAAATAGAAGGGTGTCTCGGCCATGGCTAGTGTTAAGCACCTCGGGGGACTTTGTGTCCATGCTTGAGATTGATTGGGAGTCCTCAATCTCATATATGCTTGATAGTGATCATTCGATTATGTGAGAGAGCGATTCTGGTGCGATTGCATCGTGAGGTTGCATCGAGTGGCACTAGGTGATCGAGTTGGAAGCCGGTGGTGCTTGTTACTCTTGGAAGCTGCCACCTCCTAGATGGCTTGGTGGTGGTCTCCGTCGAAGCCCGCAAGAAGCGTGTGCGGTGCTCCAGAGAAGAGCTTTGCGAGGGGTATTGTGCTTGCCCTGTGGGAGCCATGAAGAGCAACTCTAGTTGAGCGTGTCATTGAGCTACCCTCACTTTTGGGGTAGGTTCTTGTGGTGCCTGACGTGCGGGCTTGGTGGGTGATGCTAATTAGCTGCTGAACCACCAAGTGAGCGGTCGACACAACAGGGACTAGCTTGTTGGCAAGCACGTGAACCTTAGGAGAAAAATCACTGTGTCAACCTTGTTCTTCCCGTTGGTTTGCATCCTCATTACACAAGCTTGTAATTACTTTCATATACATTGAGCTTGTGTAGTTGCTCTTGTAATTAGTTTGCTTGTATAGCTCACTAGTTACCTTCTTGCTTGTGTAGCATAGAAGTAGCTCCCTTGCACGGCTAATTTGGTTTGTGTAACCTTGTTAGTCACATTGCTTAGTTTGTGTAGCTAAGTATTTGCGCTCTCTAATTTGGCATTGGTTGCCTTGTTATTGAGCATTGCTAGTGAGCTTAGTTGGCTTTGTGCTTTTGCTTACTAGCATATGTAGGAGCTCCCTTATTGCTTAAAGTACTAGTGGCATAGGTTTGTGTGACCTTGCTTCTAGAATTGGTTAGGTGAGCTCTAGCTAGCTCGGCGCCTTTGTTGCTTAATCAGTGTATTTGAAAGGTGCTAGAGAACATAAATAGAGGGGTATAGTCTTGGCTAGACCGATAGTTTTAATTCTGCACTTATTTTGGTTAGCCAACGTGATTAATTTTAGAAAGGACTATTCACCCCCCCTCTAGTCCGTCATCTCGACCTTACAAGTGGTATTAGAGCTAGGTCTCTCATTTGTGGTCTTCACTGACCCAAGAGGATGGCGTCTAGTGGCTTTGTGAGACACATTTTTTATGGCACAAACTTTGCACTTTGGAAAAATCACATGCTTGATCATTTTTATGCAAAGGGACCTAAGTTTTGGTGTGTTGTCACTAGTGGTCTCACTCATGTCTTGGATCATAGAAATCTCACCAAAGCTCAAAGAGTTCTTTATGAACTTGATGCACATGCTTGTTGTTTTCTAATGGATGCTTTGAGTTTTGATTTAATGAAAAGGATAAACTATGTGGGAACCGCTCGTGAGATATGTGAGTCAATCAAGCACACCTATGGTGATTCTTCCATGTGGGATGATGGCAAATTCAAGAAGGAGGATGAGCCCAAAAAGGAGGCGCATGAGTGTGTTGAGCATAGCCACAATTTGGTAACTATGGAAGATTGCTCGACCTCATGGTCAAGTGATGATGATGATGATCACACCACAAGATCACTTGACAAGGGTGATGACAATACCACAAGAGTTGCAAATGATGATGCTATCCCATGCACACTTGATGGTGATGATGGTTCATGCTCAAGCTATGATGATGATGCTACTACAAGCTCTCCAACTACACCACATTGTCTCATGTCACAAGGTGACACCAAGGTATCAAATGATAATGTGGTTGATCATGTTGGTTCATATGATGAGCTTGTTAGTAGACTTGCTAGCATGACTATGTCTTTAGAAAATGAGAAAGCTAAAACATTGAAATTGGAAAATGAAAACTCATTTCTAAAGAACTCTTCTGAAGAACATAAGAAATTACTTGATGCTTTTAAATCTTCACATGATGAGCTAAAATTGAATCATGAGACACTTATTGCATCTCATGATGAATTATTAGAACAACATGCTTCTCTCATTAAAGTGTTTACAAAGAAACTTAAAAATAATAAGAGCTCATCACATGGATCAATTGATCAATCACATATTGTTGCTAACCCTTGTGATATAGGCAAGAAGCATGTATTCACCTCTTGTGATGATTTATTAGATGTCCCATGCTCTTCACATATAGATGCTTGTTCTACTTCTATGTCCTGTGAGACTAACCTTTTGAAGGAGAACAATGAGCTAAATGAACAAGAAGAAATTCAGCAACAAGTTAGAGAGGTGCTACAACTCTCAAGTCACCTTTGAGCATATGTTGAAGACTCAAAGAAACTTTAGTGACAAGAGTGACGTTGGCTTCAAGACTAGCAAAGTCAATCATCAAGAAAGCCGCAATGACATAAGTGGCATTGGCTTCAACAAGAGCAAGATCAAGGGCAAAAGATGGGGCAAGAGAAGATATGAAAGAGAGATGAAGAAGCAAGAACAAGAGAAGCTCTCTCATTTCATGTGCTTCAAGTGCCATGAAGTGGGACATCTTGCAAATGGTTGCCCCAATGAAGAAAAGCTCGAGTTGAAGAAAGGAAAAGAGAGGCTAAGGCATGTTAAGTGCTTCAAGTGCCGCACATGGGGTCATCTCACCTCTATGTGCCCAACCAAACAATTGGTGAAGCAACTAGAAGAGCCTCAACCAAAGCCATAAGTTGAGCAAGAGAAGACACCCCAAGAGCAAATCAAGATCAACCATAAAGATGGTGGTGATTTGATGATAAAGAAGAAAAAAACTAGAAGGGGTGGAAAAGCAAGAGAAAGAGCAATGCGTCTAATGATGAATCAAGATGCAAAGCAAGTGAGCAAGAACAAAGAAGAGAAAATGGAGAAAATTGCTCACATGAGATGCTATAGTTGTGACACATTGGGCCACCTAGCTTTGGGTTGTCCAAACAAGCTTGAGAAGAAGGTTCAAGCAAACAAGGAGAAGCAAGGCAATGAGAAGCACAACATAAGCAAGGAAGAAAAGGCTCAAGCAAAGAGAAAGTGCTACTCATGCCGGAAAAAGGGACACATGGCCCATTTATGTCCCCTAGGTAACATTTCTAAGCCTATTTCAATTAATGATGATTCTATGCTTAGGAAGGATGGTAATGGTACCTCTATGGTTGTTGTTGCAAAATATTCCACTACTTATACTAAGGTTATGCCTAAGTATGTTGCTCCTAACTTAAGAGGACCCAAATTAGTTTGGATACCATCAAAAAGGGGATGAATGATTGTAGATACCATCGGCATTGGAGGCTTGATTCAATTGATTTCATATTGATCATCATATGTTGAATCAAGATATGAAGCCTAGTGCACATCCAAACCCTATGCCATGATATTTGAGTGAAGTCCAAAAGTGCTACAACATACAAGTGTCAAATTCAAGTTGTTGGTGATTCATTGGACATATTTGATGGTTTGCAAACAATTGAGTCGAAGCTTGCTAGTTGGATGATCATGACCTAGCTAGAGATCATTTCATTTGGGTGCATATGAGTTGATTGAATTGGATAAATATGCAATGTTGCTTGCTATGAGATGATTGAATGGATAAATTAATTAGTAGTCAAGTTTAAATTGATTTGTGTTGGATAAGTTCATAAGATGATATTTAATAAGTGGATTGAATGGATTTATGTCTTGTGAAAGTATTCAAACGAGTTAGTTTCAAGTTTGATTCATATTTGATAAAGTATAGCTCAAGAGATTGAAATCTATCCTGTATTGAAAATCTGAGTAAGCTATGATCTTAGCCATGTTTGAGTGATCAAAACCTATTGGATTGATATAAAAATTGGTGTACATGCTCTAGACTTATGATATGAGATGCTGTAGAATTTTCATGAAAATTGGATAAGAAATTCTTTGGTTTTAGAGTGGTTCTTGTCAGCTATAGTGCAGCAGTTTTCAGCATGGAGCAGTGGTGGAAGAATTGAAATCTGGTAGCAATCTAGAAGTCAAACAAAGCTCAAATTTTTACAACTACTAGACAACTTAGTGAAGCACATCTCCACCAAATTTTGTGATATTTGGATTTGTACTTTGGGAAATATGCTTATTTCTTTTAACGGTACAGAATCTGCCAGAAAAGTGACAAATATTGGATTGATCTAGAGTCACTTTGATTGAAAGGTCCTCAAGTTGGAAACATGTTTACAAGCATTTGAGGTACCTAAGTTTAGTTTTGAGATGATATAGAAGCATGATAAGCAAAGAGTATAAGGCCATTTGATTGTAGAGTGTATTTTGCACACTTTTGGTACTCAAGATGAAGATCAAGATCAAACTCAAGTTAAAGATGAAGGTTAAGTTCTAGATATGATTGGAGATCATTTGGTAGAAAGAAAATGACTTAAATAAGTAGAAAGAAAAAGGACTTAAATAAGGAATCAAAGTTACTCATCAAGTTAAGTCCATCACTTGGATCAATCAATCAAACTATTTCAAGTGAGTATCAAGAATGGTTCTTTATGAAGAGGTCACTTCTCCCTAGTGTAGGGGCTTGCCACCTATATGTAGGTAAACCAAGTGTGGTACTTAGAAGGATAACATGGAAGTGGTGATCCGAGGGACATTTGAGATGCTTAGTTGAAGCAATCAAAAGGATTAATCAAGAAAAACAAGCAACACCCAAAAGAGAGCTAGTCATGATATTTCAAGTGGTATTCCAAATAGTTCTCTCATGCAAGCAAAGATCAAAAGATGAAGCAAGCCAATCACAACAAGAAAGTGCACTTGATCATAACTGGTATTCATTTCATATGGGTGAAGAATGGAATTCAAAATGATATCTATTAGTCTTCACCAAGTCTATAATTGGCCTTCATATTGCTATTGGAGTAATGAATTAGAATCTATGTGACTATCCTCTACTCCAACATAGCAAAGGTATCATTGTAATGTGCATGATCATTTCATCCCTTACTAGTATGCGGTTAGTGCATATAGTTCATACTTCATAGGATCATGCATAACAAATGAAATGTTTAAATTCATAGCCTACCACTATTGCTTGAATGATTACTTGATCTAGTGGTTAGTATATGAATTTGTTCATGAGCTAGTGAACCCAATTATTTGACTTAATTTAGATTGCTAACAAGTGACAAGTACAACATTGGCAAGATAACCCTTGCAAGAGGTGTGAAGAAGCTTGTCATTGGTTCAAACCGGACTTGGAAGCTTAGGCAAATCAATTTAGTTCAAGTCAACCATAAAAGCTCATGATAGTGATAAGAGTACAAGCACAAGACATCAATGCAAATGGATATCTAGTTTGTTTGTTACAAGTGGTATCTAGACTCAAGTATTTCATCAAGAATATACAAGTGATGTCTAGATCAACTCACAAGTGATATCCTATAAGTGGTACTCATAAAGATAGCAAATATTCAAGAAATGGTTTTTATTGATAAATCCAACAAGTGGTTCCATACTAAAAGATTCTTTCAAGTGGTATCACATCTACACATGGTATCAATCATGCAAGACGATGGTTCCACAAGTGATCCTCAACTTTAAGTGATCATCAAATGAAGAATGCATCCCTCACGTACAAGAGCTCAAGTGTATCAAATGGATGACCCATGCTATCACATAGGGGGAGTTGTCCCACAAATTAATATCAAGATCAAATATCCTATGTGTGGTATCTCAAGAAGCCCTACACAATATACAAGTGGTACAAGTTACAAGTGGTATCTACAAGTGGTGTCATTCCAACAATCAAGTAATATCCATAAAAAAATGCAAGATTCAAGCCTCAGCCATCTACCCCAAATGCATACCTTTGCATCAATGAGAAACACACCTTTTTATGAAAATTGATGACAAAGGGGGAGAGATTGTACAAAGATATAATTGAACATGGGGGAGAGGAGAGATAAGATATGAAAGCTTAGATTGAGAGGTTGGCCATGAACATGGACAAAGAGGGAGTAACATTGAAGAAAAGAGATAGATCATAATTCTTGGACAAGAGAAGCACACAAGTAGGGGGAGCAAGCTCATGAACTTTGATTGATTGCATTTGATATGTGCATATTCATGTGCTTGCTTGCATTACATAAGTTCTTAAATTCAATATGCATGCTTGTGTGATGTATGCTAGTTGTAAAATTTGATTGATGAAATGAAAACTAGCATGCATAGGATGGTAGCTAGACACTTGGTATGCTTTTTAAGTAATGCTAGTACCTTGGTTTTAATGTTGATCTCATGAGGTATCTAGTGATTTTATTTTCAAGTGATATCTAGCTAACCATGGTGCTAAGGATGAACTTAAAGGTGCAACTCCGATTGGCATCACGCTTCAAAGGTTTATTCTATACACCTTAGCATCATTTAGTAGTAATTACTCTCCCACAATTTCAATCTATGCATATGTGCGAGCTTGAAATCAAACACTCTAGTACATATGTAGGGGGAGCTAATACTACCATTTTGGGTTTGTGGTACTTGTCCAAAATCATTTTCACAAGGTAAAATTGCTTGGGCAAGCAACATGAATCCAAAAGAGCTTAATTTCCATATCTTTGTAGAGTTGTCATCAATTACCAAAAAGGGAAAGATTGAAAGGTCCTTGTGTGGTTTTGGTAATTGAGTGACAACCTAGGTTGACTAATTATGTTCATGCGAGATACACAGGTGATTAGTCCATAGGTACATGTGTGTGAGCAACATATGCCATGAAGGTGAAAATGGCTTAGAGATGTTGCAAAGCTCACACATGTGATGATGAAGGAGCTCATTGCAAATGAGACATGACATTGAGTCATGTGATCAAGGTGGAGAAGATCAAGACACAACTTGGCTTGATGGACTGGTTGCAAGTGTGAAGGGCAAATTGAAGTCTTTGGAGCGATGGACCGCGTGGAGCTTAAGCAAGACTTGGCGCCGATGGACGAAGGCAATGGTGAAAGCAAGTGAAGTTGAGATCGATGAACCAATATGATCACATGATGAAATGAAGTGGATCATATCATTTTTGATCATGTTGGTGCATGTGTTGCATCAACATTGGAGGAGATGGAATGGAATACGCAAGGCAAAGGTATAACCTAGGGCATTTCATTTCACCGGTCATAGGTGTGTTGAGAAGTTTATGACCGGGTTTAGGATAGATGGCCATACTATCAAGAGGGGTAAACTTGTTTGCATATCGGTCATCTAGTGCCACTCAAGTGATCTAACATTGCATCGTCGCTAGGATTGAGTGGCGTGGCAAGTTGAGTGACTAATCCTTTGGAAAATAATTGTGAAAATGCTAACACACATACACATGGTGATGTACACTTGGTGGTGTTGGACATTTGCAAAGGAGATGGAGTTGGAGTTGATGTGGATCAACTTGGCAAAGTAAAGGAGGTCACTGTGAGTGACCGAACGCTGGTCTCATGGTGACTAGACACTGGGTTTCTGTGTTTGGTCAGTAGCAGCCGTAAGCACGCGGTCTCGGTCTTTGATTGGACGCTAGCGCTAAAAGCGACCAGATGCTGGCTGGGTGCATCCAGTCGTGCTAACATGGTTGCACAGAGAAGAGGAGAAGGACCAGACATTGATGCTACGTCTGATCATGACCGACCGAATGTGTCTGGTCATGATTTCTTGCTTCTGGAAGCTTACTGGAAGTGACCAAACGCTGAGGTCCTGTGTCCGATCATTCACTGTGTAGCATCTGGTCATAACTTAACCATTGAGATTGGGTGCTCAGTATTTGAACGGAGGCAACACGTGGCGAGCATCCATTGACCGGACGCTGGGGTCCTGTGTCCAGTCGATCTAACCGGAGCGTCCGGTCAACCTGAGTTTTGCCTAGTGAAGGGGTAATGGCTAGTTTAGCTTCTAGGGCTATAAAAAGAAGGGTGTCTCGGCCATGGCTAGTGTTAAGCACCTTAGGGGACTTTGTGTCCATGCTTGAGAGTGCTTGGGAGTCCTCTATCTCACATATGCTTGATAGTGACCATTCAATTATGCGAGAGAGCGATTCTAGTGCGATTGCATCATGAGGTTGCATCGAGTGGCACTAGGTGGTCGAGTTGCAAGTCAGTGTTGCTTGTTACTCTTGGAGGTTGCCACCTCCTAGATGGCATGGTGGTGGTCTCCGTTGAAGCCAGCAAGAAGCATGTGCGGTGCTCCGGAGAAGAGCTTTGTGAGGGGTATTGTGCTCGCCCCATAGGAGCCATGAAGAGCAACTCTAGTTGAGCGTGTCATTGAGCTACCCTCACTTTTAGGGTAGGTTCTTGCGGTGCCCGACGTGCGGGCTTGGCAGGTGATGCCAATTATCCACTGAACCACCAAGTGAGCGATCGACACAATAGGGACTAACGTGTTGGCAAACACATGAACCTCGGGAGAAAAATCACTGTGTCAACCTTGTTCTTCCCGTTGGTTTGCATCCTCATTACACAAGCTTGTAATTACTTTCATATACATTGAGCTTGTGTAGTTGCTCTTGTAATTAGTTTGCTTGTATAGCTCACTAGTTACCTTCTTGCTTGTGTAGCATAGAAGTAGCTCCCTTGCGTGGCTAATTTGGTTTGTGTAACCTTGTTAGTCACATTGCTTAGTTTGTGTAGCTAAGTATTTGCACTCTCTAATTTGGCATTGGTTGCCTTGTTATTGAGCATTGCTAGTGAGCTTAGCTGGCTTTGTGCTTTTGCTTACTAGAATGTGTAGGAGTTCCCTTGTTGCTTAAAGTACTAGTGGCATAGGTTTATGTGACCTTGCTTCTAGAATTGGTTAGGTGAGCTCTAGCTAGCCTGGTGCCTTTATTACTTAATTAGTATCTTTGAAAGGTGCTAGAGAACATAAATAGAGGGGTGCAGTCTTGACTAGACCGATAGTTTTAATTCTGCACTTGTTTCGGTTAGCCAACGTGATTAATTTTAGAAAGGACTATTCACCTCCCCTTCTAGTCTGCCATCTCAACCATACAATAGCTTAACGACATGCTCAACTAGAGTTGCTCTTCATGATCCCCTTGGGGTGAGCACAATCTCCCTCACAAATCCTCCTCTGGAACACCACATAAACTTCTCGCATGCTTCAACGGAGTTGCAAGCCACCAAGCCATCTAGGAGGTGGCAACCTCCAAAAGTAACAAGCACCACCGGTGATGAGGACATGACACCTTCGGATATGACCATTGATTATAAGGTGAGCTTGTTCCTATATTTGCATAGTGATTTTTGGTACAATTCACTTGGTTCCACGTGTACATGTCATTATTTGCTTATAGGTACAAATGTGTCTCAAAGTGCAAGTCCGTCAAAGTTGAACTTTTAGTTCATCAGCGGCCCAACAATGCTTCATTGGGAAGGTCATAACTCATCCATCTGGAGTGTGATTGCGGTCAATGAGCACTTAATGGAAAGCTTGTTTGATAAGATTTCAAATAGATCTGGTCCCATCTCAATATCAAGTCAGTAAGGCCACCAAATCATCAAGACATGTTGTCGCTGTTTCTACTGGGAGCTACGTCATCATCATGGGCTTGTTATTCACCCTTGGGACCTGGGCCCAAGTTGGAGCGCGCCCCAAGGAGATGGAGAACACATAAAGGAAGCCCTTGGACTCTTCTGGGTTGCTCATGGTGCATTTGGATTTTTTTTCAATGGCTGATTTGAAATTGCTTAAGAAAGTTCACCTTTTGCCAAAGCTATCTCTAGCAGCATGTCTCAAGGAGTATTATGATTGGGAAGAACATATGGAGGATTTCTTCTAGGGTCGTGGACTTGAATCGGCCGTAAAGATGTATTATGCAGAAGAGACAATGGCTAACAATATTTTACATTAGTGGGATCGCTGGGACAAAAAAATTCCGTGTTGGACATGGAACGATATGAAAGCTATGCTTCGGCGCCAATTTGCTCGTCCCCTTGAGTCAAAGAAGAAGGTAGTTGTTGTTCATGGCCCAAAACTCCAAGGTACTAAGGAAAATGTGCGTTCATCATGGACTGATACTATCGTTGGGGATAAGTACCTTCCTGCTTCTAACCAGCCAGCTATTGATATTAATTCTTATAAGAAGAAGTTGGGTTCTGGTGTTACTTATGGCGAGTCTATGCATGCTGATATTTTTTCTTCTCCTAAATTAAAGCAAGCTAATGGTCAAAATAATTATGGTGAAAATTCATCTTCTTGTGCTCGCAATTGTCTTGGTCCCAAGAATAAGTACATGGCAACAATGGAAGATCAATATGTTGACAATCAGAAACGGGTGTTGCCTATCAAAAACAAGGCCTCCATTATTAGTTAAGAATTTTCTTCTCCCAAGCAGCTCGAGAAGAACTATGCTAGTTCTATTGATAAAATTTCTTCTCCTCAGAACTATGTGAAGCAAACTGCTAGTCATTTTTCTGCAATTGTTTCTCCTCCGATAGTTCCTACAGATGATGTGAGGGAAGGACACTCCACTCAAAACTAGTTGATCAAGGAATTGAATGTACAACTAATAAGGCTTCTTCACATGATAATCTATGTCTCTCTGTAGTAATTGATGCCGGTGATGATACATCGAATGGCTTATCTATGTTGGCTCAGGAAGTACGTAGTGATGATACTATTGTTGCTGTGAAGGGGCAGCGCTCTAGTATATTTCAGACTGCGTGCACAATTCAAGATAAGGTATGCAAAGTAATTATTGATGGTGGTAGTTTCACAAATGCCATTAGTTTAGATGTTGTGCATGGTTTATCTTTGTCTATGCGGAGGCTTCCAATGTCGCGTTATATGCAGTGGATGAATCAAAGTGGTATGCTGAAAATTACTCATAAGGTGAGAGTAAAATTTTCAATTGGAAATTATGTGGATACAGTAGATTGTGATGTTGCGTCGATGAGTGCGTACCATTTGTTGTTGGGTCGACCATGGCAATTTGATCTTGATGCTACACATGGTGGTCGTTCCAATAATTATTTGTTTGCGCATAAGGGAGTTCATCATCAGCTAAAATCGATGCCGGATAATGCTATTAAGGCTGAGGTGTTTGCTACTTTGAAAGTGAAGAAAAAGACTCCTAAAATTATCCCAATGCCGAGGACGGCTTTGCTTCAAGAGGTAGAGAATAACGTGAATATTCCTACTATAAATATTGATGTTAGTGAGTCTGTAGTTAACTGCATAGAGCCAATTAAACTAGGAATTCAGTTTGTTTTAATCTCTGACAATATTGAGAAGAATGGAACATCTGCTTTAGCTCCATTGTATGCTGCTGATAACTCAAATATTCCTAATAATGCAAGAAAGGATGATGTGATCATTGATTTGCCTGTTGTAGCTTCTGAAAACAAGTGCAAGAATTCTGAAACTACAGTTGCTCATTCTGTGAAAGTTCAGAAAAATCAGTTGGGCTCATTAGCTGTTCACGTGAAGGAGAATGAGGACAATATGGCTATAATTGGTGGCATTGCTAGTTCCATCAAAGAAGGTATAGAATTTATCTCAAAGCCGAGGATGGCTTTGTTTAAAGAAGGGGAGGATGATGAGCCCATGCCTCCTCACATTACTACAGTTCACTACCCCAGATCTGGACATCACTGTCGGTTCAAAAACCCACTTCACTATCGGATTTTGAACCGATAGTGGCATACCGACAGTGATGGAGGTTCACATCACTGCTGGTCCTTAAAAATCGACACTGATCTATAGGAAATAGTGTCGGTTCCTAGCTCCGCCCGGCAATGTCCAGTTGAACAACACTGCCGGTTTGTAGTGCCAACCGACAATGACGGTTGCTTTAAGAGTGTCGATTCTTGGCTCAAGCCAGCAGTGTTAAGCAAGCCTACACTGTCAGTTCATGTATCAAACCGGCAGTGTTGTAGTAAATATCAGTGTCGGTTCATGGATCAAACCGGCAGTGTTCTTGTAACTATCAGTGTCAGTTCATGGTTCAAGCCGGCAGTGTTGAGCAAGACAACACTGCCGGTTTGCTTCTAACTGGCAGTGATGGTTACGACAACACTATCGGTTTATTGCTAACTGGCGGTGATGGCCTATTTGTATTTTATTGTTTTATAATTTATTTTAATTTATATTTTTTCGTGAAATCGGGTTTCGCTTTATATACGCTACGTAGATGACAGGTCCATCAATATTAAACATTACAAATGTTACGATTACAATTCAAATGTTCTTATCCACATCTCGATCCCTCAAAATAAAAAAGAAATGTTCTTGGACTTCACACATGCTTATCAGACTTCCTACAATAATCTGGCGAGCCGCTCTGGGTCATACTGGTCCTTGTACTTCATGGATTGTGCAATGGAAAATACTCCATCTTTTTCCAATACCTCGGCTAAGATGAATTTTGCTAGCTCCGATTGTAGTGCGACGATCTCCATGTCTAGCAGCCTTTCGTGCTTAAATTTCTTGCGCTGTCATTCAAAAAAGATGATATCCAAAGAGGAACAGTAAATCATTTTGTTGAATTATTAATAGACATAAATGAAATGGAGATTATACACACCAACTTATTGGCTTCTTCCGATTTCCCGCTGATGTAGCGAAGCATTGCCCACATTACATAAAACCCGCATTCATTGTTTTTCGCCGGCTGTGATAGGTACTTTCCCTCTATTTCGACAACCTTGAATGGGATCGGTGTCCCATCGATATGTCTTCTTCAGACACTGAGAAACATTAAAAAGAGAAACATTAGAAAGCGGTATGTGTGATTAGAAAATAATAGTTATTAAGATCGCTTACTAATTCAGCACTGCCACCAGTGCATCCAGATGATGAAATGGTTTTTTCTTTGAGTCCCACACCTCGAGCAGATTTTTGGCAAGATTAACACAAATAAAGACGTAATGGTTGCTGCAATCATAGAATCCTAATTATTGAATAATCTTAACAAAAAAAGAAGCATAAAATTAAAAGCCGAGAACACATACTCGTAGTTGTAGGCTAGAAGTATGTGGGTTTTCTTCTTCATCGTGAATTCGTCAAAAATAGCAATCAATCTCTATTTCAGATCTTCCACATCACATCCATAGAGGCCTAGACATGTCCTCTCATTGACTCGCATGGGGTCCAAGAAGCCTATGTAATCCCATTTGCTTTTTAGAATGCAAAATTTTGCTATACACCTACATAAAATCATAGGAAGTGCTCAAAAGTTAACAATTTGTGTCTCAAGAGAGTAGTTAATTGTAATATCGTGCGTGTAGGGTACTTATATAGTCCACAGCGTCAACATTTAAATATCGAGAGAGCGTTTCTGGTATAGCTAGAACAAGCACTCCCACTCGACATCAAACTTCTCTTCTTCAGGATATTGGAAAACATGTGGTGAATGGATAATAACCTCAAAACCAAAGTTGTCCATCTCTGTTGCTTGAGCCATGTAATATTCATGTAACTGGCGCATATATGTTGTCAGATTTTTATACTCATGATTGGGAACCAAAAGATTGCCCCTTTCATACTTCATTGCCAGTGTTCTCGTCCCTTGTACATCATAATAGATGTTCGCGGCCTCTTCCATGGTTAAATCAGGGTTATCTTCGACTAACTTCATAATGTTCCTTAAATCTTTATTGTGTATTTCTTTGTCTCTAGTTGTAGCGTATTTATTCTATGTTTGCCTTTCGAATTTGGACTTCAACAAAAACGGAGGCAGTGAGGCACATAGATTGAAGAAACTAACACAATCTTCCTTTGAGATGTGTGCTGTAAATTTGTCTTTCATCAAGGTGGTAACGCTACCACTAAATGACCTTTTTTCTTTTATGTTGGTCCACTTTGGGAGCATTAGTGACCAAATCCAAGGACCTTTTCTGCGACTATGAGGATGTCCTTGATCTTGTTTTGGGCTGAGGTGGAGAAGGAGGATGACGATGAGAATTCTATTTTCCCTACGCTGATGAAGATGGAGGAGGAGTCACTTTTCTAGGGGATAATGAAGATGGAGTCGGACGAGAAGGAATAGAAGGAGACCTCTGTCTTCTTAGGGGTGATGGCTCTGGATGAGGAGGGGAGTGATCTCTGTTGGGAGATGGTGAGTGATCATCGTGGGTGGGCGAAGACTCACAGTCGTCCTCATCATCAGAGGACAATTGATGGTCAAGCTTAATGAAGCGCTTGCACTAGGCGACTTGAGAGCCCTTGTTTTAACCAAGTTTTGGCCTGTCTTCCACTACGAGGTACTCAATGGGTATCTTGTTATACTTCTTATCAAGTATTATGTCAATGGTGATGCGAGCATACCCCAGCGGAATTGGGCGGCCATTAATTGTCCCGTCTCCCATAGGCCTAGCCTAGCCGAGCGCCACCTTGTCCTTTGTCCATTCCTAATGGATGTACAACCTAACATTGACGGGTTCAGTGATGTCATCCATCGGATGAGGCACATCCACCTCTTCTTCATCGAGCGGGGTCGATCCGCAGCTGCTGCGACCCCTAAACTATGGGCTAAAGGCACTAGGAGTAGGGTTTTGTGGTACTATTGACCCCTTGGACAGCAAAATTTGCTCGACTCGTGCTTCAACGGTCGCCTCAATCCATGCTTCCATTCTGTCTTCCATCTCTTTTAGTCTCCTCAAATACTTTGCTTCATGTTCCGCTCTACCCCTCGAGCGGCTCCGATAAGTGTTAGATTCTTGGGGGAATGCTAGTTTCCAAGGAACAACACCGGTTTCTCTAGTGTGACCAGGGTGCTCCTTGGTTCTGAGTGCTTGGGTGAGCACGTCTTTCTCCCTATTAGAAGTGCGAGTCCCTTGCCTCACCTTCTCAGTTACCTGGGAGATCCTCTAGATGAGTTTGCTCATGGGTTGATTTGAGGAGCTAAAGCTCCCGTCCTCGGCGTGCCATACATTTCTCCCCATATAGTATAATACCGATCTAGGCTCCCAAATCGGCGGTCTCAACCTGAACGCCTTCCTTAGCAAGGCGATCCATCTTTTGAAGTTCTGCTTTAGATTCTAGCATCTTTTTGGCGTAGCCACGAGAGCCGAGATGATGAGGATTCATCGCTTTCTATGAATTCTCCTTATTCTTCCTGCTCAGTTCTAAGTACTCCTTGGATAACCTGTATTCCTTGAAATTCTGCCAAAAGTCCTCCTACTTGCTAAACTATCCACCATCGAAATCTGGCTCTTTATTTTGGAGGACAAAATTCTTGTACAATGTCCCCTTGAAATTCTTGAAGCATGTCCCTATGATTTCTTTTACTTTTTTCTTGACTAACTCCCTGTCATACTTGGCTAGGAAAGTGAAATACTCTAGGATCTTGACATCCCATATGTAATCCTTCTCACTTTTAGGAACCCTCCACCGGTCATCATCTTTCCCAATCCACTTTCTGTACTTAATTGGGATGAAGTCCCTAACAAGTAACCCGAGAATGGTCTTGTATTTGGTCAAAGCTATAGGCGGTGAGAGTGGATCCTCGAATTCATCGAACTTAGTAATGTGCCAGTGTACATTCCTACCAACAGGAATCTTTGACATGCCTCGCTTGGATCTGGCCTTCCTGCTACTTGAACCCTCTAGCTCCTCGGTCGGCGTAGGCTTCTGCTAGAGACACCAAGTAAGCTATGACCCTCTCAATTGATTAGTGTGTGTGGCTACATAGTGACATGATACCAAAGTTACCTGGCCATCTTGGTCAATTTGACCCAGATCGAGCAGGCCGAACGGGGTCCATGGCTGCTCGTTCTCACCGACCTGATTGACACCATCACCATTTGTCAGATCATGCGGCTCTCCCGTCCCAGGGATATCAGCCACTTCTTGTTGCTGATCAGTTCTTCGACGACGGGGTAACAGGCGATGATGAGTCATGGCTGTGACACGATCGTGGTTAGTTTTGGCCGTGGACAACTACTAATAGCATATGTTCATATATATAATATGTTTAATGTAAAGTCTAATAATAAGTCCACATGCAACAAAGTCAAATAATAGCATATGTTCACCTAGAACAAATTCATTGTTTGATTGACCACATACAACAAAGTCTACCTACTGTTCTACGAAACTAAGCCTACATCAACTTCCAAATAAGAAAAGTGATGACCATAGCCATAAATAAAAGCATGACATCTTTCCAAGATCAAGGAGCAATTCTCCTAATCTTCACATCTCCGGCGGGTGGCTTCTCTTCGATCTCCAGTGCCCACGGATGGCCATGGTTTGTATTCATTGGACCATAGTAGTTCGGTTGCCCATGGTTTGCATGGTAGGCCATATGACTATAGTAGGCCCTCAAAGCTTTAGCTTTTGTGTTGTATTTTTTGTGCAAATTACTAGGGTAGCGATTGACTTGAGCATAGCAATCTTTCTAGGTCCGATAAATCCTAGGCATGTGACCAACATGCACTACATACCATGCCATGGTTGCCTATACATTTAAGTAAATTAGGCATGTGGTAAGTGGTAATGGTAACTCACTGAACAAGAGTTATTATTCAAGTTATATGGCCAAACTAAATCTATTTAATGTTCTTTATCCTTGACATTCCAAACTAAATCTATTTAAGCAAGAGCAGAAATTCTTATCTAACTCTTACACAAACAGAACACTCCCTACCATCACAAATAAGACGTCCACAGTCATTAACGTGTACCTTTGACTGCTAGTTTCCATTGCTTGCAATAATTACAAAGTACAGAGATATCATAACATTATGCAACTACTATTCAAGACAGATATGCTCATATCATTGTCACATATTCAATCTAACTATGTCAAGAGGTGTTGATGATCAATGTTTAAATACTTAGATTGCACAAAGCGTAAAAGGTCACTTAGCTATGACTTGAGGGAATAACTTGTTGCGACAACATGCAAATAACACCAATGGTTCTTAAACAGTTTAGGGCCATGATTACTAGGTCCTCAACAAACCAGTAGGTAGCATAATCTCTTCAGGGAAAAACTAACTGGTTTATGTAACAGCATGTACATATAAGGATAGCTAAACCAAGGAGTAACAGCATGTAACTTAATCGAATAGGAATCGGCTGCTATTGGGAAGACAATAACCGTGGGGCATTTCATCTAACACTTAGCGGGCAGTGAGTCACGCACTCACCATGGGGGTGGGAAAGCAGCTGTTCGTGTGCGCTCCTAAAGGCCTCGGTGGTGCTCCGGCGTCGGGCGGTGGACGGCGTGGGGAGTGCTCTAGCATGGGGTGGTGCACGGCGTCGGGTGGTGGACGGCATGGGGAGTGCTCTGGTGTGGGCGGTGCACGGGCGTTGGTATAGAAGAAGAGGAGCGTGGGGCTGGGAATGGCGGCGTAGGGGGCGGTGGATGGTTGCTCTGGTGTGGGGTGGTGCATGGGCCTCGGCGTCGAAGAAGAGGAGCATGGGGCTAGGAACAGTGGCGCGGGGGGGCGGTGGATGGGTGCTCCGGCGTGGGGTGGTGGACGGGTGCTCCGGCATGGGGCGATGCATGGGCGTCGGCGTCGAAGAAGAGGAGTGCGGGGAACGGTTGGCGCGGGGTTAAAATTTGGATAATTTCAACCTGCGGCAGCCTTTTAAACTAGACCTCATCACTGTCGGTTCTAATTAGAAACCGACAGTGATGTTGGTACATCACTGTCGGTTGTAAGTAGGAACCGACAGTGATGGTGGTACATCACTGTCGGGCCATTCTTTAAACCGGCAGCGATTTCCGTGTAGCGGTTACAGCATAATTAACTTATCTTTTCCACTTCCTTCAAATACATTCTATTGGCTCAACGGTTAAGACCCTGCAACTTAGCCCCCGATACCCGTGTTAGAATCCCAGGCGGCCCAATTTTTTTGGTTTAATTTTATAACTTATTAAGCGGTCTAAAGGTCAAAAAGATAAAATAAATGTGTTGCATCCCTGAATCCAACCGAAGCCTACAAGTTCCAGAGCAACGGATAAACCATTGAGCTATCACCTAATTTTGGAAAGTTTGAAGGAATTTATTCCTTTGAGTGATTATTTGTCCCTACTTTGCGCATAGGCCCTTCAACTCCCCAGCCACGCTGGTCGCGCGGTTCACATGAAGAGCCGCTGTTTTACCCGGTCCTTGGACTGGTCGCGGCCCTTCAGTTCCCCATGAAGAGATGCCGCGTTTACCTAGGAGTCCATCGGCTGCTCGCGCCGATTCCCAACGCAGGCGCGCTCCATCTTCCGAGGGTTGTGAGGTATTGCACCGTGATCAGTTCCACCCACCGACATGCCTATATATAAGCCAGGCCCCGATGCACAGTTGGTCGCCATTGCACCACCGCGCGTCAAGAAAGCAAAGCACCCTTCCCACGCACACCTCGCCCTGGCCCTCGACCTGCCGCCACAATGCCTCCCGCTTGAAGACAACATGGGCGACGCTGAACCCGTTGTCCTCATGTCGCCCCCCGATGCCTCCATCGACGCCGTCGTCCGAATTGGACCTCGAGGTGAACCTCGAGGACGATCCGGACTGTGAGACCGCATCAGAGGAGGAACCGGAACCTCTTCCGGTGGAGGAGGTCGTCTTCAACTCATTGGAGATGGCTCGGAAGGAAGAGGAGGACCGACACCTCCGCTCCATCACACAAAGGAGACCGATGACTGCATCCTGAAGTGCGTCGTTGAAATCTCCAAGGAGGAGGAGCGCCGTCGCGAGGAGGAGGAGCGCTGCCGCCAGGAGGAGGAGACCGAGCGGCGTCTCGCGATGGACGCAGAACGGCGCCGGCGCAGGGCTGAGCGACAAAAGGCGCGCGAAGAGGAGCACCGACAGCAGGGGGACGACGCATGCGGCAGCACCGACAGTAATTAGTAGCACTAGTGATTAATCTATGTCTTAGGTCCATGTAATAATTTACTGGTGCTGAAAAAAATCGTGTTGTAAGTAGGGACCTATAGTGATGGGGGTACATCACTGTCGTGCCATTCTTTAAACCGACAGTGATTTCCGTGTAGGGATTACAGAATAAGTAACTTATCTTTTTCACTTCTTTCAAATACCTCCTACTGGCTCAATGGTTAAGACCCCGCAACTTAGCTCCTAGTACCCGTGTTCGAATCCCGGGCGGCCCAATTTTTTTGGTTTAATTTTATAATTTATTAAGCAGTCTAAAGGTCAAAAAGATAAAATAAATAAACCTTGGCACACATCCTATACTAGCGCAGCGGTTAAGTATCTGAACTCTGTAGCCCGAGGCCTGAGCTCAAACCCGAGGGCTGGCATAATTATTTTTTAATTTTTTATATATCACTACCGGTTTTCAAAATAAACCGACAGTGATAACAAGCATCACTGTCGGTTTTTTCTCATCACTGTCGATTTTTTTGAAACCGACATTGATGTTTATATATATTAAAAAAATTCTTTTATATAATGAATAAATAGAAGCATATGTATTCCTATGTTGAAATGACTTGAATTTTTTTGGCAAGCTTGTACACCCAAATTAAGATTTCACATAGGATCGTAGGTTTTTCTAATCATTTTTTTATTAATTATATTTTTCTGTGTGCTGAATGAGACAAAAGATGGTGAATTTTATCTTGGACCCAATAGATTTTTTCATCCACCTCCACAAAATTCTTATCCCTAGGGCACATTACATCCTGTGTAAAAGTTTGGCACCATTCTGAATCTTTTCGTGGGTAGACTCGGTTCAACCTATAATTAAACGATCTCGTCGCACGAAAATTCAATTTAACCTCAGAAAGTAGCAAACCATCTCCGAAAAATCCAAAACTTGATGTTTCCGTCACACGTGGCACATGCAAGCCTAAGAAAAAGTTTAAGACCAATACAACATCGGAATGCATATGAACCACAGAAACCTTGATAACCTATGTGTATAGTCAAGGTTCGATGAAAGGGCACATGTACCTCTGTAAAGCATGTATACTCCGCCTATATCAAAATGGCTTGAAATTTTTTTGGCAAGCTTGTACACCCAAATTAAGATCCCACACAGGATCTTAGGTTTTTCTAATCATTTTTTATTAATTATATTTTTCTGTGTGCTGAATGAGACAAAAAAGGGTGAATTTCATCTTGGACCCAATAGATTTTTTCATCCACCTCTACAAAATTCTTATCCCTAGGGCACATTAGATCCTGTGTAAAAGTTTGGCATCATTCTGAATCTTTTCATGGGTAGACTCAGTTCAACCTATAATTAAACGGTCTCATCGTACGGAAATTCAATTAAACCTCAAAAAGTAGCAAACCATCTCCGAAAAATCCAAAATTTGGTGTTCCCTTCACACGTGGGACGTGCAAGCCTAAGAAAAAGTTTGAGACCAATACAACACCGGAATGCATATGAACCACAGAAACCTTGATAACCTATGTGTATAGTCATGGCACGATGAAAGGGCACATGTACCTCTGTGAAGCATGTACCACAGAAACCTTGTTTTTTTCAGTTGAACCGGTGTTTTCTCTCGTAACAAATCAGCCGGAACAGTATTTCAGTTTAGTTTTTTCAGCGAAGCGAACAGACCCTGAGTCACGTTTGTGTTCGTTTAATTTGTTTTGGAATTGGACTTCGTATCAAGCTAGATAAAAGTTAATGTAACTCGTACGAGCATGGGATATATATATATATATATATATATATATATATATATGTATAGATGTATAGGTGGAAAAAAAATCTTCAACGGCAATTAGAGGGAGACAAACAAAAAAAAATAGACGAGCCAAAAAATAGGTGGAGAAAAATTTTGTCTCTTTATTATTAGGTATAGATAGATACAGAAAAGTACCGCTACTACCTCCTAACAGAAACAATGTACGCCCTGTTCGTTTGGCTTATAAGCTGTACGTTTCAGCCAATAAATAGTATTTTTCTCTCACAACAAATCAGCCATCAGTACTTTTAGTCATGGCTTATCAGCCAAGCGAGCAGAACAATATGTTTGTATCAAGTTTCAGATAGATTAGTACGCACTCCATTTCCTTTTATAAGGATAGGATTTGAGGGGAAAAAAGTTTCTAGTATACTTTGAACATTAATTCTCTTACAACATAATATCACTAAGCGGCTCACGCCGGCTGCCGCGCTCAAGCACCCATGGTTCACCAAGATGAACGCACCGGAGCAGCCAAAGGAACAAGTGCCATCGGCGTTGCCCAATAGACCAAGAGTGCTCTGTGCGTGACGTGACTATGAAGTCCTCTTTCCTTCCGCCATGGTGTGCGTGCATGTCAAACTAACTTGTTCTTCCGAACACATGTTGTAATGCCTGAATGATGTATTGTTGTTGTGAATGAATACTGTGATATACGGATATAAATTGCATTATTTGAATTGGATTCTTTTTATTGTGCCTTTGAATGGATATGTGTGGCAGAACCATCCGAAATAGCACGTTTTTGGGGCGCTCGTCTTCCACCAGACACTAAACACCCCGAAAGTAAGCTACGTTGGACGGTTCCATCGAGCACACCCCAAGGGAAAACTCGAAGAATCCACGTTTCTCCTTTAGGATTCAATAATGAGAACGACTTTACAATACTTAACCCATTTCATACCGCAATAGTTCTTAAAAATATATTATTACAATACCAAGTTCAGAGTGCGAAATTTAAACAGCGGAATTAAAATAAACATCTAACAATAAGATACAATGATCCGTCTGTGCCTACCAGAAGAATCCTCCACACAACAGTCTCTCCTCAAGCTACACCTGCAACAGGGGTAAATAAACCATGAGTACATAATATACTCGCAAGACTTATCCGACTAATAGAAATAATTTCCCGACTCCAAGGATATAATAAGCTTTATGTTTTGCTGGGTTTCTTTTTATGAAAAGCCTCACTAGCAGTGCATCCTTATGTATGTTTCTTATTAGTAGTAATGATTAGTTCATTATCTAACCATTCTATGTAAGCACATGTGAAAGGTTCTAATGGCTAGAGGGGGATGAATAGCCTAATAAAATTTTTACAACAACACTTAATAAAAGGTTAGACAATTATGAGATGAAACAAGTGTTGCGCTAGCCTACTCAAAATGCAAGCCACCTACCACAATTCTAGTTTAGATAGTGTCGATTCACACAAGAGATATGACACTACCCTATGTTAGTGTGCTCTCAAAGGCTAACTAAAGAGCTACACCAACCAAGCAAGCAAGCTCTCACAACTAGTTACACTAAAGAGCTTGTCAACTAGTTTGCGATAATGTAAAGAGAGTGATCAAGATAGTTATACCGCCGTGTAGAGGAGTGAACCAATCAATCACAAGGATGAATAACAATAAAGACCAATCACCTCGGAATCAAAAGATGAACACAATGATTTTTACCGAGGTTCACTTGCTTGTCAGCAAGCTACTCCTCGTTGTGGCGATTCACTCACTTGGAGGTTCATGCGCTAATTGGCTTCACACGCCAAACCCTCAATAGGGTGCCGCACAACCAACACAAGATGAGGATCACATAAGCCACGAGCAATTCACTAAAGTACCTTTTGGCGCTCCGCCGGGGAAAGGTCAAGAACCTCTCATAATCACTACAATCGGAGCCGGAGACAATCACCACCCTCCGCTCAACGATCCTCGCTGCTCCAAGCCGTCTAGGTGGCGGCAACCACCAAGAGTAACAAGCAAAATCCGCAGCGAAACACGAACACCAAGTGCCTCTAGATGCAATCACTCAAGCAATGCACTTGAATTCACTCTCAATCTCACTATGATGATAAATCAATGATGGAGATAAGTGGGAGGACTTTAGCTAGGCTCACAAGGTTGCTATGTCAATGAAAATGGCCAAAGATGTGAGCCATAGCCGGCCATGGGGCTTAAATAGAAGCCTCCACGAAATAGAGCCGTTGTACCCCTTCACTGGGCACACTGCGCTCTGACCGGACGCTCCGGTCTTACTGACCGGACCCTGGACCAAGCGTCCGGTCCACTGATGGACACCACGCGTCACCAGTTTCAAACGCTGTTTGTCAGATTCCAACGGCTACGAAGTTGACCGGACACTCCGGTAAAACTGACCAGACGCTGGAGCCACAGCGTCTGGTCGAGCACAGTAAGGGTCGAAAATCGGTTTTCCTCGACCGAACACAGCCCAGCGTCCAGTGGTAAACCCTAGCCTCTGTACCGCTAGTCAACGCGACCAGACGCAGGCAGTCAGTGTCCGGTGCTTTTGGATCCAGCGTCCGATCACTTGACCGACGCTGGCATCTCCTCTGTTTTCACTTCTAACTTCTTCACCCTTGCTCCAATGTGCCAACCACCAAGTGTATCACCTTGTGCATATGTGTTAGCATATTTTCACAAATATTATCAAGGGTGTTAGCATTCCACTAGATCCTAAATGCACATGCAATGAGTTAGAACATCTAGTGACACTTTGATAACCGTATTCCTATATGAGTTTCACCCCTCTTAATAGTACGGCTATTAAACCTAAATGTGATCACACTCTCTAAGTGTCTTGATCACAAAAACAAAATAGCTCCTATGGTTTATACCTTTGCCTTGAGCTTTTTGTTTTTCTCTTTCTTCTTTTCAAGTTTAAGCCCTTGATCATCACCATGCCATCACCATTGTCATGCTATGATCTTCATAAGCTTCTCTACTTGAAGTGTGCTACCTATCTCATGATCACTTGATAAACTAGGTTAGCACTTAGGGTTTCATCAATTTACTAAAACCAAACTAGAGCTTTCAATCTCTCCCTTTTTGGTAATTAATGACAACCCTTATACAAAGATATGAATTGAAATTTAATTAAATCCATGTTGCTTGCCCAAGCATATTTACCATTTGTAAAAGGATATGGACAAGTTTCATAAACCCTAAATGGTAGCAATTGCTCCCCCTACATATGTGCTAAGAGTTTGGATTATAGCTTGCACATATACTTAGATAGGAAATGTAGGAGTCAATGTCTACCATATGATGCTAAGGTATAAAAGATGGACCTTTGAAGCATGATACCAATCGAAGTGCACCAATATACCATCCTTAGCACCATGGTTAGTTCAATATCATTTGGAAACATATTTTGAAAGATACCACTTGTAAAGACTTTCTTGGAAATAAAAGTTATCTAGTGATTTTATTTCGTCATTCAATCTTACAACTAACATTCAACACACAAGCATGGATATTTAACTTTAATACTTATGCCATGCAAACAAACATATGAAATGCACATTCAAATGCACCATTACAAGTTCATGAGCTTGCTCCCCCTACTTGTGTACTCAAAATTTGTGTGCTCAAAATTTTAGTTGATCCCTTTCCTTTTTCATATCTCTCCCTTATCTTTATTTCTCTCCCCCTTTGTTATTAATGACCACAAAGGTTCTAAATGTAGATAGAGTTACTTGTAGGGTTGAGATTATCAATGTCAATCAATGGTGAGGGTCATTTTCCCAAATTTAGTCCAATCTAGATTATTTCCCAAAGATATTTAACTCGGTTTGATCCAAGGATAAGCTTCTTCACACCTCCAAATAAGGGTTATCTTGTACCATGTTGAGTTAAACACTCATAGTTCATTTTCTAGATTAAACACTAGGTTTACAAGCCCATAAACATGTCATATGCCATCACTAGATCAAGTTAAACATAGAAGCAATAGTGATACCATATTGACATCAAAATTCATTTGATTTTCATGAATGAGCCTAATAAGATAGAACCACTTGCAATGTCCTAATAAGATTAAAAATATGACTAGATGCACTAAACATGTCCTTAGCAAGGATGTATGTCATGCAAATCAACTTTTACCTTGGATTGCTCAAAGGAGAGGCATGTCATATGAGTGGGGGTGTATCAACACATATTTGAGAAATCCAATACGTTCAACTTATTCTTTAGCTTGCAAAACCTTTTCTCATCCAATGGCTTGGTGAATATATCGGCAAGTTAATCTTCGGTGCCTACACTCTCAATGCAAATATCTCCTTTTTGTTGGTGATCTCTTATGAAATGGTGGCGGACATCAATGTGCTTTGTTCTTGCATGTTGAACCGGATTGTTGGTTAGCTTGATTGCACTCTCATTGTCACATAGCAATGGCACTTTCTTGAACTTGATTCCAAAGTCACACAAAGTGGCTTTCATCCAAAGTATTTGTGCACAACAACTACCGGTGGATATGTATTCGGCTTCGGCGGTTGATAATGCAACACTATTTTGCTTCTTTGATGACCATGAAACAAGTGATCTTCCCAACAATTGACATGTGCCTGAGGTGCTCTTCCTTTCAACCTTGCATCCCGCATAATCCGAGTCGGAGTAACCAACTAGCTCAAACTTTGCTCCTTTGGGATACCACAAACCAACATTTGGTGTATGCTTTAAGTACCTCAAAATTCTCTTTGTAGCCTTCAAATGACTATCTCTTGGTGAGACTTGAAATCTTGCACACATGCATACACTAAACATGACATCCGGCCTTAATGCGATCACATAGAGTAGGCTTCCAATCATAGACCGATACAACTTTTGATCCACCATATTTCCACTTGCATCACTATCCAAGTTGCCATTGGTTCCCATTGGTGTGCTAATGACTTTGCTATCAATCATGCCAAACTTCTTGATCATGTCCTTGATGTACTTGCCTTGACTCACAAATGTACCATTCTTCAATTGCTTGATTTGAAGACCAAGGAAGTAACTCAACTCTCCAATCATGGACATCTCAAACTCATTAGCCATCATCTTTCCAAACTCATCACAAAATTCTTGATTTGTTGATCCAAATATGATGTCATCAACATAGATTTGCAATACAAATAGATCTTTTCCAATCTTCTTGATGAAAAGAGTAGTGTCAACCTTGCCCATTGTGAACCCTTTAGAGAGTAGGAAATCCCTCAATCTCTCATACCATGCTCTAGGTGCTTGCTTCAAGCCATACAATGCCTTCTTCAACTTGTACACATGGTTGGGCTTCTTGTCATCTTCAAAACTAGGAGGTTGCTCTACATATACTTCTTCATTGATGTAGCCATTGAGAAATGCACTCTTAACATCCATTTGATAGAGCTTGATGTTGTGGGCACAAGCATAGGCTAGCAAGATTCTTATTGCTTCCAATCTTGCAACCGGGGCATATGTTTCTCCAAAGTCAAGACCTTCAACTTGTGTATAGCCTTGTGCTACTAATCTTGCTTTGTTCCTTACTACTATCCCATCTTGATCTTGCTTGTTTCTAAAGACCCATTTGGTTCCAATCACATTGTGTCCCTTTGGTCTTTCTACCAATTCCCATACTTGATTTCTTGTGAAGTTATTCAATTCTTCATGCATAGCATTCACCCAATCAACATCCTTCAAAGCTTCATCTATCTTCTTTGGTTCAATGGATGACACAAATGAGAAGTATTCATAAAATAATGCCAATCTTGATCTTGTTTGTACACCTCTTGAAATATCTACAATTATAGTGTCCAAAGGATGATCTCTTGCAATATTGGTTGGTTGGAGGATTGGAACTTGATTGCTTGCACTTGCTTGATCATTGGGTTGAGATGATGTACTAGCCACTTGATCTTGTTCATTATTATGAGAGTCACTTGCACTAACTTGATTTGTATCATCTTGCACATTTGAGTTAGAGATTGCTTGCACTTGATCATCTTCATCATCATTCATTTGCCTAGGCCTTAATCCACCAATATCCATGTTTGGCATTTGAAAGTTGAATGCCTCTAACATCTTCTAAGTTCTCATCCTCTTCTTGTGAACCCTTGGTTTCATCAAATTCAACATCATGAACTTCCTCAAGAGTACCACTATCCAAATTCCAAACTCTATATGCTTTTGCTTGTAGTGGAATAACCAAGTAGGAATCCTTCATCACATTTCTTGTCAAACTTGCCCAATATTGTGCCTTTCTTTAAGATATAGCATTTGCAACCAAAGACCCAAAAATATGCAATGTTGGGCTTTCTACCATTCAAGAGCTCATAAGGTGTCTTCTCTTTCAATCGGTGACAATAGAGGCGGTTGCTACAATAGCAAGCCATGTTGATGGCTTCGGCCCAAAAAGATTGACTCACATTATACTCATTAAGCATAGACCTTGCCATATCAATAAGTGTTCTATTCTTCCTCTCAACAAGGCCATTTGATTAGGGTGTATACTTGGCTGAGAATTGATGCCTAATTCCAAATTCATCACATAACTCATCAATTCTAGTATTCTTGAACTCACTACCATTGTCACTTCTAACTCTCTTGATGGTTGTTTCAAACTCATTGTGAATGCCCTTGACAAATGATTTGAATATTGCAAATACATCACTTTTGTCCACTAGGAAGAATACCCATGTGTATCTAGTGTAGTCATCCACTATCACAAATCCATATTTGTTTCCACCGATACTAGTGTATTGTGTTGGCCCAAACAAATCCATGTGCAATAACTCAAATGCTTTACTAGTGCTCATCATGCTTTTCTTAGGATGGGTGTTTCCAACTTGTTTGCTGGCTTGACAAGAGTTACAAAGCTTATCCTTTTCAAACACAACATCTTTCAAGCCTTTAACTAAGTCATGCTTAATCAATCTATTCAATTGTTTCATTCCAACATGACCAAGCCTTCTATGCTATAACCAACCCATGCTAGACTTAGTGAATAAGCATGTAGATAATCTAGCTTCACTAGCATTGAAATCAACTAAGTATAGATTCTCATATCTAAAGCCTTTGAAGATCAAATTAGAGCCATCTACACTTATGATTTTTACATCATCTACTCCAAATATGCATTTGAATGTAAGATCACACAATTGAGCCATGGATAGCAAATTGAAGTTCAAGCTCTCTACTAGCAACACATTGGATATGCTCAAGTCATTGGATATTGCAATCTTACCAAGCCCTTTGACCTTGCCTTTGCCATTGTCACCAAATGTGATACTAGCATAGCCATCATTGCCATTGGTGTTGATTGAGTTGAACATTCTTGCATCACCGGTCATGTGTTGAGTGCACCCACTATCAAGAACCCAATGCCTTCCTCCAGCTTTGTAATTGACCTACAAAAGAAGATCAATTCTTTTTAGGTACCCAAACTTACTTGGGTCCTTGAAGGTTAGTAACCAAGCTCTTTGGCACCCAAATAGCTTTCTTCTTTGAGCCTATCCATGGTTTGCCAATGAACTTAGCCTTTACACCATTTGTACCCTTAGTGAGCATATATGAAGAATTAATCTTAATGAAGGATACATTAGCATTTTTGCTTTTGATGGTGCATTCATGCTCTCTATGACCAACTTGCTTGCAACTAGTGCAAAATCGACCATTATTCTTCACAAAACTTGTCTTGTAAGGAGCAAAGGCCACCTTGCCTTTCTTGGGGGTATAGCCCAATCCCTCTTTGTAGAGAGAAGCTCTTTGGCTACCCAAGGCCATAAGCAAGCGGTCCTAACCACCATAAGCCTTAGCTAAGGTGTGAGTGAGCTTAGTGACCTCCTTCTTGAGGTTTTCATTCTCAACCACTAGTGAGGTATCACAAGTGAGACCATCACTACTAGATGAGGTAGAAGTGGAAGTGCTACAAGAAGGGTTAGTAGGAGCAACAATGATAGGCATAGATAGTGATTCATCTATTATATCATAAGTTAAACCTACATTACAAGTTTCAACATGCTTCTTTTTATTTTGCTCATCAAGCAAAGAGGAATGAGCCTATTCAAGCTTTTTGTGAGCTTTGCCAAGCTTCTCATTGGCTTCCTCTAGCCTCTCATGAGATGCATTGAGCTCATCAAAGGCTTGCTTAAGGGCTTTTAGTTCTTTACGTAAGCTTTTGCATTCCCTTCTCTTGATGTTAAAGTGTTCTTTGGCATCTTTTAGCATGTTAAATAATTCATCTTTAGTAGGTTCATCGTCATCACTATCACTATCATTTTCATTATCATGTTCATCATCACTTCCATCATTATCACAAGTTTGTACCTTAGTGGCCTTAGCCATGAAGCATGATGGAGTATCGAAGAGAGAAGGCTTCTCATTGATAGCAATGCTTGCAAGTGCCTTCTTCTTGGTGGTCTTGTCATTATCACTATCATCATCATCACTTGAGGAGGCATCACTATCCCAAGTGACCACATATGAACCACCCTTCTTCTCCTTGAAGGTCATCTTGTTCTTGGATGAAGACTTCTTTCTTCTAGCATGGTAGCCCTTCTTCACCATGAACTTACCAAATCTCTTGACAAATAGAGCCATCTTCTCATCATCATCATCATCCCATGATTCATCTTCTTCACTTGATGTTTCTTGCTTTGCTTTGCCCTTGGATGATGTGGCTTTGAATGCCATGCTCTTCTTCTTCTCATCCTTCTTCTCATCTTTCTTTTCCTTCTTTTCTTCCTTCTCATCATCATCTCTATAGGTATCATCGGTCATTATATCTCCCAAGACTTGGTTTGGTGTCATGGTGTCCAAACCGCTTCTCACTAGAATGGTGACTAATGTACCAAATCTTGAAGGCAAGCATCTCAAGAACTTATGGGAGAAGTCCTTGTCCTTCACCTCTTCTCCAAGTGCTTTGAGATCATTGATAAGCACTTGAAGCATATGGAACATCTCCGGCACACTCTCATCATCCTTCATCTTGAAGCTTGCAAACTTCTCTTTGAGAATGTATGCCTTTGCACCCTTCACGGCTTGAGTGCCCTCAAATGATTCTTCCAACTTCTTCTATGCCTCATGAGCCATCTCAATATTCTTGATTTGCTCAAATGTTCTCTCATCAATTGCATTATGAATAGCACTTAGAGCAATGTCATTGTTTTGGAGAAGCACATCTTCGGCGGTGGTGGGATTCTCCAGATCACCAATCTCAATTTTGGTTTCTACCACCTTCCACACCTTTCTATTGATTGACTTGATGTGTGTTGTCATCTTTGACTTCCAATAAGGATAATTTGTGCCATCAAATTGGGGTGGCTTCTTGGTGTTGTTGATTTGAGCCATTTTAACACCGAAGGTTGTTAAGCCTCAAATAACGGGGACCTCGGCTCCGATACCACTTGAAAGGTCCTAATGGCTAGAGGGGGGTGAATAGCCTAATAAAATTTCTACAACAACACTTAACAAATGGTTAGACAATTATGAGGCAAAGCAAGTGTTGCGCTAGCCTACTCAAAATACAAGCCACCTACCACAATTCTAGTTTAGATAGTGTCAATTCACATAAGAGGTATGACACTACCCTATGTTAGTGTGCTCTCAAAGGCTAACTAAAGAGCTACACCAACCAAGCAAGCAAGCTCTCACAACTAGTTACACTAAAGAGCTTGTCAACTAGTTTGCGATAATGTAAAGAGAGTGATCAAGATAGTTATACCGCCATGTAGAGGAGTGAACCAATCAATCACAAGGATGAATAACAATGAAGACCAATCACCTCAGAATCAAAAGATGAACACAGTGATTTTTACCGAGGTTCACTTGCTTGCCAGCAAGCTACTCCTCGTTGTGGCGATTCACTCACTTGGAGGTTCACGCGCTAATTGGCTTCACACGCTAAACCCTCAATAGGGTGCCACACAACCAACACAAGATAAGGATCACACAAGCCATGAGCAATTCACTAAAGTACCTTTGGCGCTCCGTCGGGGAAAGGTCAAGAACCCCTCATAATCACCACGATCGGAGCCGGAGACAATCACCACCCTCCACTCAATGATCCTCGCTGCTCCAAGCCATTTAGGTGGCAGCAACCACCAAGAGTAACAAGCGAAATCTATAGCAAAACACGAACACCAAGTGCCTCTAGATGCAATCACTCAAGCAATGCACTTGAATTCACTCCCAATCTCACTATGATGATGAATCAATGATGGAGATGAGTGGGAGGACTTTGGCTAGGCTCACAAGGTTGCTATGTCAATGAAAATGGCCAAAGATGTGAGCCATAGCCGGCCATGGGGCTTAAATAGAAGCCCCCATGAAATAGAGCCATTGTACCTCTTCACTGGGCACACTGCGCTCTGACCGGACGCTCTGGTCTTACTGACCGGACCCTGGACCCAGCGTCTGGTCCACTGATGGACGCCACACATCACTAGTTTCAAATGTTGTTCGTCAGATTCCAACAGCTACGAAGTTGACTAGACACTCCGATAAAACTGACCGGACGCTGGAGCCACAGCGTCCGGTCGAGTACAGTAAGGGTCAAAAACTGGTTTTCCTCGACCGGACGCGTCCGATCCACCTCGACCGGACACAGCCCAGCGTCCGGTGGTAAACCCTAGCCTCTATACCGCCAGTCAACGTGACCGGACACAGGCAGTCAGCATCCGGTGCTTTTGGATCCAGCGTCCGGTCACTTGACCGACGCTGGCATCTCCTCTGTTTTCACTTCTAACTTCTTCACCCTTGCTCCAATGTGCCAACCACCAAGTGTATCACCTTGTGCACATGTGTTAGCATATTTTCACAAATATTATCAAGGGTGTTAGGATTCCACTAGATCCTAAATGCACATGCAATGAGTTAGAGCATCTAGTGGCACTTTGATAACCGTATTCCTATATGAGTTTCACCCCTCTTAATAGTACGGCTATCAAAACTAAATGTGATCACACTCTCTAAGTGTCTTGATCATAAAAACAAAATAGCTCCTATGGTTTATACCTTTGCCTTGAGCTTTTTGTTTTTCTCTTTCTTCTTTTCAAGTTTAAGCCCTTGATCATCGCCATGCCATCACCATTGTCATGCTATGATCTTCATAAGCTTCTCTACTTGAAGTGTGCTACCTATCTCATGATCACTTGATAAACTAGGTTAGCACTTAGGGTTTCATCAATTTACCAAAATCAAACTAGAGCTTTCAACATGTTCTACTTTCAAGCAACAGTTAAGCAATCAGGTCCATTTCTCCATCTTTCATCTTCCAGTTCTTACTACGGTGCTAGATCGTAGAAAAGTCATACCATATTATATGGTGATTCGCGAATCAATGTAGCCCAGCTGGGTACCCTGAAACACACACTCCACTTGTACACTAGGCACAAGTAGGACCAACCCACCACTCTCCTATCAATGGATCCAGGTCCCCGTCCAAACTTGGACTCTAAGCCCCCACACCTGAGTCCTAGACTCAGTGTGGTGCTTAGATCTCCACCATCCCCGTCTCCAATCAGTCGGTCCAGAAAGAGCCGAAACCCACAACAAGAGAGCAACGAGCCTTCCCTGCTCCCATAAACAAGTATGTGCTCAGGATAATAAGTCTGCCTCCTAACTAGAATCTAATACAACGGTCGGTCCTTAACCAACACGGATAGGTAAAACAGTGTAACCAAGCTATGCCTTGTTGGTCGTGGGACACAACCTCTTACACCCACCAATACCCGTACCATATCCTTATCCAGTCTCCATTTCCTTTCACCATTTTTATCATGAGAGTGATAATAATAATCACCTATTGTGAGTGACAGTAGGTTACTCACGCTACCGAAAAACCTAAGCATAGTAGCTACTCGACCTAAGCTAGTAGGACTCATAGGTAGGTATCTATGCATGTAGTTTCAACAATAAGCCTGTTGTAACACCCCGGTGTTATGATCTTATTTAGCGCCGCGATTTAGGCCTAAGTAAAACTTTCGAAACGAGTTTCTCGAATTTTTTATTTAAAACATACGGGAAGCGATAAGCGAATCTTGTGTGACTTAGTTTCGTGGACTCAAATTAAGCGCTTAAGTTAAATTACGCAGTGCGTAGAAATATTTAGGAATGTCCGGTAACGATTCTAGCAAATAAATAGCAAACGGTTTGTTCTATTAGATTAAGTAGGAAAAGCAACTTTTATAAATAAAATAAAATCCATTAATAAATAGAACGATACACACACATATATATATAGCGTTTGAATCAAATTTAAATTCGAGCTTTGTTGAAATCTTTCTGTGTCTAGACGTTGCAAATTATCTAAATTAGTAAATTGTTAGATATATATATATATATAAGTATATATACGTTACGACGATAACTCAAAAACAAAGAATTAAAAATCATTAGTGTGATAACTCTGACTATCACCATTCACTTTCACTAGCAAGGGGTGAAACCTACTGTGACGAGAGTTTCCCATTTTGTAGTGAAAATTTGTCCCCTCTGTACAAGTTGACCGACTATTACTTGCTCTTTCTTCTCTCATGCGTCTGACTTCCGTGTCTCTCGCTGCCCCTATCTTGTCTCTGTCTGTCCTCTGTACTGGCCATGTCCGAAAGGAGTGGCTCCGCATGAAGACACTGAGGTTTGCTCCGTGCTAGGAGAGTATTGGACGTTTGCTTCCTCGTTGACTTGTTCTCATCCTTGCTGCTACGGTTTTGCTTGCTTTCTCTCTCACTGCTTGACACGTCTTCTCCTCGCATTAATACGGCCTTGCCTGTGCCTACAGTGTACGTGGTTCTGTGCCTGCTGACCCTGCACTGCTCTTGCTAGGCATGCCACTGCCAGCCGCGTGGTGCCATCCTCCCTTGTCCCCCACGTCGCATCTATGAAATGGTGCCTTTCACCCGCGTGCAAGAGCACGAGTCCAGTTCTTGTTTTTTTTCCTTTTTCCGCTGCTGCTCCTCGCGTTGCTGCGCGCGTCTCGCACGCCGATGCGGCCGCGTCTCTGTGGCCCGCACTGGTCCACGCTCGCTGATAGTGCGCACCGTGAGCGCATGCGCAAGTCCTCGCCGCCGTGCCAGGAGCGCCGCCCTTCCGTGCGTCATGCCCGCGCGCCCGTGCTCCGCCACCGGGCTGCCGTGCCACGTCCAGCCACAGCACCCCTGCCGTCCTCCCCACGAGCGAGCCCCCGACCCGCGCATAGCCCTACCCCTCCTCTACGCCTCCGTGGTGTGCTGTGGTTGCCATGACCGCGGCCACCGTGTCCTGCCCCTCGCGTGGGTGTACGCTCCTCGGCCATGTGGGTCTTGCAGCCGCAGCGCGTTCGAGCTCCGCATCCGCGTCGAACCATGATCTCGCCGCTGTCCTAGCTCCGCAGCCACAGTGCCTTGCCCCATCCGTGCCGAGCGCGCTGCTCCTCCCTAGCGCCTGCTTTGTCGTTGCCGTGCCGGCTTTTCCACCACACGCGAGCACGTTTCGTCCGCAGCACGTGTAACAGAACCGACCAAATCATAAGAACGTAAGTACAAAAACAATCACCGAAGCGATCAAATTCCTGTACTTAAGCTCCCATAATCCCGGTAGTCTGGAAATCACGAAGGATTTCAACCAACTCTCGACATACAAACCAAGATCGTAATGATTCAACACAACACATCATCCGTTACCACATTTCACAAGTAGCATTCGGATTACATCCATCAGAGTTCAAGTAAATATTACAAACCAAGTTTGAGTGCGCGGAAGCAACATAGTTTAGTACAAAACATCATAGTTTTCAAATACATTGCCAAGATCAGAGTCATGTCCCACAAAAGCATTATCAGATACGAGAACTAGTAGAAACCGCGCCCAACGGTCTAGTCTTCATCCCCAGCAGGGAGAAGGCAGTACTTGCAGCAACCAAAGTAGAACTGGTCATCTGCAACAGGTGGGAAATAAACCCTGAGTACGAGAAGGTACTCAGCTAGACTTACCCGACAAAAACAGAAATAAAGACACCAAGGATCATGCAGGGCTTTTCAGGTGGGCTAGCTTGATACAGTTGCATAAAAGAGCTTATGACAGTAACCAATTTAAACTTAGCATCAAGCTTATCATTATTTACCTGTCCACTAGATTAGCACCTGTACTAGAGCACTCACTTATTAGGAGCAAACAATATTAACCATAGCAGGTGTAATAAGGCTGTCATCATCATATCATTATTTTCGAACCATTATGTTATTAAGTGTATCTACATTGGAGATAAGCCCGTCAAGTTCTCACTAACCGGGAGAGACGGCGATTCGAATCGAATTACAACTCAGTTGAGGGGGTATTCCTAACCCTCACCCTGGCATACTTTGCAAGAGTAGCCGTGGGTCACCTTTGGGACATCTCAGGAACCAAATTCGCGGGTTCGATCAGCGCCAGCACTCTCAGGGATTACCCTTCTGCCAGGACGATCAGGACTTTTAAATCACCTGCCCTTGGACTCACGCCTACGGCTCCCTTCCGAGGCGTACTTTATACTTATCAACTCCCGGCCTGAGTTGAGCTACTCGGCTTCGCGGTCGGTCTTCAGGCCGGCCAACTAAGAGAGAGGCATGCGTTCAACATGAACAGGAAAGGCTCCAAGAATCAGTCCTTAATCGACACAGACGGAGTCACTGCAAACTGGCAAGCCTCCATCCGGTCTTCATTTCACATTAAGACTGGTTCTTTTCCACAATAGCAAATATAGCCAACCGTGCCACATGTATCTTCCTATATCTCGCAGGTGACAGGAAATCACCTGACTTCTACCGTGTTCAAGAAGGGCTAAGCACTACATGAGCCTGAGCTACATAGGATTTAGGGTAACAATATCTGGACAAGGATTGGGTAACCAATGCAGCAAGGGTTTGCATCCAACACCTAAACTTAATGCAACAATATATGAAATAATAATATTGTACTGCAGTTCGGAAATTAGGAGGCTTAATATGCTCCGAGGCTTGCCTGGGATCCGACACAAGTCAGTTCAGTTAGCTTGCACCGTCATGGTGACATCTCCGGTCCTAGCACTTGCTTAGTCCTTCCATCTTCGGGATATATCCACCAAACCAAATCTTCGGGTTTGGCTCCAACATCGCATCCTTCACGTGGTGCATCTAGCGTACCTAGATGAGATGCAATATACAAGTGCATAAATATGAAGAATAGTACCATGAGATGCATCACAAAATAGCAAGCAAGAGAAGCATAGTTTACACTAACACACTTAAGTACTTTGCGATGCTTAACTTAAACATCACACAATCTATCATGCTAAGATGGCAAAGAAGACGACAACACCAAGCATGACACAAGTTTCCCAAGATCTCAGGTGCTCTAACTCAGTCATCATTCAAGGCATAAGTCACACTTAACAATATACAAGCAAACACTATAATTGGAATCTGCCAATTTCTGGACATGCAAACAGCAGCTACAAGATTTAGCTATAACTGGAGTTACACAAATCCAAATGACTTGCAAGAAGACATTTTGGAAAGCTTATGAAATTATCTACATTTCATCTATAACCATCACAGCATGATTCCCAAGTTAAGTAGGTCGAAATTATACCTTTACAGAAACTGGTCCACAAATGACAGAGAGCAGCCATTTCTGAAATCTAACTTTAAACAGGCATAACTCACAAACCACAAAACCAAATACCACCAAATTGTAACAGAAGCTAGATATATGAATTATCTACAACTTTGTTATTATCACCAAAAGCTCATTCAAATCCTAACTAGATCAAACACTAGCATCTTTCAGATCTGCTCAGAATACAATTAAAACCTGACAGAAGACTTAAAAGTCATAGTAACTCCTACACTATCTGGCCTATGACCTTACAATTTGAACACAAGCAAGATCATGAAATTTGCTACAACTTTTGTATTCACTACAACCATAGCAAACATCATTTACACCACGAAAATAATTGCACAAGCAAAACTGCAAATGCAACCCAACAGCAGTGGTACAGAAAACTGATAAGAACTTCAGAGAAGCACAACTGGAGTTCTAGACCTCCAACAAACATGAACCATAACTTTTTGAAAAGCCTAGGAAGTTACCTACAACTTTCTTATTCTCATATTAAGATGATTCTTCAGTTAGAAGGGTCAATTAATCCTATAATTGCATCTCTGTCCAAAACATAGACAGAATATGACATGCCACTTTAAACAGCTATAATTGGAGTTATACATGTCCAATAAATGTGGTTCTAGACTTTTTAGAAAGCTTATCAAATTCTAAACAACTTTGTTGTAAACACCTAAAGCTAATTCTACTATTAAGAAGGCCCCACAATACCAACAAGGTAACCCTGTCAGAGTTTGGGCAGAAACAGCCACTGATATTTAAGCAAGTATAACTCAAGATCTACTTAACCAAAAATCATGATATTTAGCTTTTTGAAAAGCTTAATAAAAGTACTACAACTCATGTATTATCATAAAGTCATGATTCATAACCTAACTAAGCCAATTAATTTAATCTTGCAGACCTATTCAGAATAGGGGTAAGACAATACAGGTAATTTGTTATTTTTATAGATCTTAAACTATCAAGCCTAAAATACTGAAATTTTTACCAGACATCATTAATCACATCAGTAACACTCCATAAAAAATTTCACATTTATTTGAGTAAAATAACTGCAGTTATCAAAAAGACAAGACATGACTAGCATTAAGAACCTAACTGCCTAAATCTATTTTTACAGCTACACCTTTAAACTAAAACATGTAATATTATAGATCTAGTACACAGAGCATTTCACAAGGATTCCAAAAAGTCCTCATTTACTATTTTACGATTTTTCTACAAATTACTACGAATTTTCAAAGTTCAGCACAAAATCTGTCATTAAAAGATTAAACCGAAAAGAAAACGCTTTTTGCATTGGGAACCCTGGACTTTACTCAAATCAACCAAGCCCGTAAATGTAACTTCTTGTGTCTGGCTATTTTACAAAGTGAACACGTTAAAAAGTTTCTATTTACGATAAGACCCTTCTTCTTCCTTTTTACGGGGCAGAGACGGAAGACGCGCCGTCGTGGCCGGTTCGGCCGACCGGCGAGGGGCTTCGGCCAGCCGGGGAGGCAAGGGGGAGGCCGGCCGGTGGTGCGGCCGAGCCAGCCGTGGCCAGCCGGAGCCACGCCCGGCCCTGGGCTCGGCCGGCAGAGGCTCTGGAGGACCGGCTGCGGCAGCAGCGACGGGCGCACCGGCGGCGGACGGCGACGACGCTGCTCGCTAGGGCCTGGCTAGCTGGCTGCGAAGGAGAGCTGTGGTCGCGCCGGGTCCCTGGCTCAGCCAGCCACGGGTAGCAGCGGCCCAGCTACAACCTATGTGAGCAGCAGCAGGAGTTGGCCGACGGCATCAAAGGCGGTCGCGCCCTGGAGCTTGCGTGCGACGCCAGAGAGCGAGGAAGAGGCAGAGAGGGTGCGAGTGAGAGAGGGAACAAGCTCGGCATCCACCTCTGGAGGGCGCAGCGGTGCAAGGACATGTGGTGCACGTGGTAGCGAGCAGGGCACGCGGCAGCAATGGCGGGCGCGCTCTGTGCATGGCGGCCACGCGCCGCCCATTGAGGCAATTCAGCGAACAGGTGGCGTGCGCCGCAGTGTCCGACGTGGGGCGCGTTTTTGGGCTAGATCTGGGCCGAATCAGCTATTAGGCCAAAAACGAAGTTTGCTCTACACGGCCTGCTCTACATTTCTTATTTAATGTGCCTGATCATTTGAGCTCTGTGACAGCGGGTAATTAAGCCTCAAAGTGATAGTGTCAACACATTGATAACGGTCACGGAATTTCACTTTCGGAGGTCAAAACTCGGTCAAACTCAGTGCAACTTTTTTCATGCTCTTCTCCATAATATATCCTTCAACTTTTATTTTTGGACCAACTCAAGTTGCTTAACAAATTTTGGAGAACGCGGAATGACAACGTCGTTGCTTAGCGAAACTCTAGACTTAGAATAATTCTAAGTGCTGAAAACTGCAGCAGAATCAATCTTGTGACCTTTGTTTGTCAAGCTTAGAGATAGATTTAGACTTGGGTCCTTCAATAAAGTTTGTAGTACACAAACTATACTACAACTTTTATTTAAGGTCAAACCTTGTATCTTGAATATAAACCATTCTTTTACTTTGGTCAAAGCAGCATCTCATTAACCCTAGAATTAGAGTTTTCGACCAATTGAGGCCTTTTCTTGACATGTGCTCAACACAAACCCTTCATGACTTTTGTTGTAGAGTTCAATTAGAGTCATTTAGGCAAGGTAGCAAGGTTTGGTTGATGGCCTATAATTCCCTTCACTTACTAGCGCAATTCAAGCAAGAATGTAACTCATCATTTCATGCGACTTCTTGATTCCGAACTTTATGAAACTTTTCCACGGGTCTAGATGGATGCATGTGGATGTAATGTACATGGAATAAGCATGTTTAACATTACTCTTGCAAAATCTTAACAAGGGCCCATATGTAAGCAAATGTGCGTGGCCCAAGTTTAAGTTGGAGCTCCATCATGTAGATTTGATCTTGACACCTTCATTACCACTCGACATGTTATGTTTGAGATCAAACCCATTGCTTAACTGGTGACAAACACCTGGGGTGTTACAGCCCTCCCCCCTTAAAGGAATCGCGTCCTGAGATTCGGTGCGAAAGACTTTTATGGGAAGAGAAACTTGTCATCCAGTTTCCAACATCAGTGATAGCATTAGACTACTTAACTTCAGAGTATCAGAGGGACCAAGTTGCTCACGACACTTTCTGATACTTGCTCTTCGTCGTAAGTTGTTGTCTAAAGAATTTCCTTCGTTCGCGTCCATAAAGCATTGTTACATTGGAAGGAATCCAAGACAGCACTGTCCTACGTACTTTGTCCTCGATGTATGAAGAGTGATACAAGCGTAGACTAAATACTTGTAACATCTACTTCTCTAGTGGATATAGCACAGAGCTTATGGACTTTGCACTAGATCGCAGTCGGTTGACGGATATTCCTTGCAATAGTGCTATATTTGTTCCCAAGGTTTGAAAAGCAGTTCTCTACTAAAGTGGCTTGAGCACAACTTCTCATAAAGGATGTGATCATAGACGGGGTAAACATCCTTTGAGGGCATGAGAAGCTAGTTAACCAATATCCAAACTGGTGGTAGCGGTGCAATCACTCATATGTCAACTGATGGAAAGCTACATAATGTTCCATGTGTGCAGTGCTCTTTCTCTGATAACAACACTGTATTACCTAGGTCTGTTGAGTGAGCGGTGAATGTGATAGCTGACTCTGTTGACTCAGCGTTTTCGACGACCATTATTTAAGGAAATTCTCATGTCCAAACGGCAACAGTTATCTGAGTTGTATCTGATGCAACCTCTTGGGTAAAAACACATACAAGGTACCAAAGCCATGTTAGCATTGGTGAACCATTGACGCAGAAGGATGTCAGCGAGGCTTGGAGGACAACATAAGTTGCAAGTAATCACAAAACTAGGGACTAGTTCAATACCAAGCAGGTTAAGTAAAATTTGCCTTCGTGATGGAGTTGCACAGCAAGTTGGTTGACTTGCATTGTAGCAAAACCAGCTTTCTTAAACTATATTTGACGTCGTGGCTTCCATTCTTAGGCCAATCAATATCTCAAAAACCCTAATCCAAAAATCTATGGTTTGACACCTTTTCCAATTACTTTCGAATTGCAAGGGCACAATTTGACTTCTAGAACACCTTGACTGCTCACGCATTGCTGATCTAAGAGGGCAAATGCAAGGCACATAGGGGTGCAATTAATCTTCTCAAGGGTATGGAGGGTTGTCAAACAGCAATACACCTACAAGTTGTAATTTCTTGGTATGAATTACAAACACAACCGTCTAATGCCAAGGATGATCGCAGTCACAGCAAAATTGCAGATTCTGTACCGTCATGGTGACATCTCCGGTCCTAGCACTTGCTTAGTCCTTCCATCTTCGGGATATATCCACCAAACCAAATCTTCGGGTTTGGCTCCAACATCGCATCCTTCACGTGGTGCATCTAGCGTACCTAGATGAGATGCAATATACAAGTGCATAAATATGAAGAATAGTACCATGAGATGCATCACAAAATAGCAAGCAAGAGAAGCATAGTTTACACTAACACACTGAAGTACTTTGCGATGCTTAACTTAAACATCACACAATCTATCATGCTAAGATGGCAAAGAAGACGACAACACCAAGCATGACACAAGTTTCCCAAGATCTCAGGTGCTCTAACTCAGTCATCATTCAAGGCATAAGTCACACTTAACAATATACAAGCAAACACTATAATTGGAATCTGCCAATTTCTGGACATGCAAACAGCAGCTACAAGATTTAGCTATAACTGGAGTTACACAAATCCAAATGACTTGCAAGAAGACATTTTGGAAAGCTTATGAAATTATCTACATTTCATCTATAACCATCACAGCATGATTCCCAAGTTAAGTAGGTCGAAATTATACCTTTACAGAAACTGGTCCACAATTGACAGAGAGCAGCCATTTCTGAAATCTAACTTTAAACAGGCATAACTCACAAACCACAAAACCAAATACCACCAAATTTTAACAGAAGCTAGATATATGAATTATCTACAACTTTGTTATTATCACCAAAAGCTCATTCAAATCCTAAATTAAATACTAAGTATTGCCAGTGGTCATATCCCTTATGCCCAAATAAGGACTCTTAGGTGGCTTATTAAAGTACTAACTTGGGGGTTCTTACTTGTTCTATTTCGTCGTCCATACGGCATGCTATTGTATGGATGTCATCCGCTTGGGTGGTAATGTATGGATCAAAATACCTCTACGCTCTGGTAAGTGTGAGTTGTGAGAGAATGACCGTCCAACCGTCGGTCTAGGGGAGAGTAGTTGTGGTTGCTGATGCCTTAAGCAGAAAGGCCCATTGCAATTCCTTAGTTAGTGAAGACTTTCATCTGGCACACCTCCTTCATCCTGTAGTACTCCACAATATCACTGTGGATTGCTCTCTTAGAAGTCGAATTATCGAGCTCCAGAAGACGGATGTGGGTGTATTTCACATCAAGCGGAAAATGAAAGAGAAAGAGACCAAGCACTTTAAAGTCGATGACAAGGGAATTCTTTGGTTTAATGATAGACTGGTGGTACCCAAAGATAAAGAACTTAGAAATCAAATTATGGATGAAGCCCATTCTTCAAAATTGTCCATCCATCCTGGTAGCAGTAAAATGTATCAAGATCTCAAGCTGTATTATTGGTGGACCAAGATGAAGAAAGAAATCGCAGCTTATGTGGCAAGGTGTGATAACTGTTGCAGAGTCAAGGCTATTCACATAAGGCCCGGACTATTGCAGCCACTATCTATTCCTGGCTGGAAGTGGGAAGAAATTAGCATGGATTTTATTGTTGGATTACCCACTACCAAAAAGGGTTGTGATTCTATCTGGGTTATCGTAGATCGTCTAACTAAATCTGCTCACTTTATTCTGGTCAAGTCTACCTATCATCCTCACAATTATGCTGAGATTTATTTTCAACAAGTGGTACGTCTCCATGGTATACCCAAATCCATTGTTTCTGATCGAGGACCTCAATTCACGGCTCGTTTTTGGGAGTGCTTACATCAGAATCTTGGCACTCATCTAATCCGCAGTTCTGCCTATCATCCGCAAACATCAGGATAGACTGAGCGTGTTAATCAAATTCTTGAAGACATGCTTAGAGCTTGTCTTATCTCCTGCAAAAGCTCTTGGGAAGACTGGTTACCTCTCACTGAATTCTCTTATAACAACAGTTATCAAGAGAGTATCAAAATGGCTCCTTTTGAAGCTCTTTATGGCCGCAAGTGTAGAACTCCTTTGAACTGGGTGGAACCCGGAGAAAGAAGATTCTATGGTATTGATTTTGTAAAAGAAGCCAAAGAGCAAGTCCGAACTATACAGAAGAATATGACTGCCGCTCAGGCTAGACAAAAGAGCTATGCTGACAAGAGAAGAAAACCTATTGAGTTTGAAGTAGGTGACCATGTTTATCTGAAGGTATCCCCTATGAAAGGAGTCAAGCGTTTTGGAATTAAAAGGAAGCTTGAGCCTCGATATGTTGGACCCTACCGCATTATCGAGAAAAGTGGAAGAGTAGCCTATAAACTCGATCTACCCCGTGAGATGGGAGCTATATTTCCGGTATTCCATGTGTCCCAGCTGAAGAAGTGTCTTCGTATTCCCGAGGAAAGAATAGCAACAAGGAAAGTCAACTTGAAATCTGATCTTTCTTATGAGGAAAAGCCCGTGCAAGTTCTGGATACTCAAGAAAGAGTGACTCGTACACGAGTGGTTAAGTTATACAAGGTAGTTTGGAGTAATCATAGTGAATGGGATGCAACCTGGGAGCGGGAAGATTATTTAAAAGAAAACTATCCGGCTTTCTATATTAAATGGTACGCTTTCCAAATCTCGGGACGAGATTTTTCTAAGGGGGGGAGGGCTGTAACACCCTAGGTGTTTAGGCTTCCACTAATTGCATGTCATTTCATAAACATGTGCATTAGCTATGTCATCATGTCATTATCTTTGAAACATACATATGCAACATTTTAAATTGTATGTGTTTCATACTTGATTGCTTAGAGTGGTAGTAGTGCAACATGTGAATGTAACATGAAACTCTCATACATGGAAACATGGCAATATGGTAAGTAATGTGGCAATTATAAAATTTACAACAAGGTATTGAAACATATGAAACATTTCATTACAACATATGATTGAATTGTTTGTTTTAGTTGTTTTATTCCATGTGATCATTAGAAGTGGTATGACAAGTTTGTAAAGTGGTTGATCATGGTCTAATGCACCTTAACTACACTTAGAGTAATTGTTTGGACATTGTTCATGTAGATCAAAATGACCAAAATGCCCTCAAATGCAAGTTTGACTTGAATTGACCCTTGGAGTGTCATTGTTTGACTGTTTAAAAAGTCCAACTTAGAAACCTTGCATGGCTGTGCACTCTTTACAAAAGTTGTAGATAATTTATCAAGGAACAAAAGTTGTTTTATGGTCAACTCATGAAAATGTCTAGAACGTGGTCAAACATGGCCCACAAGTCAGAATTTCATGCTAATCAACACTGAAAAATCTTGCTAAGTCATTGATGACATTTCAGTGTGATCGAGCCATCTTTGGCTTGTTGTAACTTCTGATCCATGGCAAATTAGGTGATGGTTCTTGAAAGTAAATTGCAGATGGATGTTTGGTCTACATTTGTCATGAACACTATTTTTGCAAACAAGCAACGGATTAGCCAGTTTACCGCGAGGAAGTCACGCTGTCAGGCTGCTCACCCCGACTGAATGGAAGCTACAGTGGTCGCGTTTTTCAGAAAACGCCGGACGCGTGTGCGCCGCGCGTCGCCGGCTTGCTGTCGCGCTAGCCACGCGCCGTGCGCCTCCTGGCGTCGCAGCCGTGCCTTGAAGCCACTCGCGCCTGCCCGAACGCACTCGCCTCCCCATTTCACTTTTCCTCTCCTTCCACAGCACGCAGCGACGGGCGAGCTCTGCCGTCCGCCATTGCCGACCAAGCATTGCCGCTGCCGTATGAGCAAACCACCGCAAAAACGCGTTGCCCCGTCCGCCTGCAGCCTCGCCGTGACCTCCTCCACCTCCTCCACCTTTCAGCCGGGTCGTTTGAGCCTCGGTAAGAGCGCATTGCCGTTTTTCCCCACCGCGGCCATGGCGGGAGCTCGCCGGAGTTGGCGCTCCACACGGCCAGCTGCCCTCGCGCCGCTCTCATTCCTTCCTCGGCCACGCGCTAGGTCATAGGAACACCACTGAAGCTGGTAGGGTCACCGATAGGGGCTTTGTCGTCGTCGGTTCACCGGAGCCGGCCGTGCCATGACCGTGCGCCGCCGTGTCAGTCGCCGACCCCTCTAGCCACCACCATAGCACCGATTGAGGTCACCAATAGATGCGCATGTTCGTGGCGAACGTCGTAGAGTAGATGGTTTCGCCGGAGAAGCCACCGGCGTTGAGTTCCGCCGTCGCCGAGGCCGCCTCCCCTGTTTCCCTCGCTGACGCGTGGGCCCTTCTTGTCAGCCGTCGCGGCTGAGGCAGGAGCCCAGCGTGGGCCGCGTCGCGTTGGGCCGCGCCAGTGCGTGAGTCGCGGGCCGCCGGTTCTTGGGCTGGCCCGTGTAGGGCTGAGTGTTGTTTTCCTATTTTATTTCGTTTATTTATTTCACAGATTTATGTACATCTTGAAAAATATGTAGCTCCTAGTATATAGATCCAAATGCTATGGTTCTAATTTTGTTAAGTTCCTGGTCATGTCTAGTATTTAATAAAAATATAATAGGAGCACATGTTTTAGAAAACTTGGATGAATTAAATAGGAGTTTGAAATGTGTTTTTAGATGCATGCAAATTTGTTTGAATTTTATCTTGAGTTTCTGTGGTCCAAAAATTATGAAATTTTGTGGGTCCTCTATTTTGGTTTAGTAGAGTCTCTGGTTAAAATTTCAGAGCTAGTGCATGTGTAGTTTTTAAGTTATAGAATTTCCTTTTATTAATAGGTGGATCTTGTGTGAATTTTCATAATTTTTCTATAGATCCAGTGAAGGTGAAATTTGATGGGTGCTATTATTATGATAGAAGTATGCTAGGAAAAATAGGAAATCTGTTGCTTGACACTTTTCATTTGGATTTCTTAATTATGCTATTTTAAGCCAGTATGCCTTATCATTTTTGTGAAGATTGTTATACTTACTCAATGACTTTGAAATTTTTATGGTAGTCTATGTGAAGCATGAGATAGCTACTGTAATTTTTGTAGATTTTTCTGAGCAGTTTTACTATATATTGCTTTAATCACCTAATTAACTAGATAAATTAGAAAAGGATATTAAATAATTTATTTAGAAGTTAACACAATCCTTTCTGATGTTTCTTAGGTATGAAAAACAAGTTGATAAACTTGGTTTGGTCAAATTAGGCTTTTGCACCATCATTAAATAATTAAGTTAGCAATCCTGTCATTGCGGGACAGATTCTAGGTCTACTGGAATTGGATTCGGTCAACTTTAGAATCATGCTTTGATGCTTACAAATAAATTGTAGAGAATTTCATAAGCTTTCCAGAATGTCCTCTTGCAAGTCATTTGGAGTTATAGAACTCTGGTTATGATAGAATTAAGTGACTACTTGTTGCATATGAAGCTTTAACTGCTATTTTAAGTATGTCTTTACTATTCTAAGTTCATGGTACTATTCCTAGGTGTTAGGCCTTTAACTGAAGATGAGCATCTTTATCTTAGGTTATGCAAATTAGGTAAGTTGCTCTTGTTATTTAAGTTAAGTTGGATACAAGCTTAAAGTGATTTGAATAGAGCTAATTACTCGGTAAACGAGTGTCCAGTGATGTTTTCATAAACACCCATTGTGATTCATTCATCATGAGCATCATGTCATTCCTTATGCATCCATGATATTTATCTTGTGCATCGGCATGCAATAGGTGTACCGGAAGGAGTAACCCTGCTGGAATTCGAGGAACTGAACGAGCAGCAGCAGCCGACACCGGAGGTTCAGGAGGAGCAGCCTTCAGGAGAAGTGCCAGACGAGGTCGCCGTTGAGTGCCCTAACCACCGTCCTTGCAACTTTGTGAAAGGCAAGCCCCGGAGCATATTAAGCCTCCTATTTTCCGAACTGCAGTTACAGTATTATTATTATATATATTGTTGCATTAAGTTTAGGTGTTGGATGCAAACACTTGCTGCATTGGTTACCCATTCCTTGTCCAGATATTGTTACCCTGAATCCTATATAGCTCAGGCTCGAGTAGTGCTTAGCCCTGCTTAAACTCGGTAGAAGTCGGGTGATTTCCTGTCACCTGCGAGATATAGGATGATACATGTGGCACGGTTGGCTATATTTGCTATCGTGGAAAAGAACCAGTCTTAATTTGAAATGAAGACCGGACGGAGGCTTGCCGGTTTGCAGTGACTCCGTCTGTGTCGATTAAGGACTGAATCTTGGAGCCTTTCCTGTTCATGTTGAACGCATGCCTCTCTCTTAGTTGGCCGGCCTGAAGACCGACCGCGAAGCCGAGTAGCTCACCTCAGGCTGGGAGTCGATAAGTATAAAGTGCGCCTCGGAAGGGAGCCGTAGGCGTGAGTCCAAGGGCAGGTGATTTAAAAGTCCTGGTCGTCCTGGCAGAAGGGTAATCCCTGAGAGTGCTGGCGCTGATCGAACCCGTGAATTTGGTTCCTAAGATGTCCCAAAGGTGACCCACGGCTACTCTTGCAAAGTATGCCAGGGTGAGGGTTAGGAATACCCCCTCAGCTGAGTTGTAATTCGATTCGAATCGCCGTCTCTCCCGGTTAGTGAGAACTTGACGGGCTTATCTCCAATGTAGATACACTTAATAACATAATGGTTCGGAAATAATGATATGATGATGACAGCCTTATTACACCTGCTATGGTTAATATTGTTTGCTCCTAATAAGTGAGTGCTCTAGTACAGGTGCTAATCTAGTGGACAGGTAAATAATGATAAGCTTGATGCTAAGTTTAAATTGGTTACTGTCATAAGCTCTTTTATGCAACTGTATCAAGCTAGCCCACCTGAAAAGCCCTGCATGATCCTTGGTGTCTTTATTTCTGTTTTTGTCGGGTAAGTCTAGCTGAGTACCTTCTCGTACTCAGGGTTTATTTCCCACCTGTTGCAAATGACCAGTTCTACTTTGGTTGCTGCAAGTACTGCCTTCTCCCTGCTGGGGATGAAGACTAGACCGTTGGGCGCGGTTTCTACTAGTTCTCATATCTGATAATGCTTTTGTGGGACATGACTCTGATCTTGGCAATGTATTTGAAAACTATAATGTTTTGTACTAAACTATGTTGCTTCCGCGCACTCAAACTTGGTTTGTAATATTTACTTGAACTCTGATGGATGTAATCCGAATGCTACTTGTGAAATGTGGTAACGGATGATGTGTTGTGTTGAATCATTACGATCTTGGTTTGTATGTCGAGAGTTGGTTGAAATCCTTCGTGATTTCCGGACTACCGGGATTATGGGAGCTTAAGTACAGGAATTTGATCGCTTCGGTGATTGTTTTTGTACTTACGTTCTTATGATTTGGTCGGTTCTGTTACAGCTGGTATCAGAGTTGTAGATAATTATTTTATGAAATGACATGCAATTAGTTAATATTACAAATAAATTCACAAATAATAGTACAAGTTTGGGTTTCAAAACCGATTAGTGAAAACAACATAGCTTTCAAAAGATTTCATTAATATATGTTCCAAATACATTGCTAGCATAAGTGACATCATCCGACAAAAGCATATAGATGAGAAGTAACTATAGAATCACTGAGCCACCGGCGGTTAGCCACCATCTTCACAGGCCGAGAACTTCACCTGCAACATGGTGGGATAAACCCTGAGTATGTGATGTGTATTTGCTTAATCACGCGATCTTGGTTGTGATATTGATTTACCGAGGTCTTTCGGGACACTCGGCGGACTACCGGGTTTATATGAGTGAAAGTATGTGTGTGTCAACGTGTTAGCGGGGACAGCCGTACTTGATCTTGTATAAATTGGACGGTTCTGTTACAGCACGCCAGGGCCGCGTGTGCGCGCCGTGTCCGTGCAGCTCCACCTCACCGTGCAGCCCACTACGTTGCCGGAGCTGCAGCCACTCGCCTGGCCAGCGCCGTCGCAGCTGGCAGACCGCCGCCATGGCTCACGCGGGCGGGCTGCTGAGGGCCAGTTTGGCTCTTGCCACGGCCCGCCTAAGGCCACGCAGGTCCTGGTGTGGCTCGCCGGCGGGTGGTCCGCCGCCGCCATGCCGTTCCCCAGCCCTGTCACGCTGTTGTCGCCGCCGATTGGGCCGGCAATTTGGTTCCCTGTGCTGTGCTCTGTTTTGGAGGAAGGAGAGAAGGTGAGGAACAGAAATAAGACTTTTCCTTGGATCCAGTCGCGTGACGCTAGACTCAAGTAAATAGTGTTGTTGGATCTAGCTTGAAATATAGAATACCGTAGGGTCGTTTTGCATAAAGACGCATGGGCCAGCTTGTCTGGGCCGCTCGGGCCATTACCATGCGTCCCACCGTGGATGGGTCGCTGCCCACGGCCTGCTCGCTGCCTTGCCCGGGCCGCTGGCCATGCGCCGCGCCTAGGCCACCGCCCGCTTCCCGCTGGGCCACCGGTGGTGCTGGTCGTTGGGCCAGCTGGTGCTGCACCACCTGGGCTGGCCTTGGGCCGCCATGGCCTAGGTTCAGCGTTGGCTGGCCTGCCTTGTTCGGCTGGGCCTAATGCGACCATGAAGCGTTTATATTTTTTCTGCTAGATTTATTATTCGTTTGAAATGGCCGAAGTTTGTAATCTGTAATAAATCAAATAAAAATCCTAAAATAGTGAAACCAATTTTGTTAGTCTCCTAAAATCATTATCTACCTGTTAGTATATTTGGTTCACATAGTTTGATAATATTCTAGGAAGCTCTATAATTAAGTTAAGGTGCTTAATATTGTAAAATATAAACTTGTAGGAATTTCCATGATAAATTAGTAATATTGTTGAATCTAAAATTTATACAATAGGCTCTTAGCAATATTAGGTACTCGTGGTAATTTTTGTAGCTCCAAAATAATCAGTTTGCTAGGTAGCTAATGATGCTCTATTTCGAATAAGGATTAAATCGATAGAATAAAATAAAGAAACACCTTGGTTTACAGAACTAAAATAATTATGGGGAAATAACGCCTATCCGACAACGGGTATATGAAGCCTAAGTATGGTCGTCGTTAGAATTAGACCGTTAACTCGAGAGGCGTACGTCATATTTTATGAGTCACGATTGCAGTTGATTAATTACATCTTTGCATTGCATCGCATGCATATCATATAGGTACGATGATGGATCAACGGATCAATTGAAGAATGATTGTGAATCCAAAGATGGTGTAATGGTATTCTCTCCAGGAGATGATGCAATGGGTTTTCTATTCAGCTGATGGTGGATGATCTGAAGATGCAGACACTAACTTTTTAATATATCTTACCTAGGCAAGCCCCGGTGCATACCCCTACTTTCTGCTATTTAAATTATATTTATGCATTAAGTTGTAAGGAGTTGAATGAAACCCACTTACATATATATCTTTATCCCACGAGTCTTACTAGTATGACAGGATTGTGTAGAATGCTATGCTACAGGACTCCGGTAGAAGTCGAGTGATTGCCTGTCACTCGCGAGAGATAGAAAATATATCATTTGACTATTATCACTTGGAAAATATAAATGGTGGAAAGGAAAATAGTGACTGGGCAGGAATATGGTTTGGGTATTGGTGGGTGTAAGAAGTTGTGTCGCCGCGGATGTGGGTCATAGCTTGGTTACACCATTTTTCCCTGTCTGGTCGATTAAGGACCGATCGTTGCATAAGACTCTAGGCAGGTCACAGACTTATTATCCCAAGCACAGACTTATGTATGGGTGCTTAGAAGACTTGTTTCTCTCTTGTCGAGGATCCGGCTCTTTCCGGACTGACTGTTAGGGTTTTATTTTGGTGGAGGAGGTCCTTGCACCGTACTGAGTCTGGGACTCAGGGGCGGGGGTTTGGAGTCCTAGTTTGGACGGGGACCTGGACACCCGGGATAGGAGAGTGATGGGTTGGTCTTGCTTGTGCCTAGGGTATAAGTGGGGCGTGTGTTTTTGGGGTACCCAGCTGGGGGCATTGATTCGCGAATCGTCGGGCGATCCGGTACGGCTTGTCTCGTGTTTAGCATCATAGTAAGAACTGAAAGCTGAAAGATGGAAGATGGAAAAAGGAAATCTGATTGCTTACCACCTGCTTGAAAGTAGCACAGGTTCTTACATAGAATGGTTAGCTACTGAACCAATGCGGATATTAATAAAAATCAAATATAAGGACGCACGCTTAGTAATGCTTCCTGCAAATGCAATAAACCCACAAGCTAGATAGCCTTACATATCTTTGGAGTCTTTTCTTTTCTCCTGTCGGGTAAGTCTTGCTGAGTACAATTGAGTACTCAGGGTTTTATTCCCCCTGTTGCAGGTGACATGTGGATGCTTGAGCTAACCTTTGTGTGTAGATACCTCCTGGTGGGCTCAGTGAGGATTCCTTTATGCTGCGATCGTAGTTGTTATTTATAACTCTCACCAAATACTTTTATAAATGAAAGTTTCGTAATCTATCATCGTAGTTTATATATTAATACTTCACCATGTCATGAATAGATATTTATTTCCGCTATAACTCTGATCACATGTTTATATTCCGGTGTTCAATTAAATTGTTCATAACTCTGATAATATGATCTCTTTCCGCTGTTATATTAATAAATATTATACTCTGATGTTGTATTAAAAGTGATGTAAGAAATGGTTAAATGATGTAAGCTTTATTCTCTCATTTGTGATCCTGATGGCAAAAATGTGGATTTTCGGGTTCTCCCTTGGGGTGTGCCCGATGGAACCGAGTAATTTAGTGTTCTCCCTTGAGTGCTTAGTGTCTAAGGGAAGACAAGCACTCCTGTGAGGCATTAGATTAGGCGGTTCTGCCACACCTGTGACATAAATGCACTTATATATATATATATATATATATATATATATATATATATATATATATATATATATATATATATATATATATATATTCAGTGATTATTTAAAATAAAGGTTATGCATCGGGGCTTGCCTTGGACGGGCGGGGTGTTAGCTCAATCAGTCAGTGGTGGCTCTGGGACCTCCTCCTGCATGAGGATCTCCTCATGCTCCTTGATCACCTCCTCGAACTCATGATCTCCGATGGTCATGATCTCCGCCAACTCGTTATCTACATGCATACGATGATGATGCAACACTTAGTATTTTAGTAACAGTAGCTCCTAAAATAAGAATACACAGGGTAAACTATTAAGCTAGCTCTAATGACTAAGATACTAAGCTAACTATCACCTTCATCAAGTAAAGTGTTGGGTTCAACTAGCAAACACCTAGCTTTACAATTGAATGATATATCTTTATTTCTACTAATGATTTCATGTATATTTGAAACAAGGCGCATTTAACTACCTTTATGTTTAGTTTATTCTAATGCTACAAAAATTACAGTGAACACATAATAATACCACGATGCTACTATAAAAATTTCAGGGGTTTTGCTATCACCATTCTATCACAAAAATTCCTACAATAATTAATCTAATAATATTAAGCACTCTTAAATGATTTAATAGCTCCTGATATCAACAAGTATATATATGAACTAAATACACTAGCAGGTAGAGCATAATTTTTGGAACCTAATAAAATTGGTTTCATAATTTTTGGATACCTATATGATTTTATATTAATTACCAAAGTTCAACTCAGAAATACAAATGAAAAGTTATTTCTATTTTCCACGAAAAAAGCTAAACTGATTTTGGCCCAATGCGGCCCACACGCGCGCAGCGTGCTCGTGAGCACACGGCGGCCCGAGGTGCGGCCCACGCACGTGAGGCGGCCCACGGCAAAGAAGCCTGCGTGTGCTGGCACATTAGCAAAAACACCCCTAGACTATGAGCAAAACAACCCACAATCCACGTTACTATTTCTATAGTCAGCGACTTTGCAATGGAACCTCGAATCTACTCCTCTTTACAACGGCAAGGCCCTCGACCATCCCCGTGCACACCGGCGTAGCGAGCGGTGGCACTCGCACTTACGCCGGCCACACTGGACCCACGCTGACCTATCTATGAGGCCGACGCTCACCTAGGGTTCGACGTGAGACGATGGGCGACGGTTGCATGAGCCAGGACGCCGTAGAAGGACCTCTCCACAACGGCGGGCACCCTTCGGCAATAGCGATAGCGTTCTGGTGAGCCATGGCAACAACAAGGCGGTAGGGGTAGCGAGTGAGCAACAATAACTCACCAGTGACCCTACCGAGAAGCCGGCTCATCCGAAGACGACCCGAGCGAGACTGGCCACGCACGCGCGGCGAGGTGAACGGCGGACCGCAAAGGCCCGGCTACGTCAACGACGAGGAGGCGGCACTAGAGCTGCGACTAGCGTGTGCACGATGAAGAGGGAGCCAAGGCGAGCTAGTGGTGCAGAGGAATTGGCGTGGGGTGAAGTGGTGGAGACTGGCCACGACGCGGGCGACGATGGGCCTTAACGGCACGGCAGCGGCAAAGCTCCAAAATTGGAGCTCGGCGTGATGCGAGTCAAGGCAGGGTGGGGTCAGTTGAAGAGGAGACGCGAGCACGAGAAATTGATGAGAGGTGCTCGCTCTCTGGCTCACCATGACGCGACTCGACGGTGGCGAAAAACAGAGGGAGAGAGATGGGGTGCGGCAGTGGGTTCGACTCATCCACGCCTTGGAGGGACGCGGCCGACCGGACTTAAGGCGGCATCTAAGCACCCGCTACATGACACTACGGCCAAACCACGTGCGCGCGTGTGGTGGTAGGTGGGGGCGCGGCAAGCACGGCCACAACGCCATTAAGGCGGGACGATGACGCGGGGCAGCCCACGTGCGAACAAGGACAAGGCAAGCGGCAGCAGCACAGCGTCACAGTGGCGTCGGTAGCGGCAGCGTTGTGACGTGAGGCGGGTCGGCAGTGCGGACACGACAGCGAGTTGATGGCGCCGGCAGCGGCTCCATTGCAGCGCGTGCAGGGCAGTCGGCAACAGCGGCGGCGGCTCCGCGCGATAGGGCCAGCGACAGCCGAGACCTGGCCAGGCCAAAGACGGCCATGGCCGGCTGTGCGCGGCAGCGCGCACACGCGCGACCAACGCGGCGACGCCGAGCGCCCAAGCGCGGTGATCGCGGCCACGCGGCCAACCGGCCCGAAACCGTGACACGCACGAATTTTAAAGCGCTCAACACGACCAAACGGTTGCTCCTAAACCTAAACCGTCTTCACCATGCGCAAGATGGCACATGAGACTAACAAATCGAGCTATAACACTACACCACTCCTTAACCCAATATCTCACAATAAATTGCTAAACATAGTGTCTAACTGTTGGCAGACTTAAAATTTTCTAAGTTTTTTAGCTGAATTTGATTTCCATTTGTAATTTCTAAGCTAGTGGAAATATTAGCTAGTAATATCATTTTTCGACCGCAAGTATTTCATTGTCATCTATAAAGTTTGTACTTCAAACTTTATTTAAGTTCTACATACATGTTCTATAGCATTTTTGCTTAATAAAAATTTATTTTAAACCTTAAGTGATATAACATGACTATTGAATCAACTTTCGTTTCGCATTTTAGTTGATCGTTTTGAGTTACAGAAATTGATCTACATACTCTATTAAATGCATTAACATATAAACATAATGCTCATGACATATTTTAGTAGATGATTTACGGTGTAACATCGGGGGTGTTACAATATGATTCGTCTTGCCATAAACAAAGCACTAAGCCCTGAAATGATCTCTCTGAATATTGGTATGTAGCAAATGGAATAGTATGTATACATGCTAGAGTTGAATATGGATATTGGCTCGCAGCACATGAGTTCGGCCAAGACTGATCTTCAGTCTCACACTCACACCTAGTGCACTGCAGATCTATCAGTGTTGTGCCATGGTTTTGATGCGCCTGAATGTTGTGGGAAAGCTTAACCGTAGCAACGATCATCGATCAAGGATCAGACACTGGTTCAGTGGTTTTGTTGATGTTCACTGGTCAGTTAGAGCAGCAGTTTTTTTCCCTCACAGGTGCATAACTTCGCAAGCCCACAGGTGTTTTTTCCCTCAAAAAGAGTCATATTAAAGATATGAAGGCACGCCGAATCGGCGGCCTTCTAGGATGTCCACGTCAGTTCTTTTTATTTAGTGTGTTCGATCGAAATTCCATGGCTTAGATGAAACACGTCATACATAGCCTTCATGCATCCCCTCCGTACTACCGTCGGATAAAAACAAATCGGACAGATGAACATTTAATGCCTCTCCTCTTTACCCACCGACCATGCGCCGACCATGTACGCGCGACACTGAATGGGCCACCAACCATGTACGCTCGGCACTGGATGGGCCATCCCGTCCCTATCTCCGGTTCTTATCCCATCCCCATCTGCTTTTCTTGCACAGGCACCCGACCCCATGGCCACCAACCCTAGCCAGACGAGGCACCGGCCCCTCCCCCACCGGCCTCCTTCTCCTCTGCTCCTTCCTCCTTCCCCCTGCAACCCTAGCCCCGACGAGCTCCATGACCCTGTCACCGCCACAGCCGTCAGTCGTCTCTTCGGCGTCGGCGGCCACCCCTCCCCCGCACGGCTCCCCCTCCCCTACCCCTCCAACTCCCGATGGCGCGGCCACTATACCCCGCGACGGCACGACCGCGTCAGTCCCGCCGGACCGCGCCGCGTGGGCTCGCGGCCGGCGTGGAGGCGCTCAAGGACTCTATCCGGGGCCTCGACGCGGCCGTGGTTCGGCCGCGCAGAGCATGGCTAGCTCGCTGCGTGGACGAATCGCATCGTGTCCTCTTCCTCCCCCGGGCGGCTACGGGTCCAGCTGCGGCAGCTGCGTTGACCGGTGGCCCTTGCCGGCGGCAACGGCGCTTGGGTCACGACCAGCCTCTGCTGCAAGCGCTTCCCTCATCTTCATCTCTGCCCAAGCTTGGTACTCCCAAAGGTCTACCTTGCCGCTGTCTTCGAGTAGATCGACACCGTCCAGGTTCGTGTCCCCTTCTTCTCAGTCTGGATCTGGGGTTCAGTGTTGATGGGGTTGTTGTGGCCTTCTCGATTTGGTTAGGTTTTGATTGACATCTCTGTGTTTCCTTTTCCTGAGGCCCTGCAGCTTGCCAGGAAGGACGCCGAGGATCCACATGGTCGTCACTGATAAAGGTCAGCATAGGAAAGCATGGTTGGTAATTATATTTTCAGAGTTCTAAAATTTTTATTTGATGCTGTAAGCTTGTGAGGGGTTACAACTGTGTTTCCTTTACAAACATTGTACTGATTATGGAAACCATGCATTTATAGGATGTAGTGCAGAAAGGCACCGGAGGTTGGAAGAAGATTGTAAAAGCCTTCGGGAATGATATTTTGTTGGAAAGTGGAGGAATTAACAGATCTCACTTAGGGCAAATTGTATTTTCGGACCCATTAAAACGTCAGCTTCAAAACCGGTACGCCTTTCACTGATTTCAAATATTTCATCCTTTCACACTCTGTTTTTATGAGTGCAGTAGTATGTGTCAATTTTGTTGTATTATGCAGTATCACATGAGTCAACTGTCCACCTATCATTCTTTGTGTAAGTACTAGTGTTGTTGAACTTTATTTGATTTATTTATTGTTACCATTAAACATGAAAAGACAAAATGTTATCTATGCTACAATGCTGGAGAAAATAAAAGTGAGTACAATAAAGATGTTACAATTAGTTAATTAACTGTGTTGAACTTTATTTGATTTATTTATTGTTATCAGTAAACATGAAAAGACAAAATACTATCTATGCTACAATGCTGGAGAAAATAAAAGTGACTACAATAAAGATGTTACAATTAGTTAATTAACTGTGTTGAACTTTATTTGATTTATTTATTGTTACCATTAAACATGAAAAGACAAAATATTATCTATGCTGCAATACTGGAGAAAATAGAAGTGAGTGCAATAAAGATGTTATAATTAATTAATTAACTACTGTGACACTGGTCTACCCGCTTCTCCTTTGTCCTTTTAGCGTAATTTTCATGTGTACCGCTTGATGACATGATTCCTTCTTACTACCATTTTCTGTTATTCTTATTCCTGTTAATGCTTCAGTTAGCTGACATATTTTATTGTCTGCCAGTGTTTACCATTGCTAATAGGAGTTGTTTTTTTTAGTTTTGTTTTTTCCCAGTCTTGGCATAATGTGGGAGATAGCAAAGCTATGGATGAAAGGCTGCAAGGTTATCATCCTGGACATCCCGCTGCTGTTTGAGATCAAGATGGATCGGTGGACAAATCCAGTAATTGTGGTCAACGCTGTGCTCACTGCCTACTTTTTCATTCTAGGCATTGTTGCTCTCTCGTAAGTCCATTTTTTTCTTGGAACAGCTTTTGCAAACATGTTAAGGGTTTATGGGCCGTACTTATGAGGCCCTTCTTATGCAGTGCAGCGTTTTCTTCCAAAAGAGTGGAATGGTAATTTCATCGTCTGGCGGGCTCCACTTATCCGCTGGGCTCCATTTATCCACTGTATGAGCCTGGCTCTCTTTCTTTGGTGCTTAGTCTTGTTGATGTAGTTATGCAGACCTTGAAATGTTACTACACCTATGTTTTCAGTGCTATTTTAAAGCACTATTTGATTGTGTTTTAGGTACCGCTGCGCATTTAAAAAAATTGGTGACCGGTGACTAAGAGTTGCTATATTATTTTGTGTCCTGAATGAACTGGAGCTTTTTCACCATTTACTCCAACCTTGCTATGAATGGTTATAAAAGAAAAAACCTTGCTATGAAAAAAATGATATTTCTCCATGTTGATATGTAATCTTCCATTTTTGTGACATTAGAAAATCTAAATACTAGCATGGATGTATATTCTTTGTTTACAGCATTTTTATGGATATAGAAGCTTCCATTTCTCCCTCAGAAATAGACTTATTACAAGATTTCAATTTCAATTACAATGGCTGTCATGGTGTTACCTGTTAATACAACCTTTGCATTTGATATTTGATTTCGTATGAGTCTTAGACTCTTAATTCAGAACAAGGACAAGGGGCATTGGATTTAACTATGCCAGTAGCCTCCCTTTATAATCTTTATTCTTGAAGATGGTTTAAGCCCATGAATTTCTTAATTCAGCGCTCTCGGTGGCGTTCACAAAGTCCCAGATTGTTGCTTCAGTACCTGGATTTTTCTTTTGCTTGTGATATTTGTCAAAGAAGCATTGGCTTGCAAACAATATTCAGGGCCTGGCTTTCTGTATTCAGGTTTGTTTGCATGGTTTAACATTAATATAAATTACTAAAGATTATGGAATAAAAGCTAAAATCATTTGATTTGTTTTACGCACCAGTTTTTAGTTTACTGAAGGGCGGGCCTGGTGCAAGCGGTAGAGTCTTACCGTGTGTGACCGGAAGGTCCCGGGTTCGAGTCGCGGTCTCCTCGCATTGCACAGGCGAGGGTAAGTCTTGCCACTAACATCCTTCCCTAGACCCCGCACAGAGCAGGAGCTCTCTGCACTGAGTACGCCATCAGTTTTTAGTTTCCCAGAAACATAACACTTCAGTTTCGCAGGGGATTGAGATGCTGTCATTGGGATCATTTAAAACTAGAGCCGTTCTCTTGGTAAGGGTTTTCCCAATTTTTTCTTGATTTGGCCTGAACCCTATATATTTCTATTTCTGTTATAACTTCTAAAAACACATCCTCATTATTTCAGTCACAAACCTGTCCTTATTTTGTTATCTCTGCACTATCATAATCACTACTGTAACATTTAATATGTCTATGATTTATTACGGATTATCTGGCCTTAACATATCTTTACTTTATTTGTCTATGAAAGGGGCTACCTCCTATGCACTATAGGAAGCTAAAGGTATCGTTTGTTGTCCGTATGTGGATTTAAATGTGTACAGTTCCTTATTCTTTTCAAATTGTATTGTGCCCCTATCTTCATGATAGTTCAATATATTTTCTATCACTTCAATAATTATACTTTATAGTCAAAATTCATATCATGCTATCTGTTGTTTCTTCCCTTGTATTGACGAAAACATTTGTTTGACTGCAATATCTGTCCTAGCTGTGTCACCATGTTGGTAAATTTAGTTTAGTTCGATGGTTTTTTTTAGCATGCACTTTGTCATGTATTTATTAAACTTTGGGAAAAATAGTTTTTCTTAGCAATCTTTGAATTCGTGATCATATTATGTAATGAATATTAAAATATGGAACCTTTGTCTAGTGTATAATAGATTAATAGTTCTGAAGTAGTTGGGGCTGGGCCCTTGCATTTTGAGTGCCACTGAAACATTCTCTTTCATCTATTCATATGTAAATGCATTTTTCCTTTTCCATTTCCAGGGTGGACTTTTTGTGCATGACATTTTCTGGGTGTTCTTCGCTCCAGTTATGGTCAGTGTGGCTAAATCTTTTGATGCTCCGATAAAGGTCGGTGCTCTTTCCTACTGAACTTGGTCTTTGTTAATACCATTGTCAGTTTGTTCCATTTTCTCATCTTGATGCTTCAGCTGATCTAGCTTTTCTTGGTTATGTACAGCTTCTGCTTCCAACTGCAGATGCTGCACGGCCATTCTCCATGCTTGGCCTTGGTGACATTGTAATACTTGGTTAGTAATAAAAAATTCTTTCCTTGTGCTATGTTATATTCTGCTTTTCAGTGATGCGGATCCCCCCCTATTGAACGGTAGTATCAGCCTCTGTAGGAGTGTCAAGTGCCAAATTTGTTCTACATGATTAGATTACCTGTACTAGACTGTTATATGTTGGGACATTGTTAGAATGTCTATAAGTGGCGTTTACTGATATGCTGTATCAATGGAGCTCTTGCTTTTGTTGATTCATGGGGATTGATCGGAATTTTAGATTTGTGATATGGGTTACTTTTGGTATCTATGTATTCTTTGTAGCACTTGATAGAGAATCAATGTTGCGATGAATTGGTTCTGCTGGATTAAGATCATGCTCTGAACCATACTGCTAGGTCCATGCTCAGATATACTTTTAGACCATCTTGTTGCATGTAGCCTTAGGTTAGCCAATTCAACCAATATTTGTGTCCATTCCTGGCCTCTAGAGAACCACACAATATGTATCAACAGAAACTATAATTTCAATTGATTCAAGTTGCATACAAAAGAGGTGATATTTGAATATGAATTTAGACAATTTCCAAATCATTAAGCAAATAACATGTGTTTGTGCTTTTGCTTCCAGGTATATTTGTTGCACTTGCCTTGCCCTTTGATGTCTCAAGGGGTATCAAGAACCGTTACTTCAACAGTTCATTTTTGGGATATGCTGTCGGTATGCTGGTGACCATCATTGTAATGAGCTGGCTTCAAGCTGCACAGGTGAGTTCGGTTACTCAGGTTTACATTGTCTTGTTTTCCCTTGTTTCTGTCATCTCGCTAATATTAGTACTATGATTATTTTTGGGGTTTATTGCAGCCTGCTCTACTATACCTCGTTCCTGGTGTGATCGGTTTCGTCGCTGTTCCCAGTCTATGGTATGGAGAAGTGAAACAGGTCAGATTCTGAATACTTACTGCGGCTACCATTCCAAAGAAAAAGTTTTGTTTAGCCTCTTAACTCATCCTTTGCCTTGAGCTTTGAGTAGCATAGAAGGTAGATAAAAGATGACCTGTTAGACACAGTAAATGTGTTTCTTTGGATGGGCCTAATTGTGTTCCTGAATTTTCTGTTTGGTTGATGCTTGTCTCTTAGCTGTTACTACAAAACAATGTCACATCTTAAAAACTAGCGCTGCGCATGCAAGAAAAGGATCTCATGGTAAAAATAAACTTCTTAGAACAGTTACTATAGATTTGTATTGTGTGTAAAACTAGTGTCTTTTAAAGAATACAAATAGCTCTTGTTTCGCAATCTGATTGCTTCGCTTGGACTATCTGACTTACTCAGGCACCGTATGGCCCTTTCATTTGTACATTTGGGTACCTGTCCTTATCAGAACTGCTGTTAGTCATGGAGAACTTGTCCTTATGCTGAGTTGGTATTAACTATTACTATTACATTTGTTGATGGTTGAACTCGAGAATGTTGATGGCGGTCTGTACTTCCATCTCTTGGTCATTTGTTCCATTTTTGTACCATCTTTTTTTAGTGTGTGTGTGGGGGGTGGGGGGGCTTTGCAAAGTTTTATCCTTTTTGTTTCCCACAAAAGTAGGCCTGTTATAAAATATGTATCAGAATGCAGGCCCTTCTGAGTTCTGACCACATTTCTTACAAATGCAGCTGCTGGAGTTTGATGAGTCAAAAGTTGAGGCAGAGGAAGGCGGTGCGGAAGAAGAGCTAAATGATGGTAGTTCCAAAGGCAACAAAAAGGTGGACTAGCATTCTAGCAGCATTTAGTTCCGGAGGTAAAAGGATAGGACAACAGTTTACGTGTAAGGTCGTATGACAGCTAAACGGGCTTGATGACCTCTAGTACTGGGTCGGCTTACTTAAGAACTTAGAAATGGTTCAACATGATACGAGTTTTTTTTCACTTTGCGGATTATTTGGCCTGGACTAGAGAGTGGAAGATGAGGGAAAAAAGATCTTACTTGCGATGTCCTGACGTGCTCCTGATTCGTTAAGGAATTCACCAGAACTTTGATTGGGTTGACGCATTAATGACATGATCTGTTAGTCCATTACATCATCGCAGATCAGATCACATCGATTACGTACAAAGTAGGATCACTTTACCGGTTGATTTAGTGGTCCATACGTGGCGATTAGTTGGGCTTAGCAGTAGCTTGCAAGCCTGCGGTTCGAGCGTGCAAGTCAAACTAATTCAAATCTAGCTAACTTTTATCTTTCACGGTGACAGTTTTAAAAACTTCGTACCATTTTTGTTTCTGTAAAGAAAAGAAATGGAGGGCAATTTAATAACTTTTCAAAATTTACAAGTTTCAAACGAACTGTCGCCATGAGGTAGGGTAGTAGGGTGATGGTGGACCACCGGAGCCTGGAGGTGCACGAACAGGGGAAACCAGGGGCACCACGAGGGCCAGGACTAGTGGCAACTCAGCAAACGAGCCATCCCTCCTGTCTCTTCTCCCAATCCCATCCATCAAAGATGGTCATGGTCAGCTCATCTTCATCTAAGCACATCTTGAAAGTGTCAGCTTCTTGCTTCTGACAATGTACTCCGGCTCCTACTTGATGTTTTCTTCGATAGTCTCCAGCTTGCAGCACTTCTCTCAAGCTTTTCTTAAAATATTGAAATAGGTTGGCATTTGAATAGGGGGCTTATGTGGGTGATTAGCGGTGCATGTCTTGCTATGAAGGAGGATATAGGCGATTGATGGCGGGTTTAGAGGGTGGGTGCGCGCCATTATCGGTGGCACTGAGCAGCATTAAGGGCAGAGGGAATCAGGTTTGTGGGGGACAACAGCGGCAGCATCGGGCCAATGGAGGTGACATCACGAGCGGTGCGACATGCGGTGGGTGGCGGTGCAGAAGAGACAGCGGTGTGACGCTGAGAGGACAGCACCAGTGTGTGGGAAAAGGAGCGCGGGTGAGTGGCCACTGGCAGTGCGCGCGGCTTTAATTTGCATGCGGCCTGCTGTGCACTTTGCTGGTTGCATGGGTGTGGAGTAAATGTAGCTAAATCGGCCGCACCCAGGCAACTTGGAAGTGGAGGCGGCGTGGAAGAGAAACACTGGCGGGTAATGAGGTGGGGAGAGCGTCGGCCATGGTGCGCTCCCTACGCGAACTTGAGTGGAGGGAGGAGGCAAGAGAAGAAAAAGGAAGGGTCCGGTACGGGGGCGAGGGCGAGAGTCGAGAGCCAACAGGGTGCGGCAAAAGGAGAGAAAAAGGAACTGTTTGAATGCAGGTGGGTCCCGGTATCGACAGCGTCCGCAGGTGTTGATGGGTGCGTAGCGCGGTCAAACCGGACACTGGGATTGGGACATTGCGTCAGTTTAGGCGTTTCGATCAGTCAAAACTACTCGAATAATAACTTTTCCGCACTCGCCGTCCTTGTGCACTGTGCGTAGCTCCTTTTCCTAGCCTCTGGTCCGCTCTTGATCCTCGCCCTCGTCTCCGTACCGAAACCCCCCTTCTTTCTCTTTTTGGGGACATGGCTGCCCGCACACCTCCCTCGTCGAGCGAACCCTCTCTCCTCTCCTTTATTCCCCACCTCCGCTCGCTTACGCAGGGAGCGTGCCATGGCCGACTTTATCCCCACAGCGTGAACCGACAGTGTATTCCATCCATGTCGTTTCCACTTCCATTGTGCTGCACCCCATCTCCGTTCGCCGCTATAAGATGCCCTTGGTCCTTGCTCTTCTTCTTCATCCCCATCCTTCTCGAATCCAAAGCAGAGGTACGAGATCCAGTCGTCATTGTTGAACTAGGTTCGTCTAACAGAGACAATGGTGTAATCTGAGAAGAAGGGGTCTGGTTTTCGAAGAAGTTCAAGTCTACCGTTGGTTAGTTTGGTCTTAGGGTTCACGATGTTTTACTTCTCAGTCTTCTGTTTTTGGATCTGTTGGTCATACGTCATGTTTTGGATAATCATTATCTTGTTATTTCTCCATTGCCCTCGCCTATCCCGACTTCTGGAGTAAGGCTTCGTTGTCCTAGGTTGCTCTTAACCATGTAACTTTAAATACCGATGTAATTTAGCGTTCGACGTCATGTAATCTTTCATGTAATTTCAGATTTATGAAATATGTTGTAGTTTCGCCTAAGGGGAGTGGATCCTAATTCGCTCTTTTGTAAACCCTTGTGTTAGGAGACGTACTTGTGTTGTAGTTCTCGCTCTTTCCACCTATAATGTAATCCTAGCCAATGTTGTGCTTTGAATCTAGGTGTGTTAGTTGCTTGAGTCCAACTCCATCAAATACTTCTTTCCACTACCATGTCATTGATTTGCTGGCATAGAATAGGCACCATGTAATGACAACCAACCTCTATGTTCGTTTACAACATTGTAATGAAAAAAGCCAAGTTACCTTTTCTTCCCATATTTTCCCATTTAATGTACCAAATAGACCAACCTTTCATAGCATCACGATGAGGAAACATATTACACATATGAGTCATATTTCCCAAGATTTTTCCTATACCAAGCACATCACCCGCAACAAAACTTGGGCAGCAGCTTTAACATCTCCTTTTCTCAGGTTTTATGTCATTGTAAAGACTTGTTAGTTCCTTGCTTTTGTTCGCTCTGTTCAAATTACCATGATTTCTTCTCATTTATTCAACATTTTTCTGAACTGAAGCTACAAACTTAAGAGCAGAGCTGAACTTGGTGGATTGCAAGATGTGAGAATTGGGGATGGAGATGCGATCAGTTGGTCCTAGGTCCACGTGTTCTTCATATCTATAAAAAACAAAACGACTTATAATTTGAAATGGATGGAGTAACTAATAATAAAGTGTAGGATGTAGAGTCTATTTTCAATAAAACACAAAAAAAGATTTTTGGATAAAAAGGTAGTATAACCAATAGAGTTAAAACATAGTAACTAACGTAATCAACATTCCTATTGGGCTACAAACCTACAACAAGAACTAATCTATCTGGCAACTGGAGAAAGTCAATAGCAACTGGATACAGATTATAGAGTATCTATATGTGCATTGTTAGAGATGCTCACACTTGGTCTCCAAGTCGGACTAGTGTTATCAGATTATCAGCCCATGTAGGGATGGCGATGGACACAGACATATATACGACAACCACCCTGAGCCCAAGGGAGAGCTCAACACCATGCATGGGCATCTTCACCCTATTCGTTTGATTGTTTCTGTGGCTTATAAGCTGACTGATGATGTTTTGTTGTGAGAGAAAAACACTGTATCATGGCTAATAAACATGGCTGATACGATCAGGCGAACTGAGTGCTTATTTTTCCTTTCATTGACCCATGGGCTGTGTTAGAAAATGGATACAAAGAGCGTGAAGATAAGCAATTTTTTGATTGGTTGTACTAAATTATCCACAAACGTTTAGGCCCCGTTCAGTTTGCTGAAACCTGGCTGAAAGTGGGTGAAAAACACTGTCCTGGATGAAATGTTGTGAGATAAAACACTATTTTGGTTGAAAAAAGAAGTCGAACAAGCCAGATTTAAGGTAAGACGAACGAGGCCTTAATGTGTTTGTCTTTGGTTCTCGTTTCTGAGCCAAGGATTTTGGCATGGGGGCTCCAGCTTTCCTTAGAATCTGAACTGGGACCGGAGTGACCAGTGACCGCCCAGCTTCATTGCTCCAGCTCCTGCAAGGAGAAGAAACTGGGGTTCAATGCAAAAAACAATAGGAGAGTGGTTTGCATCGGACCTAAAAACCTGGCTGAAGAGCAGAGGCCGTGCGTTGTCCACATCTGGCTGTGCAGCCGACCGTCAGAGCGCTGGAGCGGATAAGCGCACAGTTTGTTACCTCGCCGACTGTGGCAGCTCGCACCCCGCCATGATAGCGGTCCCACCTCCCGCCTTTCCTCCCACTCCCTTCTCCATGCATGGCAGCAGCACGAGCAGCACAATCGTATATGCACAGCAAATAGAGCAAGGCAAGCACGCGAGCAGACAACCACCACATTTACCATGCATGCACCTGTTACCTTTAACCACGCTAACTAGTCGCCCTCCATTTGCATGCACCATGCAAAGTTAGCACACAGGCACAAGCAAAGGCCTTAGCAGCATGCACGCGGTTCGTGCTCACATGCGTGCCAACCATCACGCTACGAGCTACCGGCCATGCATGCCGAGCATCCACCCCCCCCCCCCCCCCGCTACACGCCATGCCGCCCAGCTACAGCATCGTCCCATCTCCCTGTGCAGCCATGGCGCCACAAGACACCATTAATGGCGAGAACCTGAGCCCCGGTGGCACAGCTCCTTCCCCGCCGTAGGTAGCGAAGTATCAACTTAGAAAGAATGGAGTTGACCAAATTTGAACTAACTTTTTCAACGTCTTGGAAGCGTAAACCGTGTCTCTAAGATTTTGTATGGTCCTAACAAAGTAGAAGGGAATTCCTGAGGTTCACATCACACTATGTCTGGCCGCGTCTTTAAAACCACACCATCTATCTTATTGATTAAATTTAAAATTATCTAACATATTGAAAAGTGAGAATTATATTCATTTTAGGATGGAGAGAGTACTTAGGTGTTGACACACAAAATTATCCACGAATAAAGTTTTATAGTCCGCTAAAAGCACGGTAAAGACACGGCAAAAAAAACACGGTAAAGATAAAGCAATAAATGGTGATCCCCGAAGAATTTATACAAGGAGTGCAATAGGCTGAACGCGCAAAGTATATAAAACAACATGGCGAGTGCCTCCCTAAGCTATCCAGAAATTCGCTCAGTAAATTTGAAAGCACTGGACATCTTCACCTACATAGGGTGGGTCCAAAGCAGGTGGACACATTTAATGCCTCCTCTCCATGCTACCATCACATAAAAACAAGTCAAGCAGGTGGACACGTTTAATGCCTCTCCTCCTTACCATCAGATAAAAACAATTCCCTGACCATGCAGGAACATTTGTACTTACACATGCATCCATGCATCTAAGAGACAACTTGGGTTGCGTGCACGTTGCTCCCGAGGTGGTCGGTGGTTGGGGTTGGTCGACATTAGTATGGCTCCCTACCCAGTGCAGGTTCAACTTCCCAGTCGTGCAACGTCCCATCATCCCTTAGCACCTCCGTGTCCACCTCACCATGGCAAACATCAGGGCGATCGCTGCGGACTACGGCCGAAGATCCGCTGCCTTCCTTGCACCGCTCGTGTTCCCAACACTACCAGCAACACCATCGGCATAAATGAGGAAATAAAGCTTTAGAACCTATTTCTAAACTAAAACTTAACAACAAATTCTTTTCCAAAAAGTTAGGACGCTGCATGTGACGTTATATAAGTAGCCTTATTACTATGGTTATGTATCCAGGATAGATGGCACTCTGCTAACTTAGGTAGGCTTAATCAAATTCTCTACAGGTATACTGACCCCGAACATAGTCCGATAGTATCGACTAGCTACATGGAGAGATCGGTATGCCAAAAAACTAAGAACGGTTGCTCTATATGTTGGCAACAGTAGAAGAATGTATAGGACGTGCATTCATGCATATACTGTTTATGCATTGCAGTGCCCGTATTGCTTGCAGATACGTCATCCATAGGTATCACGCGTGTCGTATGGTGCACGACTGACTCATTCCTGTTCTAAAGTTAATGCTAAATTATGGCTTTGTGCTTCGCGTCGCCTGTGGTTCACGCATGCCATCACCCACGTCTCCCCATACTCTTTTCTGGCCTCTTGTCGGAACCTTGTCTTGCAGCCGTATTAGTCATTAATGGCCTCGAACATCGCTCGCCTCGAAAGCGCGAAAAAATCGGTCGATTCATTTATAGTGATCTCGTGCTGGAACCTTGGTGTACCACGATAGGACTATTGACCACTCTGCCTTTATAAGCAGGGTCTGGCTTAGCTGTTGGTACTATCACCCGGTGCACTTTAGCTCGCCTAGCTTTTCCTTTTGAGCTAGCTTTTCGCTCAGTCCTTCCTTACAACCACCGCCAGCGATGGCAGGAGCCTGGGTTAGTAGTTACTGCCTGAACACTGAGGGTTTTCCCAAGATCCTGTATGCCACCCTGCAAAAGGTCAGAGTCAAAGATCGTCCCAAATATGAGGGTCGTGAGTATGTAAAGTATGGCACTGAGCGGTGTGAAGTTACCGTCTACATTGGGAAGAGTGAAGAGTTGCCCGACATCACTGAAGCCTGGAATGTGATCGCAACCGGGTTTAGCTTCATCGACACCTACCAGGTTGTGGCCCGCAAAGCCTTGTGGTACCTTTGTTAGGTCTATGAAGAGCCTATTGCCCATACCCCCATGAGGTTCTTTCCACCTTTAGAAAAGAATCGACATGCATGGAGGGCTCGCATGGAGGCTTTGCAAGGGCAGGATGCGCAAGAAGATAGTCCTACCGTGGTGTACTTGACCACGTATCTGCTTGCTCTGGATGAGCAGTATGACCGGGAAGCCTCAGAGCTAAGGAAGTGCCTTCGGCGAGCCAAGGAAGCCGAGATCTTCTCCAGGATGCTCCAGGTGCAACTTGCCAAAGCGCATGCCAGTGCGGCAGCTGCTGAGAGTTGGGAGATTGCCATGTTGGAAGCTCTAAAGGAGGCTGAAGATCAACATGCCTATCAGTTAGGAGAGGCCTACCTTGTCACCAGGGCCAAGCGGAGGACGCTGGCTATTGAACGGCAAGATCCCTTGATCGTGGAGGGGATCCCTATCCACCCGCCAGAAAGAAGGAGAACCAGTGTTGCAGTACCGCCAGCACCTCCACCCTCGGAAGTGTCAGAAGTAGAACCCTTGATTCCTCTCACTCAGCCGTTGCCAAGAGAGGAGGCAGATCCATAGCCAGGGCGGTAGAAGAATCCACCGAGCCCGGGAATAAAGATGCGTGGTCCAAAGTAGATTAGTTGCCTTGGGATGATGTACCCGTACTTAGTAGTGTCTTTCATCGCTGTCCACCGGTATTGTAATCTTTCCGTTGTATTTCGTCCGTAGTTGTTGAGGTAGTCCGATCATAGGAAAGGTGAACGATGTGTCGAGAATGGGAGAGTAAGTGCCTGTATGTTGTACCAGCATAAGGATGTTTGGAATATGCATTTTATTTATTTCGCTGTGTTATTGCGTCCATCTACCTTAAGTCTTGTTAGACGTGCTTAGGGTTTTCGAGGGTGATGTTAAGTGGGTTACAAGAGAAATTGCCATTTAGATGCGAGTAGACCAGCCGGGATTGGATAACATAGGACATTGTATCGACTAATTATGGATGTCCCAGCAGAACACTTGAATCTCTTTAAATCAAATCCATTGTTGGATTTGAAGTCCTTGGCCCTTGTTGTGAAACATGGTTGAAATATTTTCTTGAGTTCTAAACATAAAATATATTTTGAAAGCTAATTCAAAAGGAGTTGAAAACAAAAATTTGTTCGATTTTGCTTGAAAGGCTTCCTTTTGAAAAGTAAAACATTTCAAAATGCATTAAAAATGAACCATAGAATTCAAAGTTCTGATTCAAGCTAAGCAAGATCTTTTGTAAGCTTAACATATGGATAATAAGATTCATTAGAACAAATTAAGAGAAGCAACAAGACCTGACTTGGAATAAGATGGAACAAGAATCTAATTCAGAAGGACTTGGAATAAGATGGAACAGATTAAGAGAAGCAACAAGATCAGACTTGGATTAAGAGAAGCAACAGATTAATAGCTTATGGTGCCGTGACGAAACTGAGGGCCCCTGTGGAATAGCTGCCACATGGTGATGCTGCTCGGCACGCGCTGGTATCGAGGTTATTGACCAAATGCCTTTACCAAGTTACACCGCCATACCACTTTTGATACAAATATTTGGGTGCTAGAACGGGAAATCCACAACGGGTTGATGCAATAGTTTTCTCTCAAAGTAAACAAGAGGAGGTGGTTTCGGAGGAAGCATGTATGTTGCGATCTCACTTCATACAAAGTTTGACGCATATTGTGGACAAGGAAGGGAAGGAAAGAAGAACACCTAGAAAAAGTTAGCCTTGGGTAGTAGGGAGTACTTAGAAAAGCCTGAGTGGATGTCAAGTCCCAAGCACTATGCCTAGCTCGGCCACGCTACGCATGCCGAGTCATTGTCACTGTGTGCCCCGCGAACGCCGTCGGTGTCAGGCCCATTAGCACCCTATCCTAGCATGTTCGCGACATCGTGCCGCACTCACCGTCCTTATGCGCTGTGCGCTCCTCCTTTTCCCGGCCTCCGGTCTGCTGTTGATCCTCGCCCTCATCCCCGTACTGAACCCCCTCCCTTCTTTCTTCTTTTGGGGACATGGCCGCCCGCACGCCTCCCTCGTCGAGCGAACCCTCTCTCCTCTCCTTTATTCCCCCCTCCACTCGCTTACACGGGGAGTGCGCCATGGTCGACTTTATCCCCACAACGTGAACCGACAGTGTATCCCATCCATGCCGTCTCCACTTCTGGTGCGCTGCGCCCCATCTCCGTTCGCCACTATAAGATGCCCTTGGTCCTTGCTCTTCTTCTTCATCGCCATCCCTCTCGAATCCGAAGCAGAGCTATGGGATCTAGTCGTCATTGTGGATCTAGGTTCGTCTGACAGAGGCGATGGTGTAATCTGAGAAGAAGGGATCTGGTTTTCAAAGAAGTTCAAGTCTACCGTTGGTTAGTTTGGTCTTAGGGTTCATGATGTTTGACTTCTCAGTCTCCTGTTTTTGGATCTGTTGGTCATATGCCATGTTTTGGATAATCATTATCTTGTTGTTTCTCCATTGCCCTTGTCTATCCCGACTTCTGGAGTAAGTCTTGGTTGTACTAGGTTGCTCTTAACCATGTAACTTTAAATCCAGGTGTAATTTAGTGTTCGACGTCGTGTAATCTCTCGTGTAATTTCAGATTTACGAAATGTGTTGTCGTATCGCCTAAGGGGAGTGGATCCTAATTCACCCTTTTGTAAACCCTCGCGTTAGGAGACGTACTTGTGTTGTAGTTTTTGCTCTTTCCACCTATAATGTAATACTAGCCAGTGTTGTGCTTTGAATCTAAGTGTGTTATTTGCTTGAGCCCAGCTCCATCAAATACCTCTTTCCACTAACATGTCAGTGATTTGCTGACCTAGAATAGGAACCATGTAATGACAACCAGCATCTATGTTCGTTTACAACATTGAAATGAAAAAAAACCAAGTTACCTTTCCTTCCCATATTTTCCCATTTTTCCCAAGATTTTTCCTATAGCAACGGGCAGCAATGGCTATTAATGTTATGATGAACGATCCGCTTCTTAACGCGCAACAGTCGTCTTAGATAGATCATAGATGTGCTCGCCTACTCGGTGGGGGGCTCTAGCCAAGGGATAAGCTAGGGTTTGCAAGGAGAGGGTGTTGATTTGGTTACGTGGGCAATGAGTGTGATTTGTGGTGATACTGGTGCCACTTAGCTTGCTGAATAAGAACCATTTTGTTTGTATGGCTAGGCTGCGTGCCCCTAAAACCTTTGGCTACGTACCGAATCAGCACCATTTGTTTTTTGGTGATACTGGAGCCACTTAGATCTGCCGAATATAGTTTTTCATAGCACCAGTGGAATTGGCAGAGCCTCGCTTAGCCATTAGTACCATCACTCGGTGCACTTTAGCTTACTTAGCTTTTCCTTTGAGGCCCACTGGCCTTTTGTAATGGTGGAGCGGTTATTGGTCCTAGCGTAGGCCACTGTTTAGTCTGGTGCGGAGACCGATAAAAGGAAAGCGTCAGGATATTTACGCGCACGAAACGAGCAGTGTTCGAAGCCATTCCCTAAGGTATCCAGAAATTCACTAAGTAAGTTTGAAAGCACTGGACATCTTCACCTACGCAGGGTGAGTCGACAGCAGGTGAACACATTTGATGCCTCTTCTTCATGTTACCATCAGATAAAAACAAATCAGGCAGGTGGACACATTTAATGCCTCTCCTCCTTACCATCAGATAAAAACGATTCACCGACCATGCATGGCCATTTGTACTTACACATGCATCCATGCATCTAAGACACGACTTGGGTTGTGTGCACGTTGCTCCCGAGATGGTCGGTGGTTTGGGTTGGTTGCCATTACTACAGCTACCATAATTGCATCTGCATCCATACTTGCAGAGGCACCTGCGGTTACGCCTACCATGACCCAAGTCTCCCCGCACTCTTTTTTGGGCTCTTGTCGGAACCTTGGCTTGCAGCCGTATCAGTCATTAATGGCCTCGGACATCGCTCACCTCGAATGCATAGCACGTGCATTAATGCATAGCCTGTTTGTGCATTATTGTGCCGTATTGTTGGCAGATACGCCATCCATAGGTGTCACGCGTGTCATAGTGTGCATGGCCTACACGTGCTTGTTATAGAGTTAGGTCTGCACTATGGCTTTGTGCTCCGCGTTCGCCCGTGAGTCACGTCAGTAGTGACCCACGTCTTCTCATACCCCTTTTCTGCGCTCTTATCAGACCCTTGCCCTGCAGTCGTACTACTGCGGAATTTGGTCGATTTGTTCGTAGTGATCCCACGCAGGAACCCTGGTGAACCGCGCCAGGACCACAGACTGCTCCGCCTTTATAAGCAGAGCCTGGCTTAGCCATTGGTAGCTCGCTTAGGTTTTCCCTTTGAACAAGCTTTTTGCTCAGCCCTTCTTTGTAGCCACCGCCAGAAATGGCAGGAGCCTGGGTTAGTAGTTACTGCCTGAACGTTGAGGGTTTTTCTAGAATCCTACATGCCACCCTACAAAAGCTCGAAGTCAAAGATCGTCCCGAGTATGAGGGCCGTGAGTATGAGAAGCATGGCACCGATCAGTGTGAGGTTACCGTCTACATTGGGAAGAGTGAAGAGTTCCCCGACATCACCGAAGCCTGGAGTGTGACCGTAACCGGGTTTAGTTTCACCGACACCTACCAGGTTGTGGCCCGCAAAGCCTTGCGGTACTTTTGCCAGCTCTATGAAGAGCTCGTTGCCCGTACCCCATGAGGTTCTTTCCACCCTTGGATAGGAATCGGCGGGCATGGAGGGCTCGCATGGAGGCTTTGCAAGGGCGGGATGTGCAGGAAGGTAGTCCTACCGTAGTGCACTTGACCACGTACCTGCTTGCTCTGGATGAGCAGTATGACCGGCAAGCCTTGGAGCTGAGGGCGTGCCTCCGGCGTGCTAAAGAAGCCGAGATCTTCACTCGGATGCTCCAGGTGCAGCTCGCCGAAGCGTATGCCAGTGCTACAACTGCTGAGAGCCGGGAGACTGCCATGTCAGAAGCTCTGAAGGAGGCCGAAGATCGGCATGTTCATCAGCTGGGTGAGGCCTATCTGTTCACTGGGGCCAAACGGAGGACGCTGGTTGATGAAAGGCAAGATGCCCCGATCTTGGAAGGGATCCCTATCCACCCGCATGAAAGAAGGAGAACCGGTGATGTAGAACCGTCAGCACCTCCACCTTCGAAAGTGTTACAAGCAGAACCCTTGGTTCCTCTCACTCAGCCATTGCCACGAGAAGATGCGGATCCATAGCCAGTGCGGTAGAAAAATTCGTCGAGCACAGGAATAAAGATGTGTGGTTCCAAGGTAGATTAGTTGCCTTGGGATGCTGTACCCGTAGTAGTAGTGCTTTTCGTCGCTGTCCTCCTATATTGTACTCTTATCGTTGTTGTCGTCCGTAGTTGTTGGATGCGTGTTGTAGTTTTGCCTAAGGAGAGTGTATCCTAATTCACTTTTTTATAAACCCTCACGTTAGGAGAAGTACTTGTGTTGTAGTTTTTGCTATTTCCACCTATAATGTAATCCTATCCAATGTTGTACTTTAAATCTAAGTGTGTTAGTTGCTTGAGCCCAACTCCATCGGATACTTCTTTCCACTACCATGTCATTGATTTGCTGGCCTAGAATAGGCACCATGTAATGACAACCAGCCTCTATGTTCGTTTACAATACTGAGACCAACCTTCCGTACCAACGCAATGAGAAAACATATTAGACATATGAGCCATATTTCTTAAAATTTTTCCTATACCAAGCACATTACCCGCAGCGAAGCGCGGAAAGTAGTGGCTAGTGCAGATGAAGGTTGCTTCATTGACATCCCTATACAAGCAATCGAAAGTATGTACACTCTTTGATAAGCGGGGAAAGCCGAATCCAAGAAAACAAGTTCCTTCTCAGGTTCAAACATTTTATTTAGTGCAGACGATTCAAAAAGGACGTACCCAGTGCAGAGAACTCAGTGGCAAGCCTTACCCTCGCCTGTGCAATGCTAGGAGACCACGAACTCGAGACCTTCCGGAGTAACGTCAGGAAAAGTATCTAAATGGTCACGGTAGTGTACATCTTCAAGGCAAACTTTCTTCATAAAAATATAGGGGGTAGGGCAGAGATTGATGACAATATAACTCAACTATAGCATGAAATGTGTCTTATCATTTCGCTTGCGGGTGTGAGGCAATGAAGTCAACTGCAACTTTGATGGAGTCAATCTTGTCAGCTTCATTGTCAGGTATCTCGAATCTGAATTCCTCTTCAAGGGCCATGACAACCTCCACTGCATCCAAACTGTCTAGGCCAAGATCATTCTTGAAATGGGTATCTGGTGTCACCTACAGGTCATTGGGAACAAACTGACTGAGGATTTGCCATCAAACGTTTACGCTTGCAGGAAAAAAATGTAACCAAACACATGTCTCAACAGCATTTACTTATTGGAATTTTACAGATTAGAGAAAAAAAAGATAACAGGAGTAAGATGTCTGAATCAAGGTGAAAGCCCGCTAGCAGCTCAAAACCTGAGCAGTTCTTTCTTTTTCCTGTGCATAGGTTTTCTTGTTCTGTCAGTGTCACACATAAGTACAATAACAAGCAGCAAACTAGATTGCTGACAGAAATGAGTTAGGGCTGTTATAAACAATTCTCGGTTCTAACTTATTCTTGCTGATTTTCCATAGTTACCATGCATGGAGCACCAACATATGCAATTACAAAGAGCAACCAATTTCTGGACTAGTGTCTGTCTAAATCTTACCCTCACTGATAACATTCACCTACCTATGCAATAACAGTGCTGTGTTACAGCTACACGACCTAGATAACTGGTTATTTTTTATTTTTAAAATCCTGAAATTCATATAACTGTGTGCTTATCAAACTTACTTCAGAGTATGGAATAATTCCTCAAAAATACTAGAGATCAGTAATAGCCTACAATTAATTTCCAATAATCTTGCAATCCAATGTAGCATAAATATTTTTTCATGCAGCTGAAAACAAGAAAAATATGAGTTTTGAATTGCAAAGTACAAATAAATTTCTGAGAACAGATAAAATCTCAGAAAAAAACTAGTTTAGATCCTACTTACTAACACTCCACAAAATCAGCCAAGAAGAACCAAGGAACACACAAAAAAAAGTATGCAAAACCGTAAGTTCCTAAATATAGCTTTTTAAACAAGATTTGTTCGAGAAAAGCTTCTTGACAAGATTCCACCATACCATCCACACAAAACACATGAAAAGGCACACAAGATGCATATGGTAAACCGAAAATCCCAAAACAGAAACAGCAGAAAAATAAAATAATCATGCCAAAATTGTGTCTACCGTTAAGTATTTATTCCCTTTCCCCTCCATCCCAAGGCACTCAGAAGTCAGAAAATCCTAGTTTCCCTTAGCCACCAACAACCATATACTTCTAGTCCCATTACATCAAACCTGCCTAAATCCTGGTTCAAAATGGCTGAGTACCAAACAATAGAGGTCAACGATGCTCACCGGTGGCTTCCACCAGAGATCCTTGAGGATATTGGAATTGTCAAAGCTGATGACCTTGACCTTACTATTAAGGAACTTGCCTCGCGTCTTGCAAGAATCCTTAACAGCACAATGGGGACATACCAGCATCATTATCTCCATCATGCCATAGCAAACAACTCCTACAGACAGCAGCATCCCCCCCCCCCCTCAAAAGCCACAGGTCTATAGGCTGGGAAGATGGGTTCACATCACTAATCGCAGTGACAATGCCAAGACAATGAAAACATGGACACTTCTGTGCAATGGCAGAGTAATGAAAGGAGACATTAATCTGCCAAGATTTGCTCTGGCAAAGCAGCAACCATATGTTTTGTGACCAGGAAAACAGAGCAACAGAGGAACTGGAGTTTTCTTGCCACGTGCAGAGGCGTACAACCAAATGAATGGGCAGACTAAAATTCCAAGGACCAGTTGTGCAGAACTGAGTAGGCAGCAATGCCAACAAAAGCAACAGCAGAAACTTCATATCCATGCCAATGCATTGGTCACAACAAATGAGCAGCAGGAACACAAGACGAAGGAAGCAAATGCTGCATCTCATGAATTCCCTGATGAGCTTGGCCTACCACATGAACAGATCTATTGATGATGCTATACATGAACTACACCAATGCAGGCATAAAATGGTGATTAGGCACTTTTGTAACAAATAGCTAACGTAGAACTATTAAATAGTCACCACTGGTATTGCTGTAACCTGGAAAAATAAGAATGAGGTTCTTTCAAAAAAAAAAAAAGAAAGAAAAGTTGAGGTCATCACACCTTACTACATTGTACTATGTTCTATTTTATATGCATGTAAATGAATGCTTCTTTTTTTGCATAATATCTGCTACATTATATGGAAAAAGGCTAACAATATAGTATAACAGAAGTTCGTCTCATGATGAAACTACTAATATTAAGTGCTGACATTCATGTCTTCACCCTAGCTAGAGCACCTACAAATATTGATAAATATTGATATGCTAAGCAACATGGAAGCCCGACTGCCTGAGTTAATTTAAATGCTTGATTTCTGATGTTCTGCACAAGTGCTACCCTGCCAGTAGGCAAGCAGAGAATAGTGAGATTTGAAATCCAAAAAGAGAAGCTCTCATGCGGTAGCTAGCTTCATCCTAATTGTAGTAAAAAAATCTAGTTTTGATTCCAACCCCCTTGAATTTGTAAGTCCTCAGCTCAAGTGCTTGTTCAGGAGAATAAGAGAAGACTCTGTCCATAACTGGACCAACTGCCTAATCCATAGCCGCTAAGGCAACAAATTAAATGCCTAGTCAGACTTTAGAGCAACTCCAAGAGCCTCTTTATATCCTTACTAATTCATAGGAATAGAGATTTCGGTGAAAAAATACCCTCCAACAACTTTAATTAGATCTCCAAATACAAACATCCTCTATTCCGGATTTCTCGCTAGCCAAAGATTGAGAGCAGGGTTGGCTCTCTAGAGTGCGCAAGAGATATAGAGAAGTTGTAGGAGAGTGAAAAGATATAGAGCGCGATTTTTATTCAAATGACTCTCCAAATGATGATTTAGAGAATAAGTTTAAGAGAGGCTCTTCGAGATGCTCTTATGCTAGTCTATGTAAGTTCAAGCCTGCTAACTGGTTTCACTTGCAGACACTTGTGTTTGTTTAGGGATTTCTTCATTTGGTTTCTTGATGCTGAATCTCAATATAGCTATGCAAGTAACTGTCCAAGTAACTGTTTACACTGAACAAAACAGCGCCTAGTAGTACTCCACTTGATTTACCCAAGAAAATCTTGACCATAAAAATTCCCAAATAAACAAATAAACTTAACAAAAACTATATAGAAAACTCCCAATTTTACACTAATGCCTGTTTTCACAAGAAAAATGTGTCATTTCATTAGTAGTCATTTCTCAATTTCCTTTGAGTAAGAAAATAAAACATTTCTTAACAAATTAGGCAATTGCCCTAGGTATTAGGCTATTAGCTAAAGTTTACCAACAATGAACTATCCACGCTAATCAACAGAATCAAGTTGAAGTAACACTAGTAACAATACCACAACACACTGAAACCACTCTTTGAACTTTAATCCAATTTACACATAGAAATGCTTATCGTTACTGCATACTGCTAATAGATCCATCAATTCAGCTACGTCTGCGTTTCTCACAACATTCGTTCCTCGCAGAGAAGCTATTGCATCGATTCGATTCGGTTGTCGGTTTGATCCCATCAAGCACCTCTTGTTCCAGCTAGCCCGGTAGGGAGAGTGTGACAGCAGTGTATATACCTTGGAGGGGTCATCGATCTTCGGGAAGCTCTTGACGACCTTCATGATGCGTTCAGTGACCTCGCTCTTGTCCAAGAAAGAGCACTTGGCATCCTCCGAAGACATCCACCGCCGCCCCCACAGGGCCTCCTGCAGCGACGCCGTCGGCCTCACGGATGCCGCTGACGGGACCGCCGCCAAGCGGAGGTGCCTCAGAAGCAGGCTCCTCGCCGCCGCCATTTGGGCCTGGATGAACTGGTTCTGAAGCCTCGGGGAGGGGATCGGAGGCGGCAGCGAGAGGAGGAAATGGTTGTTGCGGCGGCGGAGCGGAGGTGGGAGAACCGGTGGGTTTTTTTGGGTCCCTTTAGACCCTATACACTATGGGCCTGTTTATTCTTGGCCCAGGTTTGTCATGGCCGGCCCGTCAAGCTGTTCATTTGTCTTCTCATCTTTGCTCGAAAAAAATGTCTTCTCATCTCATACTTTGTTTTCCTTGATTGATCTGTCTTCACAGAATTTCATTGGACTCCAGCTTCCTTTTAGAAAAAAGATAAAAATATACCACAAGTACAAAACTTGTATGATGGATGTAAATATAGATCATATATAACTTGTAAAATGATTAAGTGGACAAAAATTTAACCTATGGTACATTCAAGACGCGGAGATTTACTTAGATCGGAGGAAGTAACTATAGTGTTCAGGCGGTAACACCAACTCCTGAAAACTCCTCCAAAATCAGTTTTTGGTATGACTAAAAAAACTAGCTCTACATCGGTTTTCATTCATGGCTTCCAAATTTTCCGCGCTTCCAAAACCCACATATCAACTTGTCATATACCTACGGTCTCCTTGTGCTCCCAGTCGCTAGAAATCGCTCCCTCGCGTGCGAGAAACCGATCTCCACGCCTACCACCAACATGACTTCACCTAAAGGTAAAACCTTTGCTTCTATGTTAGCCGGCGCTTGATCACAGCATGGCCAACCTTAGCTGTTGATGGTTGCCTCTCTCTCCTTTGGTTGGCCAATCGTGGCTAGCTATAGCCTACTTGCAAACCCCCCCCCCCCCCCCCCCGCACTAGCAGGGGCAGTTCTAGTTAGCTAGGGTGTTCCTGCAAGTGGCGTAGTGGTTCTCGGTGAAGACAGCACAATGGATCTTAATATATCCCCAATTGGCATTAAGTTAGCAATAACCGAGGAGGTCATTCTTTGGCTATGAATGGTTGATGTTCATAGGTCACTATTCGGTGATGATCTTGAGCTCATCAAGTTCTTACAGGACAAAATCCGCTACTTACAACCTTTTGTTGATGGTCATCTTCTCATAGAGGTGGTTGAGGTGGTTCTTCAAATGGCGCTAGCTACTCCACCCTTGTTATGTTATTCAAGATAGTTTGGGTTGTCCAATCACTAACACCAACATGATGGGTCAGTGGTTGTTGTCGTCACTACTTCGAGTAATTCCTCTTCCGCCCTCTTATCCTCAAAGCTCGAGGACCCCCTGTTGCCTGCAGTTCAGCTAGCAAACGCAAAGGATGTGATGTTCCATCTCGAGCTGGCGCGAGACAGGAGAAATCTCTTTGATGCCGAGCTTTGCTTTTTAATGATCCAATGTTGCCATTGCCCGGCCTTGAGAGGCGACCAAGGTTCCTTTGGTTCTTGTTCCATGCCTTGCCACTAAAGGCCATTTCCGATACCCTGCTTCATTGCCATACCTCATTCGTGGAACATGTTGGTGCTCCGTCACCTTTATTCGTCAATGAGATGCCCTCATTAATGTTTTCCATATTTACATCATTGAAGACAATCATGGTCAGCTTTTTGTAGCGGATGGACTCACCAGTGTGGGCGACAGAGGCCCAACAGAAGTTTAGTTGTTGAAGGTGAAGCTACTGCAGTTCCCCCTTGCTCTAGCATCATCACTTCCTAGTCTTGGACCTCTTATGGAAAAGAGGAATTGCATAGAGCCGTACTCAAAGACAAGGATGTGTCTTCTTCCTCATATGGTTGCAAAGTTCATGGCTCAAGGTGATGACTAATGTGACTCTTATGCTCGCTTCAACAGGGAAACTGTATGGAGGTCTTAGTTGTCTAGAGGTGTTGCCTTTAGATGTTAGTTGTATCACTATATTCGCTACTTATCTTAGATTTGATAGTCGTCCAGTCACGAATTGTTTATATGTAATTACTTAATTCTGAACTTTATTTGATCCCTGTGAAACTAGTCTTGTAGGGATTTGTTGGTCTTGGTGAACCTAGACTTACACTGTGAACGTTGACACGTTGTAATTCTCTTTTCCTCTCAATAAATAATGTGCTTATGCACGGCCACTAGAAACAAGGTAAAAGAAAATGCTAAAGTAGCGGTTCATTTGTAGCATGCGCTCTACAACATCCTCAATTAGGATAAAGCAATGTTGTAAACGTGCAACAACAACAACATATACAGTTACTAAGTCTGGACCGAAAGCGCCGACAAGATCGACGGTGCAAGTCAAGAAATGGATTAGAAACTGATTAGTACTCCATGTAGGAGTGTATTATAAGTTATTTTATAGGTCGTGTCCCAGCATGGCGTGTCGACATAAACGCAAAGCAAGCGGCTCGTCCTGTCGTCCATGCAGGCCGACCACACAGGAATGCGACTGGACGAGAGCCGTTTTTCGTGTAAAAATCTATGGAAGGATGGATGGATCGTCCTCTCCGATCCCTCCATGATTGGCGTCTCCACGGTGGCCCATTTTGTTGGCCACGTAGCCCCTGTGGACAATAATTATCGTCTGAATTATTATCACGCCCTAACTATGATTGACGTGACGGGCCAGCGGGTCCCATCAGCTTGCTTTATCAGTGTGATCCAGTATCGCTTGCGAGCGATCATGAATCAGGCAGGAAAACAACCCATCGATTGAGTGAGATGGGTGTCACACAACGTGTGCATCTTTAGGCTCTGTTTGGTTACTGCTTCTGAAATTTCTATCACACTAAATATTTGGACACATGCACGGAGTATTAAATATAGATTAATTATGAAATTAATTACACAACTTGCAACTAATTTGCGAGACGAATCTTTTAAGTCTAATTAGTTCATGATTTGACGACATGGTGCTACAGTAAACATATGCTAATGACAGATTAATTAGGCTTAAAAAATTATCTCGCAAATTAGCCTCTATCTATATAATTGGTTTTGTAATTAATCTATATTTAATGCTCCTTATTAGCATCTAAACATTTGATGTGACATGAATTTTACAAAACAACTAAAAACCAAACACTCCATCATCATTGTGTTTCAAACGGGAAAATGCAATGGGTTCCACTTTTGCTTTTCTGCATGATTATTATTGCATCAATCTTCTCTCTTGCTCATATGGCCTTTGTCATCGTCGGTCTTTGCACTAGCTAAACAAGGGCCCACGAGACCTTGAATCAATAAGTTGTACTTCATTCAGCCTAAAATTAATCACACCTCTGAGGAGTAAAACCTTCTTACAAAAATAATTATCTAATAAAAATATTAAAAAAAAATTATATCTTCTAAAATGATTACTACTAGTATGAAAGTATATTTCATTGTTAACCTAATAATACTCATTATGCACTATAAATATTAGTGCATTTTTGTATATGTTTGGTGAAATTTAATGTTTTAAATAGCGGGATAAAACAGTTACCTGTGGCCTTCTCCAAAAAAACATAAAAAATACTATAGTATGCTATAACAGAAGCTATTTCATTTAGCATTTTTATAGAAAACATAATAAACTTAATTAATTATGCACAATAATATTTAACTAGGCAAAATTTTAGAACACAAATACACAAAACACATGTAGAAGATCTAGAAGAATATGTTTCCAAATTCACTACCTAACATTCATCATATCAATAAATATATACTCACCGCTGTGATCAACACTCAATATTGAATATTACAATAATTATCCAATAGTTTATTACATAAGTAAATAATATAAAATTGAGACATAGATTAGAGTACTCTAGACTAAAGATATATCTCAGTTATATCTATAACTCTTATAAAGCAAAACCCCACTACAATATTTTTTCTGCAATTATGTGAAGCCACATCATCTCAAGGCCCCACCAAGTTACTAAGCTCAGTTACAAATTACACTTCCACCAAATATTATCAAGAAATGAAGAGACCTCGAAATAATTGATGCAAAACCATCGAGGAGCCAAGGGGTCACGTAATAGTAATGGTATTTATTCATCATGTACAACATGTGACTCCACACAATAGATTCAAATTCCACCACACCGCTTCCTCTCCCCAATGCCATGTATATTTTGCCTCGGCCGAAGCCACTGCTGCTTGACGCGTAGTCTCGACTGCATCATATGTTCTATATCTCATCGCCTCTATCTCCCGTGCTTGGTTGTCTACTATCGTGTAGAGGTGAATGCAAACTAACTGGCATCATGCTTGCAACAGACGCCATCAACAAATTCAAGAGTAGGGCTACACATTTTTCCTCTTCCTCCGTTACTAGAGAATCAATCCCCTCTACAAATTATATCTTCAAAATTGTAGTCAGGAATTTTTCCCTTTTTCCAGGATAATGCTAGCTTTTACTTCATAGTTACATAATCATCCATTTTCTTCAATTTGATTCTATATTGAGTTTCTCCTTACTGTTTAAACGTGATTACTCACTTATTTCTTTGCTTCTTTCCAACTATCCAGGCTTTTTAGTTTGCACAAAAAAGTACTAGAGGTTAAACCACTACTATTTGAACTTTGGGCATGTGCTTATGTTTTCAAATAGAAAAGGGGTTGGATGTGGTACATTCAAATGACTATGAACCATTCAAATAAAAAAGGGTTTTGCTTTGGTCCACTTATTAAATAGTTTTTTTACCTATATAGTTTCTTATTACATAGCTTGCTACTTTGGAGAAAGTTCCGCAGCAACGCGCGGAGTATCCTTCTAGTTGCTATTAAACCAAATAGCGATGTTAGCGAAGCTAAAATATTATTAACGATAACAGTAAAACAAGGAGACACATAGATTAGAGTATGCTAGACTAAAGATATATCTCAGTTATATCGCTGTAAAACCAAATAGCGATGTTAGTGAAGCTAAAATATTATTAACAATAGCAACAAAACAACTAATAATTGCGTGACGATAGGTCCTACGAAGAACCATAGCGAAACCATAATAATAAAATTATTATAATAGACTGTTTAAAACCATGCTATCGAGTGACCCACCTCGGACTTGGAAGTGACAAGAGAGTAAGGCCCCGTTTAGATGTGAAAATTTTTGACTTTTGGCTACGGTAGCATTTTCGTTTGTATTTGATAAAAATTGTCCAATTATGGACTATTTAGGCTTAAAAGATTCGTCTCGCCAATTACGGGCAAACTGTGCAATTAGTTATTCTTTTTACCTACATTTAATGCTCTATGCATGTGCCGCAAGATTTAATGTGATGAAAAATCTTGAAAAATTTTGGATTTTGGGTGGGATCTAAACAGGCCTAACAGAGAGTGCTGTCCGCCTGTGCCTGTCATTCTTTTTTTTTTCATTTGAAGGATTTTGTGTTGGGCATGGGGCACCGACGCGCACGGACGGGCGGACGGCCCAGACCGGAAGCTGCCTTACGGCGACACGTTTTCCGGTCCGGCCCAGCAGCAGCAGGGAGGAAGGTTCGCTCGGTCGCTGGCTCCGCGTGCCGTCCCTCCTATAAATCCGAGTCCTCGCGGAGTTCACTGGGCATCAGATCAGAAGCTCACTCGCTGGTCGCTGGCCCACTCACACCTCCGCTGATATTTCGTTTTCGTTCCCCTTCTTTCCGTCGTCGCCGAGGCCCCCCGCGGCTCCGCCAGGCAGATCAGATCTATCCATCCAGGAACCGGAAGGTGAGCGTCGGGAACGAACCATCCGCCCTCCTAGCGCAGATCTGTAGCCTGGCGTCGCGTTCGCGCCTAGATCGTCGCCTGTCACGATCCGTGCGGTTCTAGATCTGCGAGTTTTCGTTTCCCTGGTGGTCGAATCCTTCCATCCACCAGGAGAGCTCGTGGGTTCCTTTTGGTTTCCCGCTGTCTGTGATCTGATATATGCGTCCGGATCTGATCTGCTGTAATAATCATCAGGTGAACCATGAGCGCCGTGGCGGTTTCGTCGTCGCTGAACCCGGACGCGCCGCTCTTCATCCCGGCGGCGCTGCTGCAGGTGGAGGACTTCTCGCCGCAGTGGTGGGACCTCATAACCACCACCGCCTGGTTCCGCGACCACTGGTCCCGCGAGCACGCCCACCTGGACGAGATGGCCGAGCAGCTCGACGCGGCCAGCCTCCTGCCAGACGACGAGGACCTCTTCTACGACGAACAGCCCGAGCAGGCCCCCGCCGCCGTCCTTAAGACAGGTACGGATCTACCTCTCTCGCTCACTCGATTCTAGATTTTTCCTTAAAAGACGAATCGCAGTGAGCTCATCTGCGAACGTGAACGTTGGTGTGTTTTTCCTCCGTCAGATGAGGTGCTCAAGGCGCTGAACCTGACCTCCGCGATGGGCGGCGACGCCCCGCGTGGGTTTTGGGAGAAGCCCAGGCATTCCGAGAAGCCGACCAAGTACGCCGGCAGCCCCAAGAGCAGTGCCCCCCGCGTGATCCACCAGCCTCGCTAGGTTCGCATGGGGAACTCGGCAAGGCTGCTGCCCCTCTTGCAGCCTCTGCTCCTGGCTGCTGCTGCCGTTGCGGGTCTGCTCTGCTCTTTCAAAGTTTCAAGTGAAGTACTGGTGGTTCGAGTAGTGACGAGTAGTAGTACAACTGTAGAAGTTCCTTTTGTATAGCAATCAAAAAATGACCAAAAATATAACAAAACGTAGCGGTTAGCTAACTGCTGCTGCTCTAAGTTGTGTTAAGTCCTCCGGTGTGTCTAGGTCTAGGGAAACCCCGCAAAAATGGAAGAGGGTGAAGGTGGAGTCCCAGTGTTGAGTCAAGGATGCACTTTTGTAAGTAAAATGTGTGATGTGCAATGGCAGGCAGTCTAATGTTTCAACTAGCTCTTCTACTGTTCTTTCTTCTTTGTGCATGTCGCTTTCCAATGACGAATTCTTCAGTACTGGTACATGAGCCTGAATTTATATCTACTGATATGTGAATTTATATCATACAGCACGCACTCTTAGCAGCTCGTATAAGATCGTGGATTATAAGCTCTCTTATACCAAATTAGTCAGCAGTAAATAATTCATGATCATATGAAACCAACAGGCTGTCGGTTGGGCGCTGTCTTCTGCTGCTGCTGCCCCGGGTTTTGACTGATAAGATTCGTCCTGTTCACTTAGCTTATAAGTCATATTTTTCAATAACGAATAATATTTTTCTTTTATACTAAATTAGTCAATAGTACTTTTAGCCATGGATTATCACCCAGCGAACAGGGCAAACTCATGAAGCAAGATCGTTTAAACAAGGAGCAAAGCTATATATTCTAAGCAACTAACGTAAGTCGTGTAAGCCACGATGACATTTGCCTTGTTTAGATGCCACCAAAATTCCAAGTTTTTTCACTCTCTCTCCATCACATCAATTTTTAGCCGCTTGCATGGAGTATTAAATGTAGGTAAAAAAATAACTAATTACACAGTTTAGTTGGAAATCACGAGATGAATCTTTTGAGCCTAGTTGGTACACGATTGGACAATATTTGTCAAATAAGACGAAAGTGGTACTATTCATCGAGTTGAAATTTTTTCAGCATCTAAACGAGGCCATTGTTATCTAGGTACTAGTACCGGCCAAGTCAAATGAAGTTGTGTGCTTCTGGCAAGTCAAATGGACAAAAATCCTTGTTTTTCCCTTCACGTATAAACATCAGTTCCAACGTTCAGCGCTCCGACTCCGATAAACAAAATTCTAAACAAGAGCTCTGCTCTGCTACACGTCTGATAACACCTACCTTGCCGCTTCGTTCAGCCGGGTATGTTTTGCCTTTGCTGCCAGATGAGTCACGAAAAGGACACGCAGATGAACGAGAAATTCTGGCCTTGTTCGCCTTCGCTGAAATTTGGTTTAGGCTACCGATTATGCTAAAATATTGTAAGAGGAAAACATTATTCCTCTGAGTCATGCTTGCAAGTTGCAAGCCATGCAAAGGTGAACCACGCCATGTCTTTGCCTTGAAGACTTGAAGAAAAATGCCTGCCTGCTGTCATGTTTTGCTTTATCATCCAGTCTGAAGTTATCTATGCAGTTCTGAGGCTCTGAGCAGTGAGCACCATCAATTCGGCGTTAGAGCTTAGAGGTTATGGAACAGACTGCCGCCGTGTTTGGTTCGCTTCCTTAGAGCAAGCTCAATGTATATGGACCAGCTTAAGTTGCAGCTCACAATGTATCTGGATCAGCTGTCCAGAAGGCTAGGTCCCACAGCCAAATAAAAAAATCCCACGCCCTCAACTTCCCCTATCTGTTGCTCGTGAGAGAGGTTCACAGCGTCACAGCTCCGCGTACCTATCTCCACCACCGTCTTCTCCGTACCCGATCTCCTTCCTCGCACTGAATCCGACCATGGCCTTCCCCTTGCACCTCAGATCTCCAACTTCCGTGCTCAGATCGGGCGGCAACCTACTCATATCTCCTTTCTCTTGTTGTGCGGAGCATCGAGAACTAGACTCGGATCCATGGGAAGAAATGTTGGCTGCAACTCCACCAAAATAGGCAAATTGCAGCACTGATGGTGGCCTATTGTCTGCAGGTGCACTTTCACGGAGATGAAATCCTTGAAAGCTCGGTGAAGGGGCTTGTAGTCAACTCACTTGCTGTTGAACACCTTGAAATCTGGGAGGAGAATGGCCATATGGTGGGTGGATTCCTGGAGGACCAAAATGATCGAAGTTCTGAAGAGAATTGGATGTTCCAAAGGAAAACTGAGATTGAAGTGTTGGTGGTGGGATTTGGCCACTACCCTCTGAGTATTGGGTTGGAGAGATTCAGGAGGCTTGAAAAGCTTCTAGGGGGTTTCATCGTTGTGATCTAGAGTTGAATCTCAGGTGTGAGAATTGAGCACAAAGCCTCAGTTTTGTAGACACACATAGAGGGGTTCAACAAAGAAGGCATGCACGGGAGGAGGCCAACGCCCAACGGCTACCTTCCAAAGCCGACGGCTCTTTCATTATTTACTGCGTTGTGTACAGTGTAAATACAGTTTTTTTATTTTCTTATGAGCTGTCCATAGTGCTATGGGTACCTTTTTCCTATGGACAGCTTATAGACCAGCCCCGTAATATTTCAGCTACCTGATAGTAAATATTTAATTCCCTGTGGACTGGTTTCTGTCGTGGTTGCTCTTAACACACCGACATTACGCTGTTATTTGGATCCTGTCCATAACTTGCCGCAGGTTTGGCTACCGTGTTTTTTTTCCTTCCATCAGTCGAGACCACCCGTTTCTTTTGCCAAATCTGGCCGACGAATTGTTCGCCGCGCCGTAAGCCCGTGACTGTGTTCTGGGTTCTGACGTGCAGCTAACGACCCTTTTACCCGTGGCATACTTCACATAATCACATGTTGAGCACATGAGCAGACTCTGAAGCGACAGGGACAAGATAAAAAGGCGATTTTTCATGCTATCGTTTGCTCTGCTATCACAAAGCGTAGGTTGTTTTAGTTTTTTATTATATATATATTTTTTAAAATAACTAAGCTTATAAAAAAATACATCAAATCTATAAGGCAACGTCCGGTAAGAAATAAAGGAGGACGGGATGCTGTTGTCCTAATGTTGATCACAATTTAAAGATAGTTCCAAACATTAGGAGAGATTCGTACCACACATAGAATGCTAGGAATTAAAAGAGTATCACATATTGATAATCAATCCTTACGTCCATGTACCAAAGAATCTAAACCAAATTATTTAGAACATTTTATATTTGCATCATATTGCCAATAATTATGTCATATAGGCATTTTCTTGTCATATTGATGTCACCAAATTCGATTCCCATGATTAATATGCCACCCTATCACATGCTTTGTAACATGCTGCTGGCACCACTGCTGAAGAAGACGGAAGAACAAAGCAGCCCAAAAACTCATATTCAGGAGTTAGGACTCCTATACATGAGTCAGGAAGATCTAGAACTAACCCATGGAGGAAAGCACAAGATCTACTAGATTCTGGGCTCGTTCGGCTGATATGATTTCGGATGATTCAATAGTATTCTGTGAGAGAGAATAAGCTGAAACAAGCTGAAACAAGGAGAGACTTGATGAGCCGAACAAGCTGTCTGCCTTCATGGACCTGTCGCCGGTGCTGTAGCAAACACCGATGAGTCGAGGAAGAGACCGAAAGAACCTTATTCCACAGAGATGCCGACGTCACGCACACCGCCACCTCCTGGACACTAACCTACTAACCCTAACAAACGTAGACACCATCCCCACCCACCAATAGAGAACCACAGTCAACGTCTACCCCACCTCGGAAGGCCATGACAACCCCAAAGGCGAGGGTGACTAGTGGTCCTTCTGGTGAGGGTTTATTTAGAACAAAGGGAATATAAAACAGAGGAATGGAAAAATATACACACATAAGATACAGTGAATAATGAAAAATATAGGAATGGATACTTTGAGTTGTTTGGAATGAAGAAAAAAAATGTATAGGGGCATAAGCAAGCATAGCTGAGACAAGAAGAGCAAATATTCTTTTTCTTATTCTTAGGTTAGAGTGGATGTTTTATTTTCTATGTTTATCACTGTACTATAGATTTTTTCTCTTTGGAAGGAAACTCAACATTCCTTCATTCTAAACACTATGAAGTGATATTTTTTTTTTTGAAATTTATTTCCCCAAAATTCGTTTGAAAACCTGTCATCCAAACAGTCCCTGAGAGCGCACACTCCCGAAGTCGCCTCGCATTCGCCAAAGCGGAAAGACGTTCCAGAAAACTTCCACGTTTCCTCTCGCATCTTCCTCCCTTCTGTTATTTCATTTACATTTCATATTTTAACACCGTTCATCGTACCAGATGACCGACGGGGGATTCGAACTTTGGAAGTCCAGTTTTCTAGGTGGGGTTACGCGCTTCGTGGTTCAAAACCCACCGGCGGGGATGGGTTTGGGCGGGATAGGCTGAAGTGGCACGCGAAATTACCATATTGCCCTTGAAAAAGTAACTCTTGTATACAGCCTGGTGGCCTCTGTTCGTCTCCCCCCAAGATCCATTTGAATGCTTCCTCGGGACGTCCGGTACCTCCTCGTCCCCTCTCCCTGCTGCATACCACGGCTCCCTCGCTAAATCTCTCTCCAAAAATCGAACTTGGCTCCGTCACCGCGGCCGCGGACCTGCTTGAGCAGGTGATTTTTCTATTTCTTCCTTCCCGTCTCAGTTCGTGCCCTCCATTTTGATTCTTTCGTGTTGATAGATGGCAGCTTTCTCCCATGCTTGGTGATTAGTTGTGCATCCTGTCCAACGGAGCTTTCTACTATGCTGGTTCTTGCAGGAATCTGAAATTTCATGTGTAGAACAATTAGGTGGAAAAACATCACTGTTGGTTGGTTTGAAGGCTGGCCGCCGGCGCCGCCCACTGTTTTCAGCTTCCAGCAAGGTCGGCGTGAGGAGGGAGACTCTGCATTCATCCGTTCCCTACCAGCGGCGGGCGTTCCTGAGCAGGAACGGCGACCTCGCACGGCAGCACCTCCACCTCCGGCCTCTACTCATCTCGGCTTCCAGCATCCTCGCCTGCGGTGCTGCACTTCCGCCAACTCCGGGCTCCGCCTCTACGGTCAGTATCATTTCAATCCTTGCGTCGGCTTTGCCTACTGTCTCACAGTTAGATTGACTCCCTTGCCGACTTCAGCCTTACTTTTGTTTGCCTAGCATGTGGTGAGCATGTATTACCGAGGCCCTAAAATTTTATATGTTTTTATTTACTTCCGATCCACTGTGTACCACGCAGCTTGACAAATTGCCATGTTGGTTCTTAGTTTTTTGTCTTCATTTTTTGCCTTCATTCTTAGTATTCTTCCTACTGCTTTTTGTATTACATACGCGACAGATAAAGCCTGAATTTCTTTTACAATTTGTGTGCATCATGTCTGATGTGTTGCTTGTTTGGATACAATTGATAAAAGATACACACTAGGCCCCTGTTAACAAGAAGCCGCCTTTCTGGTGTACCATCGATAAATTACATGTTTGTTCATTCGCTTTTGTAAATAATTACTACATTGATTAATACATAATTTCAGATGAGTCGTTATATGTTTGTGCATGCTGTAACTGTTTGTAAAATTAGTAAATTTGGGAAGGTATTTATGATGTTCCTGTAGCCTCTTGTGTACATGATTACTTTTGTCATTCAATAAAAATTGTTTTTTTCCTTTTGTTTTGCAAGTGGAAAAGGATTTGGTGCCTGTTTAGTTTCTAAAATTTTGCAAAATTTTTCAAGATTCCTCGTCACATCGAATCTTTGGACGCATGCATGAAGCATTAAATATAAATAAAAAATAAAACTAATTAATTCACGAGACGAATCTTTTAAGCCTAATTAGACTATGATTGGACACTAATTACCAAATAACAACGAAAGTGCTACAGTACCATTTCCCAAAAAATTTCACCAACTAAACAAGGCCTTGGTCCACATGTCTTTATAATCCTTGAACCAGTCTGTACAGCATACCTGATGTGAAATGTGATTTGCCAGTGCTCCTTGAGAAGTGTACAGATATAACTAAGCACGGCAATCGATCATGCATGATTTAACTTGTTTTTCTAACATTAGTAAAATCTGAAAAGATATTTATTCAACTTGTTAAACAATACAGCTTGATGTGTTTCAAGCCTCCTGTGCATATAATTAGTCTGGTCATTCAATGGGTATCATTTTTTTATTTGTTTCATTGCACAAGGGGAAAAGGATTTGGTCCAGATGTCTTCATAATGCTTGAGCTTGTCTGTTCAACATCATAGTTGATGTGATTTGACAATGCTCCTAGATAACTTTACAAATATAGCTAAGCACAGCAATTGATCTAAGATTTCAATCTTTTTGAAACCCCACTTCTTTAAAGCTAATATATCAATACACCTGCAACATCAAAGTGTGCAAGTGATTTTTTTGTCTATTCTGCCTGTACATTTTTGTCCTGACTGACTCCTGAATTTTGGTAGGCAAAGCTGAAATGGCTTCCTCCTCAACATCTTCATGCTCTCCACCTGAAGGCCGTATGGGGGTACATGGCCCGGTTGTCTGAGAGCATTGCTGCAAGGAGCGCATCACGGGATAGAGAGTGGACCCGTGAACAGACCGAGGTTGACGAAGCTATGCAACTTTTACGAGAAGATGGTGTGCCATCTACTTCAGACATGTTCTTCTTTGCAACGGATTTGTTCGAGGACTCAGTGACCCGGCGGGTGTTCAAGAATCTACTGACATCTGAAGAACGTATGGCTTGGCTGACATATCAAATGAACAAGAACAACAAGTAGTTCAGTAGCTGGGATGTTGAGTTTGGTGTGAAGCAACTATGGCATTTGAGTGTCGTATTGTATCCTTTACATTTATTGTTGTCCTAGTTGTGTTGAGGTTTCTGTCTTGTAACGGGGCCTGTGGTCAAAAAACATGTGTCGTATTCTTTTTCCTGAACTTGTTATAAGTTGTGTGATGCGATGTATTTGTTTGAGCTGCCTGATATTATTTGGTTGTTGAAGCTAACAAATATTTCATTGTCAACAGATGCTTTAATTGTTCTCTATTTGAACAAATCATAACGGGGTACTTTTGTTGCAGGTACGTGTGGGACTGGTTGCAGGGGTCGTTAGTGATTGACGAGCTTGAATGTGTGTATTGTTTTTAATAAAATTCCTAGGTTATAGATTTCAGAAGTGCTTACTTCCCTGCATATAGTGGTCTTCTTGTCGATGGTTTTGCATAAACCTTAACCTATAAAGGGTATTGTCACTACGAAGGTCAGAATATGCAATGTTGGATTGGCAATTTAAAATTTGATTAGCTGCTCCATTCATTTACTGACTACCGTATCAATGAAAGTGTTGGCCTTGGTTGTTATAGAGGCTTGCAGGAGCATAACTGCTTTATCTAACGAAAAGCAGAACCATCAGGGCACCACAACGCAGGCAGCACCCACCGTTAGCCTCACAAAAAAGTTACCATCCACGTAGACAAAACTAAATGAGGCCACTATGCTTCACAACGCTAACTACTAGTGTAGTATGTCATTGCTGGGACCACGTATATCTCTCTCTCCTCATCATGCACTCGCTTTTTTTTTTTTCTGCTACAGCATAGTCTTGTCCCATCGGAGCAGTTGGAAGCTACCATTTTTTGTTTGGCTGTTGCTTGTTGTAAATGATCGTAAATTTTTAATTAAAATAATATTTTTTTCTCATATAAATTAGTCAGCAGTATTTTTTTACGAACCAGCAATGATATGAACCAGCCAACCAAACAGGCTGTTTAGCCCCAACACGTGCTCGCCTCTGCTTTTTGTCAGGTGTTGGGATGGCTGGCTTGCTTTTTTTTTTCTCGATCGGAGCTATATTTTTTTCACAAAATACTAGTATAAACAGTATTTTCATAACAACATGAACAGTATTTTCATAACGGTATAAACAGTGTTTTTACATAATATGAACAGTATTTTCCGTACCGGCATAGACCGTATTTTCGTACCAGCCGCTGCGAGACTACCGCTTTAGCCAATTTGGATGTATTGTACAGACGTGGCGCTTGAGGCAGTACTCCAGCATGGAGCGTTTGGGAAGGGCTCAGGCCTGGTCTTGTTTAGTTCTATCCCAAAATTTTATGCTCTGTCGTATTAAATATTTGATACATGTATAGAGTATTAAATATAGATTAAAAATAATTAATTATACAGTTTGTGATTAATTTGCTAGGTAAATCTTTTAAGCCTAATTAGTCTATAATTTGATAATAAAGTAATATAGTAACATATATGCTAATGCCGGATTAATTAATCTTAATAAATTTATCTCGTGGTTTACTGACGGATTCTGTAATTTATTTTTTTATTAGCATATAACATCTTCATGTATCCGATGTGATATCTCGTGACTTTACACGCTGATTTAAACAAGGCCTTACTCAAGCGCGCGTTGTGGCCAAAAACAAACTCTCACACATGTTTTCTAGTGTGGCCAAAAGCAAACTCTCACACATGTTTTCTTCTAGGTGCCTGTATAGTTTCCAAAATTTTGTATTTTTTTTTCAAGATTCTTCGTCACATCGAATCTTTGGACGCATGCATGAAGCATTAAATATAAATAAAAAATAAAACTAATTACACAGTTTAGACGAAATTCACGAGACGAATCTTTTAAGCCTAATTAGACTATAATTAGACACTAATTGCCAAATAACAATGAAAATGCTACCGTACCATTTCTAAAAAAAATTTCGCCAACTAAGCAAGACCCAGATGAGCAATACGTGCGAGGCAGGAATGACAGCAAAGCAGAGCAACCAACCTTGCATTACTTGTGCTGTGGCTTTAGGTATCCAAGCAGTACTCGGCTTATGAGACAACCAGTAGATATTAGCTTGCGTTGACTTGCCTCGATGAAGGGATCTGCCGTTACTTTTTCTCAATCCCCTTTCCTCTCCTTCCCGTCACTAACATCCGGGCTCGCTGTTACAGCTCCGGAGGAGCGCGCCGCCGTGCCGCTGTGCCAGGCAGCACATGGGCGGGCTAACGCTTTCGTCGTGGCAGGTAGGCCGTGTCGCAACCGTGATTGGGGGCGTGCCGACGGGCCGCGCCACCGCCATGCTTGGAAGCCTGAGAGAGAGTGGAGGACGAGGGGAGAGAAAAAAAAGATGGGTGTCATTCAGTGTGAGCCAGTCAATAATGTTTTTCTCTTATAATAAATCAGTATTAGTTGGACTTATCAGCCCAGAAACCAACCAGCGAATAAGTCAAGTTGGTTGATAAACCAGTTAAAGCTATTTTATTGTGAGAGAAAAATACTATATATTCTAGCCGATAAGTTCACGTGAACAGGCTCACCAAAACGTGACGCAAAGGTAACAGGAACTGAATCTGTCCTTGGTACGCGCTAGCGCTGCCACCTGTGAACCGAAAGCACAGATGCAGAACTGATAGACCGGCGAGGGCGAGGCTGCGAGGGAGGCGGCGGACGGGGCAAACTGGCAATCCACCGTCCACGGGGCGCTTGAGCTTGGCTTGGACGCGGTGCTGTGCGCGCGGTACGCCTGTGCGGCTGTGCCAGTGCCGGCAATGTTTTTTTATAAAAAAGTAAATTGTACAGTTGGTGCTTAAAGTATTGGTATGTTTCATCTAAGTCTCCAAACTACGAAATCACACGTTTAACTCCTCGATGTATCTAAGTGATTTCATCTGGGTCTACAATAAACACGAAGAAGGTTATAAGGTGACGTGGTCGTCCACGTGGTTAGCCACGTACCCATGGGCTCGAGGCGCACTCGGCCAGCAGGCCATGGCCGTCGCCGGCAGCGACAGCCTCACCACTAGCCGTGCTGGCCGCGGCGACCCTGGCCCGCATCGTGCTCAACCTCCTCGCCCCGTGACCACCTCTCCTCTGTTGTTCCTCTAGCCGGACGTCGCCCCACCCCGTTCCGGCGCCCCACGCACGCGAGCGCTGCTCCAGCGCCTCCGCGTACACGCGGCCGCATGATCCGGTGCCTCCATGGCTGACCCCTACCTCACGATGCCGGTGGTCGAGCGAGGGGAGGCTTGGTGGCGATGGAACGTGGCGCAACAAGAGCTCACTCGGCCATGGCGGACCGCAGCGACGAGATTCTAAAATTCGTCACTCGCAGTGGATGGTTTGCAACGGGGTCACTTCCAGGGGCTACACCGTAACTGGGGCGCAGCTATGTGTGCAAGGAAATGGAGCAGGAGGCATCGAGTTAAGCGAATTTGGAAACAGGGAGCTCATCGGCTCGCCCTGGTGCGGGGCACAGGACGGCGGCAACGGCTTTTTGTAGCGGCGCTCACGGGCGGCCAGCGAGCAGGGCGGGGCGGACAGCATGCAGGAGCGGCAGCGGCAACGCGCGAGCGCGGCAGCGGCAACGCGCGAGCGCGGCAGCAGTGCACCGCGAGGCAAGGTCAGCCTCAGCCACCGAGGCGCCGAAGCACGTGGCCACGCGTAAGCGGAGGTGCTGGGTAGCGTTCACGTGCGAGGGGGTCGAGCGCGATGTGGGCTAGGGTCGCCGCGGCCAGCCGTGGCCAGCGACGAGGCTGTCAGTGCCGACGGTGGCCATGACCAACTGGGCGAGCAGGCCTTGATCCCATGGGTACGTGGCTGACCACGTGGACAACCACGCCAGCTTCTAACCCTCCTCATATCTATTTTGGACTTAGATTATATCACTTAAGTACGTTAAGGAGCCAAACTGATTTTTACTTTGGAGCCAAACGAAACTCGTCCCTAGCGGCCGTGCAATTTTTTTTTATGGAATTTGTACTCGGACGTGGGTAACCGCCGCGCCACTCCGCCCGCACCCTTTTCCTCCCCACCCGGCCGGTCACCCCCTTCGCTTCCCCCGGAAATGGCGTGCCACCTCTTCCCCACTCCGCTCCCGTCCGTCCTCTCCTCTCCATTACACCAGTCCGCGATTCCGCACCATCTCCGCTCAGCCCCGCGCTTCCCCCCCAACCTTCCATCCACAACCACGACCAACCGGATCCCGCACGGAGCGCGCGCCGCGATTGCTCGCCGTCGTGGCGACCTCGCATTCTTCCGGAAGGAAGAAGGGTTTGATGCCATGACGGAGTGCTAGAGGCCGAGGAGGAGAAGCGAAGATGATGCTTGGCCTAGTGCAGCTGCTGGTGGGGTTCGTCGTCGCCTGGGAAGCCGTCGAGCTCGTCCTCCGCCACGGCCTCCTCCTCTCCGTCTTCAAGCTCGCCATCCTCGCCGCCCTTGCCGCTGCGGCCGGATGCGTCGCCGTCATGTACGTTTGCCCCCCTCTTCCTCCCTTTTTTTCCCCACGAAGCCTCACCGGACGAAATTGTCACCGTGCTATACGTTATGTTTCTCAATTCTCGGAATGAGATGGGGTGAGTGGCTCTCAAGGATCTGTGTGTTGCGAACTCCAATCACAGCTTATTCGCCAGGGCGGTAGCCTGGGTGCTCCAACGCGCGGCCAAGCTCTCCATCGGTTGCCGCTCCTACGGCTTCAATTACCTGAGGGACATCACCGTTTCATCACCGAAGGTACCTCTTCCCGTCTACCTGCTTTTGTGGCTTCTCATCCCTCCACGCCAATGGCAATGCCAATCCTGACATATGATCCATCCGCGTTTGCATTGCATTTCAGGGCGCTGTTGAGTCCATCTGCATTGGTGAAATTAGACTTGGCCTGCGGAAACCAATCACCCAGCTGGGATTTACAATACTAACCCATGGACCAATCCTGCAACTGCAAATCTCTGATTTGGATGTTGTCCTCAGGCAACCTGTGAAATCCGCTAACAAGAAGAAACCTTCCCCTCGCAAACCGACCTCGACCACAGCAGCCAAAGCAAAAGGAAAATCCAAAGGACAAGCAAAATGGAGGCTGATAACAAGCATGGCCAGTCTGTTGTCATTATCCATAGTGGAGCTGAGGCTTAAGGTACTGCCTACCATTCAGATACGTAAACTCCATCAATCATAGTTGTATTATTGTGAACACTAACAATTTTGTGAAGACATATCTCTCTCCCAGTAACCCAAACATTTTTCTCTGTCATTATTAGCAGATGCTGGAAATGAAGAGGCCCATAAGTTGTAATATAATAGACTACTAGCTGTATAGTCACATAATCTCAAAGGTTTAGTCGCTTGATAGACTTTTGTGCTAAGTTCTCGTGCTAGCAGATGTGTGCTCTGGTTCTGGTTCAGTCTTTGGTACATTCTATATGATTTTTTTTGAAAGAAAGGTACATTCTATATGATAGATCCATATCCGAATAGGTAAGCCATCATCATTTTTTTCTTTTGTTGTTAGGAGCTTTATAATGCAGGTGAAGCCATCTTTAGATTTGTTCGATAACAATTTATATGGATATGCTTATCTTTCTTGTTTTGTTTGTAATCTATGGCATTTTCTTAACAAGAGGTACATATGAGTCACAGTGGCTCTAACGTGTGTTCTCTGTTTTGCCTCTCTCTCTCTCTCTCATGTGCGTGCGTTGATAACTTTGCAATAACTTGTCTCTACATACTGCAGGCTCCAAAAGCTGCTCTTGGTATCAAGAACCTTAAGATTGATATATCTAAAACTGGAGGACTGGATCCAGTTCTTAATGTTCAAGTTAATATCATACCTTTATTTGTGCAAGCACTGGAGTCAGACAGCATTGAAAACAACACATCGGTGTTTAGTAAATTGGATTGGTGGGTTAGTGGACAATATTGTTCAGCCATGGACACTTCAGACTGTAGCTCTTTCCTGCTTGAGGATATATCACTCTCATGTGACCTTCATCAGAGGTAACACGTTAAGTCAATGCTTTGCTAACTTCATCAGATTTATAAATAATGAAATAATTAACAATAGGAACTATTCTTGACTATGTATTTTAGGGATAAAGCAATTAGAGTAAAAAATTTGGACTTGATGCTTGGTCCAATTGTTGTGAATTTGGAAGAGAAATTACTCGCAAAAAAGAAACCATCTGCCTCTACTGTTGCTGAGCAAAAGGATGAACCTTCTGTGGATAATAAATCAGCAGCCAGATCTGAAGGGGGCAAACTTGCATCACTAAATAAGAAGATCAGTATGTTTCCCGAAAAGGTTGTATGAACTCCCTAGAGTACAACTGATGTTTCTATATTTATCTATCCACAAGTATTTTGCTCTATTGCATGCATAGTTCATCTTTTATTTTTTTAGCTTGTTTATGCTTGCTTATACTTTTGACAATAGTCGTATTGGTTCATTTTCCCTATAAAATATGTGGACATATGCTTTTTTTATTTATATTGACTTGGAGGGAGGCTGCATTGGAGTGATATTGCTTAGCAAAGCTAAATCTATTCCGGATGTATATACAGTATGTACAGGATGCATAATTCTTTAAGTATAGAACCATCGAATAATCGTTCTTCACTGGTGCTGATATTGCTCATTAAATACAAGTTATCATTGTTGAGTGTGCAAATATTATAGGACTGAAGAAATATCAGAAACAAATAGTTAGAGGTGATGTTGAATATCATATAAAATGTAACTCAAACTGTTCTTTGCTAGCACATGTAACCCAGGTATTAGGGAGTTTGACTTTACCTAGGGTACAATTCAAAACTTTCAAGTTATCTCCTACTGTCTATATTTGCCATTTTAAATTGTTATACTGTGATTTTTTTTAAAAACAAGTTAACTGTTGGATTACTGTTCACTAAAATGTAGTTTTGTTTGGAAGGTTAGCTTCAATATGTCCAAACTTGATCTGAAGTTTTTGCCTAAAGATCATGGCCTCTCAATCAACAATGAAATTGGTAGCATATCTTTGAGATGTACAAGGTTACAACCACAACAAGACTTCGGAGAGGTCACAACACATCTTCGGTTGGAAACTGATATAACGGAGATTCATGTATGTTTTTATGTTATCTATAGGAAATATAAGTTTTTTTTTCAGTTTTGGTCATTTCAACACGATTATTTTCTATAGAAAAACCGGATCTAAAGTTTTTTCAACGACTGATTGTTTTTCCAGCTCCTAATGGATGGTGCCACCTCTGTATTTGAGGTTATAAAAGTTTCAACAGTTGTTTCAGCTAACATTCCGTCTCAGGTCAGTTTGATCTTATTTCTTTATTAATTCAAACTCTACTATTTTGGATCCTTTGATTTCCCTTGGAGAATTTTGAGGGGCCTCCATCTACCTTCTTTTATAATAATTCTTTGGAGAATACTTCCCTTACACACAGATAAGGCTTCCCTTTGAATACACAGATAAGATGTTCTTTTAGTTTTTTTGGTTTATAATTTCCTTTTGTAGCTAATGTGGTTTTGCATTTTTTTCCTCTCAGACAGCATTGCCAGTTCAAGCTGAAGTAGATATCAGGATTAGTGGATTCCAATGTAACCTCATTGTAAGCAGAATTAAGCCACTGATTAGAATAAACTCAGATAAAAAGAAGCCTCTTGTTCTTCATGACAATCCTCAGCAAAAGAAGGTACCCAAAGAAAAATTAGCATTGTCTTTGGCATGTACACTGTCAGCTCCGGAGTTGACTCTTGTGCTTCATAGTCTTGATGACGTACCACTTTACCATGTAAGTATAAGTACCTTATGGCTGCTGTGCTGTACTTTTCTGTTCTCAGTTGGTTTTGTTGCTTGCATTGCATTATTCACAAGGCTCAGATTAAGAAAATCCACTCATATATTAGATTCTAATAATTGCATGTTCTATCTATAACTCACCTTCATATTGCTAAAACAATCATGCCATTTAGCATCCATAAAACTATAGAGAGATTGATGGCATTGATGTGAAGGGAAAAGTGGCACTTATGGAGAGAGTGGTATGTAGGTGAGGAAGCACCTCCACCAGATTGATTAAAAACAATCCCCTTTCCCTATATTGAGTAAAATCAATCCCTTGCTGTAAACCACAAAGTTCCTTCCTCCTTGATAGCCCACATGACTTTTGTTCGCATTTGGAGCAGCAGCATTGAAACCACATTGTTGTTATGTTTCCATAGCTATCAAAAAACAATGATAACTAGCGGATTAAGTCCTTTCCTTTGCTGTTTGTCCACTTGCTTGACAGTAGGGATGCAAGCAGGCTTGTCTACGAACCCACAAAAATTAAGCCTGTTTGCGGGTTCCTGGACAAGCCCGCTTGCATCCCTACTTGACAGAGTGACTCCACCAGCTAGAAAAATTCACAGCATTAGTAGAAGACGAAATCCTCTCAAGCCTAGCCCGTTGGAGAACAATGGACACAAAACTTGCCAAGAGAAAACGCAAGAGATAAGAATGTGTTGCATGGTCTATCAGGCTTGATCACAAAGAGGGCAACGAGGAGGATCAGGGAGACCTATCTTTGCCAAACTATCGTCTGTCCAAATTGCTTAAGAACAGCCAGCCATATGAAAAACTTGCAACATAGTGGAGCTCAGGATTTCCATTTTTTTTTTCCATTATGCAAATCTGATGGTGACCACAAAGAAAGCCTTATAGGATGATTGCAAGAGTATACCCTGAGCCAGAGAACTTCGAAATGTGTCGATCCTTCACATTATATTGCAAAATCACATCCTCAACCAAATCCAAAACAATGTTTTCAAATTGTCTAGTCGACCCTAGTTGCCATGGCACTGATCAGCCGACTAATCGCGATTAGTTGTTGACCAGCTTGATTAGTCGATCATAGTCGGTCCTAGTCGGCAGTATGGTCATCCTGCCTAAATTCCCTGCTACATAGGATGTATAAACTATATAGTTGGTCTTGCTCTAGCAATCGGATCGATTCTTAGAATAGCCCAATTTCTTTGTGCTGCTATTTTTGTACCTTTCCTTTCTATGTTGTGTCGCAACCTAAGTGTTGTTGTGATCTGCAATTGTTTGGCTGCATACACTTATTGGTAAAGTGCAGAGGCTGAACACTGTTCCTTTATCTAAAAAAAAAGTTGGTCTTGGTCCTAGTCCAGAACTCCATAATCCATCCCAGACAACTAGAGTAGCTGCAGCAGTAGTATAGCAAGGCAGGATGGTAGTGGAGGAGGTGGAAGAGAACACTAGCATTAGAGGCAGCGAGAGTTTATCCGTTCTCCTGCTCGACAGCGAAAGCTCGTACAGGCAGTGGATGGAGGGGATGGATGACTGGCCACTGGGAGATGTATATATTGAAACCCTACTGAGCCAAAAATACTAAGTCCATGTGCCAAGTGCACAGCTGCCAAGCCCAACTTGCATTTCACCCCCTTCCAGACTAGTCATCCACAACCTAATTGGAGTATTGGACGATTAAATCGTGACTAATTGGACGAAGATTTCTAATCGGTCTAATCGGGCTGTAGTGCCTAATCGAGGTCAGGGGACTGATTAGTGTGACTAATCGTGAATTCGTGATTAGTCAGATGACTTGAAAACACTGATCCCAAACCAGTAGATATTCCTCAATGGCTATACTATCAAGGCTCCTTTAATGTCAGCCACCCACCGATGATTATCAAGCCCTTCTGCAACTATCCTTCGCTTGAACACCATCTTAGGAAATAAAGCAACAAGGTTAGGAGCCAATTTAGAGTGTTTGACCATGCAGCCTACTGTCTGGCCAAAATTTGGTGTCTATTCCATTCCCAACAAGGGTCATGGTAGCCATAGAAAACATAGCCCGAGAGGTCATGAGTGCCAATGCCACAACGATCAATTGGCAAGCAAAGATTTGTTCAAGCTACGAGGCAATTGCCACCATTTACTTGCTCTTGCCTGTTCCAATGAAAGCTCTCCTCCTTCTCTCAGATACAGCATTACTTGATAGCTAATTTCCTGCAGCTGCTAGGATGCCGGTTCTGGCAGCTGTGGCTACATCCTGCTGGTGAACCCCCTGATGGTCTAGGTTGACTGTTCATGAAAATGGCCATGAGACCGACTGTGTCCTCGTGACGTGGCCACGTGGGCTTGTGGCTAACTCTGTGTGTATACTGTTGTGCCCTTGTTACATTACTACTGCATTCAAATGTCATGATACTAAATTTGGAATTTATGATACGATGTTGGTAGATGATGAATTTGTTAAATCAGAAATTGCTGGTGACAACAATGGGTACATTTCCAACTCTTTTAGACTACCAGGATTGCCCTCCACTCTCCTTGATGAGATTTATGTAAGCTTGGTAGCATGGGAAGTTTGGTACCAAGGGATTTCTATCTATCATATTTAAATACCATAAAAAAAACTAGACCAGGGTGGACGGACATCCCATTTGATTTAGCTCTAAGAGGGGCCCACCAAAAACTGGCCAGGGCAGGAACCTTGGCAGTGCTGTTTAAATACATTAGTAGGGGCCTCCCTACTGTATTTCCTTGAAAACAAAAAGTAAGATGTTTAAATGGTTTGAGGCTTTTTTATGTGTTCAAATGACTAATGATATCACGAATTATGACATTGCAATCTTGTATTAATATACTAATCTCGCTCTGTCTGTACTGGATAATGCAGTGTCTTTTTCAATCAGCTAATGTTTCTGCAAGTAAGATGATAGACCAAGGAACTCAATTGCATGCCAAACTTGGTGACTTAAAATTTCTTGTTTCTGGTAAACACCAGCAGTCAATGAAAGAAAGTGCTTCGGGCACCTTACTGCACATTAGCCAGTCAACTCTTGATTTGGAACAAAAGGACCCAGGCAAAGATAATGATGAGGACCATGCTAAATCTTCTATCTCTGTTAATATATCTGGAATCAGAATGCACTTTTGTTTTTACTATCTTGAGTCACTTTGTGCAACTGCAATGTCATACAAAGTGTTCCTGAAAAGCATTTTGCCTCCTAAGAAGCGATCTGTCCAGGAGCATGCATCTCAAAAATCTACCAAGAAATCTAAAGGAGCACAGCTTCTCAAAATCAATGTTGCACAGTGCTCTATTGTGTATGATGGTGACATGAGGCTGGAAGATATGAGTATTGCTGATCCAAAGCGTGTAAATTTTGGTTCTCAGGGTGGTCGTGTTGTAATCATCAACGAAGCTAATGGTTCCCCAAGGATGGCTTATGTAAATTCTACCAGCCTTCCGGATCATAAGAATGTGCACTTCTCCACTTCTCTTGAGATCTATCAGTTTGGTGTATCTTTGAATAAGGCAAAGCACTCCATGCAGGTTGAACTTGAGAACTTTAGATTGACACATAAAGAGGATCAGCTTGATAATAAACCTGTAGAGGAAACCAAGCTTTTTGATGTGCGTAAAGCGAAGTTTGTCCAGCGTTCTGGTGGGTTAAATGATATTGCAGCCTGCTCTCTCATCAATGTGACTGACATTGCAGTAAGGTGGGAACCTGATCCCTATCTGGAATTGCTTGAAGTAGCTACACGACTTAAATCTGTTCTGCATAGAATGAAACTACAGTATGCTGTTACCGAGGTAAAAGATGAAACATTGAACGTGGATATTCTGTCCAAAAAAGAATCACCCACAGACCATGGTCAGCAAGAGAAGGCACAAAAGAAGCGAGAATCAGTAATTGCCATTGATTTGGAATCACTGAAAATTTCAGGTGAACTTGCTGATGGGGTTGAGGCAATGATTACTGTTGGCTACATATTTTCTGAGAATGCAAAGATAGGTGTTTTGGTTGAGGGAATATCAGTCAGCTTTTGTGGTGCGTGGATATTAAAAAGCAGTCGTATGCAGTTGTCTCGTATCCCGATTTCTGTTTCTGATAGCAATTCTGATAAGAAGTTACAATCTGCAGCTGCATGTGATTGGGTTATTCAATGCCGTGATGTTAATATTTGCTTGCCTTTTAGGTTGCAACTGAGAGCTATTGATGATGCTGTAGAAGACACATTGAGGGCCTTTAAACTTATTTCTGCAGCAAAAACATCTGTGTTGTTTCCTGAGAAGAAATCTAGCACCACCAGCAGCAAAAAGAGCAAACCAAAAATGGCATTTCGGTATGTGCGGGTCATTGTACGTGACCTGATAGCAGAAATTGAGGAAGAGCCCATGCAAGGATGGCTTGATGAGCATATAACTTTAATGAAGAATATATTTTATGAGTCCACAGTTAGGTTGAATCTACTTGATGAGCTTTCTTCAGGTAAAAATAAGGATCCCCCCAAGGCAAAACTGGATACTTCTTCTGAAAAGAACAGTGGTTGTCCTGATGTTGATGCAGATGTTCCTGACACACGCTCCATTGAAAAACTCAGGGAAGAGATCTATAGACAAGCATTTCAGTCATATTACCAAGCATGCCAGAAATTGCCAGTATCAGAAGGGTCAGGTGCTTGTTCAAGTGGCTTCCAGTCAGGATTCAAGATGAGTACTCGTAGAGCATCAGTTATGTCAGTATGTGCAAAAGATGTTGATGTGAGCTTATCAAAGATCGATGGCGGTGATGAAGGAATGATTAGTTTTATTAAATCTTTAGATCCAGTTTGTGCCAAAGATGATATCCCGTTTTCCAGATTGTATGGTAGCAATTTTAGTTTGAAAACTAGATCCTTATCTGTGTACTTGAGAGATTACACATTTCCACTCTTTTCTGGAACCAATGGCAAATGTGATGGACGTCTTGTGCTGGGTCAGCAGGTTAGCATTCCTTGCCGTTCACTGATGAAGTAGTGTTAGAATTGCTAACTATTTCTGTGAAATACCACTATAATGGTTAACTGACCTTGTAATGGTAGAAAAAATAATGGCTTCATCTAACTGCATTTCTTTGTAGTTTCTTCCTTACTTTGTTTGAGCATATCATTCAGTATTTCAACAAAATGATATTCTCCAGAACTTTTGTATAATTCTGTATGGTGATCAAGCATCATTTAAGTTGTACTGATTTTCCCCCCGGTGGCAGGCAACCTGTTTTCAGCCCCAAGTCCGACAGGATGTTTATGTTGGCAAATGGTGGAGAGTAAATCTGCTACGCTCTGCAACTGGTTATACCCCACCAATGAAAACATATGCTGACATACCACTGTATTTTAAAAAGGGGGAAGTATCATTTGGAGTTGGTTATGAGCCAGTTTTTGCTGATGTAAGCTATGCTTTTACTTGTGCACTCAGGAGGGCAAATTTAGCTAAGAGGTGGTTTTTTGAGCGACCTGAGCCCCCTAGAAGAGAGCGCAGCTTACCCTGGTGGGATGATATGAGGAACTATATTCATGGAAAATTTAAATTGTGTTTTAATGAGACAAAGTGGCATCTCCCTGCTTCGACAAGCCCTTATGAGAAGCTTGATGAAATGCTAATCAAAACTGACTTCATGGAAATACATTATGTGGATGGTTATGTCAGTCTGTCTTCGAAGTATCTAAGGGTGTACCTAACTAGCTTAGAGAGTCTAGCAAAGAAGTCCAGTTTAGAAATTCCACACCATCCAGCTATACCTTTCCTTGAAACCCCCTCCTTTTTCATGGATATTTCAATACAGTGGGGTTGTGATTCCGGTAATCCTATGGATCATTTTATATTTGCTCTTCCTGCAGAGGGAAAACCACGGGATAAAGTCTTTGATGCATTCCGCTCAACTTCTCTGTCACTGAAGTGGAGTTTTTCACTTAAGCCTTCTACTACTGAACCCATAGAACACCAACAGAAGAGTAATTCGTATACAACTGATTCTCCAACTGTGAACGTGGGGGTGCATAATTTGGTCTGGCTAATGAAGTGGTGGAACTTGCTTTTTCTTCCTCCCCATAAACTAAGACTGTTTTCGAGGTTTCCACGTTTTGGAGTTCCCAGATTTATACGATCTGGAAACCTCCCACTTGACAGAGTTATGACAGAACAGTGCATTCGTTTTGATGCCATGCAATTACAGATTAACAACATGCCTCTACAGGCAGATGATCCTGCAAAAGGTTTGACACTACACTTCACAAAGTTTAGGTACGAACTAGCTTTCAGCCGTGGGAAGCAGATATTCACCTTCGATTGCAAGCGTGAACCTCTTGATCTTGTCTACCAGGGCATAGATCTGCACTTGTTGAAGGTATTTATTAACAGAATTCCTGAATCATCAACTTCTAAGGATTCTAAGATAGAAAATAAGAGTCTGCTGACAAAAGATAAAGATAGTCTTGGTTGTGAAAAGGGCAAAAAGAAAACTAGTCCAACCGAGAAAAGCCGAGATGATGGATTGTTTCTGTATTCTGATTATTTCACAATACGAAAACAAACTCCCAAGGCTGATGCTGCTAGATTATCAGCATGGCAGGAAGATGGCAGAAAAAAAACTGAAATGCCATTGATCAAGTCTGAGTTTGATGGGGGGGATGAAAGTGATCATGATCAATCAGGTAGTGATGATGAGGGATTCAACGTGGTGGTTGCTGATAGTTGCCAGAGAGTTTTTGTCTATGGATTAAAGATTCTGTGGAATTTAGAAAACCGGGCTGCTGTCCTCTCTTGGGTTGGTGGTTTAACCCAGGCATTTCAGCCTCCAAAGCCATCTCCTTCTCGCCAATACACCCAAAGAAAGATTCTCGAGAAGAAACAGTTAATTAAAGAAGCTGAGATGTCCAAGGATGGGGCTCTCAGCTCTGTGTCCTCAACATCACAGCCTTCCGAACCTCAACAAATCAAGAGTTCAGAGTCACCACCTTCCAATGGATCTGGCAAGCCAGATCTGACATCAAGTAGTGAAAATGGTATGATCAATAACACAATCCTCTGTTTCCTAGTTCTTGACACAATTGTGTTCAATCGATGACTAAGATGTTATTTATTTATTATCAATTAGCACATTCTTGTCATATTTGGTTTTCAGCAATGCGTTAAACACAAAAAAATATTGAAATTACATTCAAATTTTTCACTCTTTTTTTTTTGCTGTGTGATGTAGCACTTAAGCCTTCAAATAATAGTGATTCAGAAGAGGAAGGTACCAGGCATTTCATGGTTAATGTTGTCCAACCTCAGTTCAATTTGCATTCAGAAGAAGCAAATGTGAGTAAATTGCCACTGCATTTCTTTGCTACGTTTGTTAAATGAAAAACTTCCGTGTGATTTTGTATTTCATAAGCCTGTCATTATCCCACTTCAAAGCCTTTCTGGCCTGCTGGGGACTGGAAACTAAAACCTGCTGGTTTGCTAAAGCAAATTGTGGTGCAACATTGAATTGAAAATGGTTCACTCAGTTTTTCACTGCTAAAAAAAACGGCTGCATATTTGGCTTAGAAATTTTAAGTTACGTATATTTGACCCCCAACACCCCCCCCCCCTCCCAAAAAAAGAAAGAAACCCAATACACACAAACACAGGGTGCTTCTTACATTCACGCTGCAGACATTTTTGTTGACGACCTCCACAGGAGCTAGGATTAACACTCCTGGACTACCAAGGTAATGGCTGCTGTGGTGTACCAGAGCACCACAAAGGCAGAGGTGTTTACCCTGCATATTACACAAAAGTACTACGAAATAACTAAATATTATCATTTGATTGAGCTTTTCTTTTATAAAGGAAGCATTTATTTTAAATGAATTCAATTCACATTTCTTGGATGGCTAATAATGGATTACAGAAATGTTAAGATGGCAAGTGGGCATTATGTAGCTAATGAATTTAGTTTCAAGGCCTATTTTTTCAATTATTTGTTGGCAACATGGTGTTGAAATTTATGAGTGTTCTTCATCCTCCATTAATTGCATTAAAATCTTAGGAGCGCTGCTCCAACTACTTATTAGATATCCGCACATATCAGGGTAGGTTTCTGCTAGCTGCTGGTAGTGGGCGGGTCATGGTTCGTTCATTTCATTCAATTGTGCAAGTTGGTCAAGAGATGTTTGAGAAAGCAACTGGTTCCAGTAATGGTGCTACTGGTGGGAATGGGCCAGAAATGACCTGGTCACGTGTGGAGGTCTCTGTCATGTTGGAGCATGTTCAAGCTCATGTTGCTCCCACAGATGTTGATCCAGGTGCTGGTATTCAGTGGTTGCCAAAAATACACCGGAGATCATCTGAAGTTAAGAGAACAGGTGCTTTACTTGAAAGGGTATTTATGCCATGCCAAATGTATTTCCGCTACACGAGGCATAAGGGAGGAACCCCTGAACTAAAGGTCTATTCTCTTGTCAATGATTTCATTTTGCTAAAGCCTTTTCCTGAGCATTATTTTGCAACTATTAGTGGAGGGAACTAGTTTATTCATCAACTGTTTCTGGTATGCAGGTTAAACCACTGAAAGAGCTGATATTTAACTCACCAGACATAACTGCTGGTATGACATCGCGCCAATTTCAAGTTATAATGGACGTATTGACTAACCTTCTCTTTGCAAGAACTCCCAAGTAAATCATCTATCTTCTTTCTTTATTTTTTTAAGGAGAACATCGCCTATCTTGTAGTCCTTCCATTTTAGCATTTCAGCAATTACATCTAGAGCCAGTTTTGTGGCTCCTGCTTGTTGGTCCTAAAGTTTAACAGATTCTCTTTTTTCCCTTCTTCCCAAAATGTTCATCCTGATTCCTGCCAATGTTTTCCCGATTGTAATGAAAATGAAAGATGTTATTCAGCCATTTTTTTCCTTTTAAAAAATGTTTTGTGGTAAAGCAACTTCTTTTAACCCGAAAAAAAACTTTGGGATGTGAGAACAATATAACTCCTTGTTACTAAGTAAAATATTAGTCTACTAATAAAATTGGGAAACAAAAATAGATGGAAGAAAGACAGTAAAAAAGTACACATTACCAAGGAACAAGGAAATATCATTAAAACTGCTCGCACGATGCAAGGAAGCAACAATTCTGCTATATATACAAGCGTACACTCGGTACCTGGAAGCTTTTGGACAAAGACATCTGCATGGTTCACGTTTTCCTGAAAAGATCAGCAGCCCATTTGATGGTGTTCCCATGAAGCATTATCTTCATAGCGCAGCCAGTTAATGTGCTGGCTGCTGATGGACGAACTGCTAAAGTATTCCTATTTACATCCTAGCAAATTTAAATGCTTCACACACAGTATAAGCTTGGTAGATTAGTTGAACTATGAAATCTACCTAATCTCACAGTTGTTATTCTTAGTTACATTTGTCTGAATATGGGTGTAGAACTGTAGATCACACTGAACTCAGGTATTAATTAGGCACGTTTCTTCCAGTGCAAAACATATATTGCAATAACTTTCCTTCAATAAGATGGAAACTGTAAGTTGTACATACCATTATCTTGTAAACATACAAAGTCGACATAAACAAGTGAGATGGTCACGTGCTTAGTCTGTGTTTATTTGTATCTATTAGCTATTAATGGAGATATTTGGTGGAAAACATTGGCTAGAGAAAGCGGCGCATAAGTTATTTGAACACTTTAAGTCACCTGCTAGCCATAGTTTGCAGTGTTTCAACATTTTAATAGTTTGCCGATACCTTTACTGTGCATCACAGTTTTGATCTTTTAGGGTTTTCTGCACTTGTGTTCCTGTGTGTATGTGTTGTGTCTTTGTGTGCCTGCACTCAATGAAGCATTTAACATTTGGTCCCAGTAACATGGGCACATAGCACCGACATACAATATTTGAAGGACGCAATTGTTCCACATGTTGTGCAGGCCCCAGTGCTAAGAAGCTTGTTGTGTCATGAGCCAGACCTTGGACAAACTTTAATAAATAAGTTCATGGACTACTGTATATCCAGTTTGCTTGTTGTCCTTTGCTTAGTGATTCAAGTTAACAAGCTAGTAGATATGTTTCCTGTCTGGCACAGATAAATGCTTTAGTATTAGATTATACTTCACTTAGTTCATGCACTAACTAAAGGTAGGCATTTTGAATTGGGCCTATGGCATTGGCAGGAAAGAGTTATTACTCCCACTGAATCTATACCTGTGACATCGATGTTTTTGTCCTTTCTTGTGGTATTTCATGATTTGTCACTTCCTTACCAAGCAGTACTGTAAAACAAGCTCTTTCTGTATCTAAAACCACGGTAACTGCACACTTTGCGATCAGGAGCAAGAGACTGTCACCTATCTCCTAATGAACTGCCCTTTTAGCACAGAAATCCGGTTCCGGTTGCTGCGTGCATTTGGCTTCCATGGTCGGATACCGCTGGATTCATCCTCGATGGTCGACTGGTGGCATATCCAACCTCAAAAACATCACCAAATCCCATCTTTGCTGCTTCGATTCAGTAGTGCTGCTGACATGTTGGAGAATTTGGAATGAACGGAACGCACGGGTCTTTCCGGGAATCTTGCATCAGCCGATACAGCTCGTGGACGAGATTAAAGCAGGGGCGAGGAGGCGGTCATTAGTAGGCTTCTTGTTACCAAATGAAACACGTTAGCTTAACCCACTATTTTGATGGTTGACCTCCTCTACCTTCCGGTTACCCTTTTTGTGTAACTGTTGGCGCCGGGCGGTTTCTATTGGCAACCATCCGGCTGGTCGCTGTAGTTTGTAGTGTGAGTTTCCTCTACCCTGTTACTGCTTGTCTGTACTCCTTGTTTGTTTGCTTTCTGTAGCACTTTGTAAGATTGGTCTAACTCCTCTTAATGAAACACGTGCAATCAAGTTCTTGAATAAAAGTCTGTATCTAAAAATATGTTTTAATCTATATTGATCAGATCATTCTTATCTTAATAATATTGCTTTGCACTAATCGGACTTGTCAATTTGTCAGAAAACCGAAGAGTAATCTAAGCTATCCCCTGGACAATGATGACGACGACATTGAAGAAGCATCCGATGCAGTTGTACCTGATGGAGTTGAGGAGGTAGAATTAGCTAAGATTGGTGTTGAAGTAAAAGAAAGAGCTCGGAAGCTACTGCTTGATGATATCCGAGCCTTATCTACCTGTGGTGAATCATCTCATGATCAGAGTCAGTCACCAAAGGCTGATGACGCTGCATGGATTGTTACTGGTTCAAGGTTAATGCTGGTATGTTCAGAAGTACCATGGTTATATCTATTTTGAGTTCATATTACTATAAAAAAATACTTTGTTTATATGATTGTATTCTTCAGTTATCTTATTTACTAGTTCATACCTTAATTAATACTTCCTCCATCCAAAAAAATATAAGCGTTTCTGGTTTTTTCATCAGTCAAATTATCCTAAGTTAATAATGTTTATGATATCAAATGAACATCATTGGATACGTTATGAAATATATTTTCATAATTTACTTGTTTGATATTGTAGAAGCTCATACTCCTTTCTATAAACTTGGCCAAACTTAGAATAGTTTGACTTAAGATGAAGCCAGAAACTCTTATATTTTGGGACGGAGGGAGTACTTGCTTTAGTCCACATTAGCATATAGTTACGATTATATCCTTATTATGTCTTGCTAACTTAACCACTGCCAGGTCAAACAACTGAAGAAACGACTCGTGAATGTCCGCAATGGTAGGAAAGAAGCATATTCTATGCTAAGAACTGCCATGCAGAAAGCTGCACAGTTGAGGTTGATGGAAAAGGAAAAGAACAAAAGCCCTTCATTTGCCATGAGAATTTCGGTGAGGATAAAAAAGATTGTGTGGAGCATGTTAGCAGATGGAAAATCCTTTTCTGAGGCCGAGATAAACGATATGGTAAACTTGATTTCTTTCCAGTCAAATGTATTCTTGATTGTCATTTCTGATAGCACATGGAAGTACTTGTTCAAATTGTGCTCAAGAATGATGATAGTTCCTGTTGAAAACTAACTTTTGATCCGAACATAGATTTTTGCACTGATTTTTGTTGATCTGTAGATTTTTGATTTTGACCGAGACTACAAAGATATTGGCATCGCCCAGTTGACAACCAAGCTGTTTGTCCTAAAAAATGGACTTGCTAATGCAAAATCAGATACTGTTGTATCACCCTGGAATCCACCTTCTGAATGGGGCAAGTAAGCATCTTTCCTCTTGATACTGTTGTGTACATGACTATTTAGATGCTCACATGTACCTTTGTGCAGTCTTTTCTATTTCTTTTCTTAGGACAATGTTTTCAGGGATGTCTATCATATAGTATGTATAGTATCACAATGATGTGCTAGGGCAAGCCTAAACATCTAGTATTTTATAAGTTATAACATCACAATGATGCTGAAGTTCATGGACTATAGGTTGCAATTCTATACATCCTCTTCATAATATTTTCCTAAAGGATTAACTTTGAAATGTTTGTAAACTGCTGTTTAATTAAACAGGAAAGAGCAGAGAACACAGTAACCATAAATCACTAAGGGCCTGTTTGGTAGATGGGATTGCCCTGGGAATTTTGGAAACTTTTGTAAGGATTTGGATCCATTTGCCCCTTTCCAAACAGGCCTTATGTGAGATCTCCTATGTTCTGTAATTTGATTTTTTTTGTCATTTTTTCTTTATATTTGTTATTACCCTTCATACGTTCATTGGACCTGTTTTAGTTTATTATATACTCCCTCCGGTCATAACTATGGGCAGAAAAAGTAGCCATGTCAATTTGATGTCCAAAACATCACCTAATTGTGACCTGCGGCTGTATCAGTTCTCTGCCCTCCAATCATGCTTCACGACTCATTTCAAATGCAGGAATGCAATGCTTCGTGTCAATGCCCGGCAGGGAGCTCCAACTGGTGGGAATTCAGTTATCGAGAGTTTCTTAGTAAGTTCAATTGAAATCGTTTCATTGAACTGATAGTATTTTAAGTTTAGAATCATATGTTTCCTATGATTGCTAGTTTTTTCACTACCATAGTTAGATAAAAGACATGCAGATCATGATGCACGAATAAGCGTTAGTATAGTGCAACTCTATACTGCCTTGTTTTTTTTTTGGCACGCGCACTTATATGGATGTCAATAAATAATAAAAGTGGTTCCTTTTTACTCTTGTAACTGCAGGTAGACATCTATCCACTAAAAATTTATTTGACTGAAGCAATGTACAGAATGATGTGGGGATATTTCTTCCCTGGAGATGAACAGCAACCACAAAAGCGACAGGTTAGATCGTTTGGTGTTCTTTGATGTTTCAAATGTTATTATGCTTTCATCTTTGTTCCTTATGTTACTTTTCACTGTATATAGGAGCTTTTCAAGGTCTCCACTACAGCAGGAACAAGACGAAAGAAAAACACTTTTGTTGCAGAGACAAACAGTCCCAATAACCAGTCATCAAAAGAAACTACATTTTCACAGAAGCCTGAACTTCGAAGGACATCTTCATTTGACAGGACATGGGAGGAAACAGTTGCTGAATCTGTAGCTAACGAACTTGTTTCACAAATGGAGGGTCAATCAAATACCCAATATGAACCTCAAGATGCTGCTAAGGATTCCAAGTTACTACGTCCTGTTCGCTCTACTCGTGAGGATAAGAAAATTGTAGAGCCCAATGAGGTGAAACAATCTAGACCTCAAAAAATGATGGACTTCCGCAATATAAAAATAAGCCAGGTTGGCATTTACTGTATGCAGATACCTTTTTTTTATATAATCTGGTACTTGTAATACATGACATGATAAAGCAATAGCCAGTTTCCTTAAACAATCCTTTTCATGTAATGTGCTCACTATTTGGTCTGATGACAACAATTCTTGGTATGCAAGGTTGAACTGCAGCTCACATATGAAGGATTGCCATTTGCTGTTAGTGATGTAAGGCTACTTATGGATACCTTCCATCGTGAGGATTTTACCGGAACATGGCCAAGACTGTTTTCACGAGTAAAGAAACATATTGTATGGGGTGTATTGAAGTCTGTTGCAGGCATGCAGGCAAGTAATTTTGATTTACTCACAAACTTTTGAAGTTGAAACAGCATTTCAAATTCCAAATGCTTAGCTGATAAAAAATAAAATAGCATATAATGCAAAGCTAGATGTAAATGTGTGTTTATAGTTCAATGTTATCTTGTTATTGCTATTTTTATGACTTCCAGAAGGAATCTAGATGCAAATATTCAACTTGTAAGAAACATTAACATTTCACTAATTTGACTTGAATGTTACTTATTTCTCTTTTACAGGGTAAAAAGTTTAAAGCTAAATCTAGCAGCCAAAAAGAACCATCTACAGCTTTAATCAGTGCCACTGATTTTAATTTAAGTGACAGTGATGGTGACGAAGCTGGCAGTTCTGATCAACTTCCAGCGTTTCTAAAAAAGCCTAGTGATGGAGCTGGTGATGGATTCGCAACCTCCGTTAAGGGCTTATTCAGTACACAGAAAAAGAAAGCGATGGCATTTGTTTTGAAGACAATGAAAGGAGACGCTGATCATGATTTCCATGGTGAACGGAGTGAGAATGAAATTGAGTTCTCCCCATTTGCTCGTCAATTGACTATAACAAAAACGAAGAAGCTTATACGGCGGCACACAAAGAAGTTAAACAAGTCTAAGGTTCACAAAGTTACAGGTGAGATATGAATTAGTATTGATTGGCTGATTCGATGTCCACATTATAGGCACAAACACATAGGACTTCCTGTGGGGACTCTGATTTCTAAAAATGAAAAGACTTCCTTGGTTGGGGGGCTAAGAATCTGTCGTTAGTCATTCTACTATGATGCATGCATAAATATCTGGGCATCTAGCTTTCATAGTAAACCCATCATTTGCTTTCATAGTAAACCTGTCATTTATTACATCTGTGCTACAAGCAAGCCCTTAAAGGCTAGGTTACTAACAGGCATTAGATCCAAAAGCTATGTTCGTACATTCTTTTACAATACATGGATAGATTCTTATAACACTCTAATAGACAACTTGGATTGGAGTATCTTTGGTACACTTTAGCTCGGATTCCACCATCCTATTTTTGCAAGTTGGAACGAGCTCGTTCTCATAGGAGTAACTCCCAGTTCTGACTTTGTCTGTTGATTTCTTGTTCAGCTACTGAGCTAGAAGTGGCAGAGCTCCCGCCGCGTGCTCCTGGGTACAACACGGACTCCTCCTCCGACTCGTCATCGGCGGAAACAAGCCCAAAAGATTAGCATGTGCCCTCTATGAAAGGTTGATTCAGAGGGATGCTTCGAAGTCGTACTGAGCCCTGGAGTGATGTCCAAGTTCCCTCTTTACAGCTTCCGGTTTTGATCGATCCATCGCTGATCTTCGAGATGATTTTGCAGTCATCCGAATAGATATGGGTAGTGTTTCAACATTCCCTCCCCATCAGATGTAGCTTTGAAATAAGCCTATTGTCTGAGCTGAAGTTTTTAGTTGTGACGTTGAATTCAGTGCTCTGCAGAGAACAACTATTATCATGACCTGAGGGTAGCGTGAATTCTTCGTTGTACTTTTCTTCAGTTGAGGGTAGTGTTTGAAACTTCATTCTCGGCTTTGTAGTACTCAGTCTACAGTATAGCATCCAGTGCGATAGCAAATGTCGCCTTTTTACTTGTACTAAATAAAATATTTAATACATACGAGGAACCTCATAGGTCTTGAAATCGAACTTTGTATTATCACTAGACGCAAGTTATTTTGACTCGAATAAGTACATATTGTAAGTTTAAGTCACATGTGAGACACAGAGGGTGTGATGGCAGTTTGAAAAGTAAAAAAAAAACAGGATGAAAGAATTCCTTCGCTCTTTTAAGATTGTGTTTGATCACAGAGTGGGATGACTTATTGTTTGGTTTGAGAACACGTGAAAGCTCTATTTGGTTTTGGTGAATTGATGAAATCTTATGTGCTAACTTAGTTTATCAAAATGATTATGAGATAGGTGATACATTCCAAGTGGTGAAGCAAATGAAGATCATGACTTGAAAGATGGTGATGCCAGGGTGATGATCAAAAGTGCTTGGACTTTGAAAAGGAGAAAGAGAAAAAACAAAAAGCTCAAGGCAAATATGAAATTGATAGGAGCTTTTTGGTTTAGTGATCGAAATACTTAGCGAGTGTCATCACATTTAGGATCGATAGCCATACTATTAAGAGGGGTGAAACTCGTATCGAAATACGGTTATCAAAGTGCCACTAGATGTTCTAACTCATTGTATATGCATTTAGGATCTCGTGGAGTGCTAACACCCTTAAAAACATTTGTGAAAATATGCTAACACACTTGCACAATGTGATACACTTGGTGGTTGACACATTTGAGCAAGGGTAAAAAAGATAGAGTTGAAAAGGAGTTGAATACGCTGGTCACGGGGAGACCGGACGCGTCCGGTACTGCCTCAGGCGGCAGTGTTCCTGACGTGACCGGACGTGTCTGATATCGATACCGGACGCGTCCGGTATTCTGGCCAGGCATGGGCAGAGTTGCCAAGGTGACCGGACTCTAGCTCAGTGGAGTGATCGGACGCTGACGAGTTACTGTTCAGCGTCAGGTCAAAGTAATATAGCCCGATGCCGGATTGCAGAAAGCGACCGGATAAAGTCTCAGGTTTTCAGTGTAATAATTGATCGAACACTGTGAGCGTTCGGTCCGGTGTGATCGGACGTGTCCGGTCGGCCCAGAGCGGCTCTAGAAGCTCTCTGGACTCGACCGGACACTGCGTCTCCTGCGTCCGGTCGTTTTCTAACAGCACGTCCGATCACGTAGTATTACTGTGCGCAGAGATAGCCGTTGGGCGCGAATGGCTAAACAATTTGAAAGGGACACGTGACGGTCAGGCTGCGACCAGACGCAGCGACCGGACATGTCCGGTCACCACACCGGATGCGTCCGGTGCACACGACCTGCGCGTCCGGTCGTCCCGCAGTCAGCCAAATAATGGAGCCAACGACTCTATTGTTTGGGGGTGTCTATAAATATCGTTTGGCCGGCTCAAGCTCACCCTCTTGGCCATTTGCATTGACATAGCAACCTTGTGAGCTTAGTCAAAGCCCTCCCACTCATCTCCATCATTGATTCATCATGTTTGTGAGATTGGGAGAGAATCCAAGTGCATTGCTTGAGTGTTTGCATCTAGAGGCACTTGGTATTCGTGTTTCGATGCGGGTTTGGCTTGTTACTCTTAGTGGTTGTCGCCACCTAGATGGCTTGGAGCAGCGAGGATCGTCGAGCGGAGGTTGGTGATTGTCTCCGGCTCCGATCGTGGTGATTGTGAGGGGTTCTTGTCCTTTCCTCGGCGAAGAGCCAAAAAGAACTCTAGTAAATTACTCGTGGCTTGTGTGATCCTCATCTTGTGTTGGTTGTGCGGCACCCTATTGAGGGTTTGGCATGTGATGCCAATTAGCGCGTGAACCTCCAAGTAAGTGAATCACCACAACGGAGACTAGCTTGTCGGCAAGCAAGTGAACCTCGGAGGAAAAATCATTGTGTCTTGATTGTCTCCTTAGTATTTATTGGTATTCACTCATTGGTCACTTGCCACAGCGGTATATCTCTCTACCACTCTCTTGTATTTCATTATACATTCACTTGGATAGAGCTAGTGGTAGTTAAGACTAGATAGTGTATCATTTAATTGTATTACTCTCACTAGGTTGATCACCTAGGTGTATGTTAGTGACATAGCTTTATTGTGATATACTAGAGATCATAGAAAATAGAATTGGGTAGGTGGCTTGCAACCCTAAGTATAGTGCTAGCACAAAATTCGCTTCGCCATCTTATTGACTAATCATTTGTCTTAGTGTTGTTGTATAAATTTTTAATAGGCTATTCACCCCTCAAGCCATTAGGACCTTTCAAGTGGTATCAGAGCCGTGGTCACCGTGATTTGAGGCTTAACAACCTTCGGTGTCAAAATGGCTCAAATCAACAACACCAAGAAGCCACCCCAATTTGATGGCTCCAACTATCTCTATTGGAAGGCTAAGATGACAATATATATCAAGTCAATCAATAGGAAAATTTGGAAAGTGGTGGAGACCAAGATTGAGATTGATGATGAAGAGGCTCCCACCGTCGCCGAAGAGATGCTACTCCAAAATAATGACATTGATCTTAGTGCCATCCATGATGGTTTGGATGAGAGAATATTTGAGCAAATCAAGAACATTGAGAGAGCTCATGAGGCCTCGACCGGTCTCCCTAACAGAGTGTCATGTCCCATTAATGCGCCAACCACTCCCGCGATATCAGCCGGACGATGGCTCGACACTGCGGAGCAGCTGACGAGACGGGAAGTCACGTCAATGCCATACTGTCCAGGACAGGACGGGGCAGGGGTTACCGGCCACTGTGCTCTGGTGCTGTGCCCACAACCAGCGCCCGCACTACACTGTGCCACCTAACCCCTGCCCCAAGAACAACGCGGCATGGGGAGTCAAGTCCGGGTCACAATAGCCTCGGAATCAGCGCATGGGACCAACTGCTCCTCCAAGCCTCGGCAATATACTTCAGGGTCTCGGTAACCTCAGGATTCGCTCCCGCCAAGCCTCCCACGATAGCTCGGCCTCAGCACCAACTGAGTCTCGGCTTCTCACGCAGTCAACACACAGTGACCGGCACATCGACTGCCATGCCCTGCTTCAAGCTAACACTAGAGCTCCCACGATGCACAGGATCGGATGTGACCAGCGCGTCCCCCCAGTACTTCAAGGATGGGACCACTCCATCGACCATGCCGCCACAGTAACAGGCTACAGGGCTCGGACATGCTGCCTCCGTTCGCACAACGCCACGTAGTTAGCACATGTATCACCCTTGTCCCCCCTTCAACTATAAAAGGGAGGGGCTAGGGCCATTTCTAGGGGGTCGGACATTTACGATTAGGCCTACGCCCACGTAATGAACTCACGCATAAACGCACGGACGAACACACGAGCTTCTTCACTGCTTGAGATCAACATCTCAAGCAATCCACGCCGCTCTGCGCAGAGACCTAGGACTAGCTCCCTCTCTCGCCCTTCTTGTAACCCCCTACTACGAGCATTTCGGTGCAAGGAATACAAGATCGATCTCTCAGACTAGACGTAGGGCACCCATTGCCTGAACCAATATAAACCTTGTGTCTCTTTGCATCACCATCTAGGATTGGGAACACGTAGTACAAATTTACTAGTTGGTTGAGGGCCCGCCAGTTCGAAACACCGACAGTTGGCGCGCCAGGTAGGGGCCTCTGCATGTCAGCTTCGTTGTCCCAACAAGTTCCGGATGGCAGACCCCATACGACCGCTACGTATCGGCATGGTGATCTGGTTCGGGAGCCTAGAGTTCATGTCTCTAGGATCTGAGTACGACATGGTACTTCTCACACCCCAAGCCCCACCGACCGATGACGACATCACACACCGGCAGCCCAGGCGACGCCAGGGCCACCGCCCTCGTCACGCCCACCAAGCACAACGCGGGCGGGATCACCCCAACACTGCGCAAACCCAGGGCGACACGCCACGCTCCGCCGGTATCCCATGCCTAGCTATTGGCACAAGGTCCCTGGTTGGGGACCTGTCTAGCCTGAGCCTGGACAAGGGAAAGACACCGGTGGCGTGCGGCGATGCCCCGTCATCAAACTCTGCCCTACCACCTCCTAAGGAGCCAACTTCGGTGGAGTAGAACTCGGCGATGGCACCATCCCCATACCCCTTCGAGTTGAGAAATGTCGCCGCCTCCTACGCTTACGCCTACGCTTTCGCTCACGCGGAGCCCTCAGGACGCCACCAGCGCTTCGCCCTCGACTTCGACACCACGACTTCGACCCACACCCACGCTGACTCCTTGGAGGAGGACAAGGTGTGGGCTAGAGCGGATTTCTTTGGACTCCATGACCCTGAAGCCATGCGTCGCTTCTTGGCCGCGAGCGACTACTGCTTTGGCTACTCCGACTCCGACGACGAAGGCACTTACGACCCCACTCATGAGTGTTTCCACATCGGGCTTGGGATGCCGAGAGCAGGCGAGGAGGACGAGGGGGCAGGCAACCATTCCCTGCTTCACCAGCGAGCGGGCGACGCCACACCTCCATGCGTTGTCCCGCCGGCAGCACGGAATGGGAACCTTGCCCCCGCACAACCTCAACGCCCGGACCTAGAACAGCTCTGTGAGCTTCAGGCCAAGGTCGAACAAGACCGACTCCTTCTACAGTAGCTCTGAGACACTCTCGAGCAGGAGCAGCGAGGTTGCGGCAATGGCGGAGGAGCCCGATGGAGGGCCCGTGATGTCTGCCACCGCATCAACAACGATGAAGGGAGCGAGCAACCCCCAATCTTCAATCGCGCTAGCCAGAACATCATGGCTACAGCGATGCTAGTCCGTATGATGCCCGAGCCCTCTACCATGGAGGGGCGACATGTCCACAGCGAGCTCTGGGATCTCCTCGAGACCGCCGTGGTGCAGCAGGCCGAGAGTTCCGCCTCCCGACGGCGCGGGGGCACCTCAGACCTTCCCACAGCACCGCCTCGGTAGGATAGGGAGGCCTCGGTTCATCCCGAGCCCACTCGGGCACCGACAATCAATAGGGTCCCCTTACTGCACGACTGCCTCGGCAACCAACATGAGGCATGGGGTGACCACGAGGTGGTCAGCAGGCGACGATGCCACGACAATGAGGGGCCCGCCCACGGCTACCATCTGCACTGGGGCAGCCGCTATGACAGTGGGGAGGACCGTAGCCCTTCTCCTGAACCGCCAGGCCCTCAAGTCTTTAGCAGGGCCATCCGCGGCGCACAGTTCCTAGCCCGGTTTCGCCAACCGGCCAACCTCATGAAATACAGCGGTGAAACCAACCCCGAGCTTTGGCTGGCCAATTACCGCCTGACTTGTCAGTTAGGCGACGCAGACGATGACCTACTCATCATCCACAACCGCCCCTTGCTCTTGTCAGACCCAGCGCGAGCCTGGCTCGAACACCTTCCTCCCTCATAGATCCACGACTGGCGTGACTTGGTCAGGGTCTTCGTCGGGAATTTCCAGGGCACATACGTGTGCCTCGGAAACTCCTAGGACCTTAAGAGCTATCGCTAGAAACCGGACGAGTCTCTCTGAGACTTCATCCGGCGCTTCTCCAAACAGTGCACCGAGTTGCCCAGCGTCTGCGACTCGGAGATTGTCTAGGCTTTCCTCTCTGGCACCACCTATTGAGACTTGGTCTGAGAGTTAGGCCAGAATGTGCCAAGCTTAGTCGCCGCTCTCCTCGACATCGCCACCAACTTCGCCTCAGGCGAAGAGGCTATTGGGGCCATCTTCCCCAACAACGACGCCAAGGGGAAGCGGAGGGATGAGGCCCCCGAGGCCTCGGCTCCCCACCTCCCCAAGAAAAAGAAAAAGGGTACCAGGGGAAGCAGGAGGTCCTCGGGGCCAATCTAGTCATAGCCATAGAGTGCAAGAATCCCCGAGGCCCCAGGGGCCCCAGGCTCTTCGACGACATGCTTAGGAAACCCTGCCCTTACCACCAAGGCCTGGTGAAGCACGCCCTCGAGGATTGCTCCATGCTCCGGTGTTACTACACCAAGCTCGGGCTCCCCGACGATGATGCCAAGAAGAGAGGCGCCGGCGACCAGGACAACGACAAGGACGACGGGTTCCCCGAGGTACACAATGCCTTCATGATCTTTGGTGGACCCTCGGCGTGCCTCACGGTGTGCCAGCGAAAGAGGGAACGTCGGGAGGTCTTCTCGGTTAAGGTGGCCACTCCCTGATACCTCGACTGGTCTCGGGAGGTGATCACCTTTGATCAGGATGACCATCTCTACCATGTTCTGAATCCTAGGCAGTACCCACTCGTTGTCGACCCGATCATTGGCAACACTCGACTCACCAAGATGTTGATGGACAGAGGTAGCAACCTCAACATCCTCTATGCCAACACCCTGGAGCTCCTGGAGCTTGACCGGTTGCAGCTCCGGGGTGACGCCACGCCTTTCCACGGCATCGTGCCAGGGAAACGCACACAACCCCTCGGGCGCATCGACCTGATCGTTTGCTTCGGCACCCCCTCCAACTACCACAAGGCGGTCCTTACCTTTGAGGTGGTTGGATTCAGGGGAACCTACCACGCCATCCTGGGGCGGCCATGCTACGCCAAGTTCATGGTGGTCCCCAACTACACCTACCTCAAGCTCAAGATGCTGGGTCCCAACGGCGCCATCATGATTGAATCCACGTACGAGCATGCATACGACTATGATGTCGAGTGCATCGAGTACGCCGAGGCTCTCATGGAGGCTGAGACCCTCATCGCCAACCTCGACCGGCTTGGTGGTGAGGCACCTGACTCCAAGCATCGTGCCAGGATGTTCGAGCCCACAGAGGCCATCACGCTTGTCCCAGTCGACCCTACCTGCCCTGACAACCGGGTGCTGAGGATCAGCTCCACCCTCGACATCAAATAGGAAGCCATGCTCATCGACTTTCTCCGCACGAATGCCGATATGTTCGCATGGAGTCCCTCGGACATGTTGGGCATACCAAGGGAGGTCGTCGAGCATGCCTTGGACATCCGGGCTAGCTCCAGACCGGTGAAGCAGCGCCTGCGCCGATTTGACGAGGAAAAGCGTAGGACCATCGATGAGGAGGTGCAGAAACTTTTGGTGGCCGGATTCATCAAGGAAGTATCCCATCTAGAGTGGCTAGCTAACCCTATGTTAGTCAAGAAGAAAAATGGGAAGTGGAGGATGTGTGTAGATTACACCGGTTTAAATAAAGCCTGTCCAAAAGTCCCCTTCCCATTACCTCAAATCGATCAAATTGTTGACTCCACTGTGGGATGCGAGACCCTGTCTTTCCTTGATGCGTATTCCGGTTACCATCAAATCAAGATGAAAGAGTCCAACCAGCTCGCGACTTCTTTTATCACACCATTCAGCATGTACTGCTATGTGACTATGCCTTTCGGCCTCAGAAATGCAGGGGCCACATACTAGCAGTGCATAACCCAGGTCTTTGGCGAGCACATCAGGCAAACCGTCGAGGCCTATGTGGATGACATCGTGGTCAAGTCCAGAAAGGCCGGGGATCTCGTCGATGACCTGAAGATAGCCTTCAAATGCCTTAGAGAGAAGGGCATCAAGCTCAACCCTGAGAAGTGTGTGTTTGGGGTCTCCCAAGGCATGCTCTTGGGATTCATAGTCTCAGAACACGGCATCGAGGCCAACCCAGAGAAGGTCTCAGCCGTGACCAGCATGGGACCAATCTGAGACCTCAAGGGAGTGTAGAGGGTCATGGGATGCCTTGCGGCCCTGAGCCGCTTCATCTCACGCCTTGGCAAAAAAGGCTTGCCTCTGTACCGCCTCTTGAGAAAATCCGAACGCTTTTCTTGGACCCCCGAGGCCGAAGAAGCCCTCACCAAGCTCAAGGCACTGCTCACCAATCCTCCCATCCTAGTACTACTGGCCAGGGACGAGGCCCTCTTACTCTACGTTGCTGCAACGACCCAAGTGGTCAGAGCGGCCCTGGTAGTGGAGAGGCAATAAGAGGGGCACGCTCTACCCATCCAACGACCTATTTACTTCATCAGCAAAGTGCTCTCCGAGACCAAAACATGCTACCCCCACATCCAGAAGCTGATCTACGCCGTAGTCTTGGCTCAGCGCAAGCTGCGTCACTACTTCGAGTCCCACCCAGTAACCGTGGTGTCGTCTTTCCCCTTGGGAGAGATAATCCATAACCGGGAGGCCTCGGGTAGGATAGCCAAGTGGGCCATTGAACTCATGGGGGAAGCCTTGACTTTTGCGCCTCAAAAAGCGATTAAGTCTCGGGTCTTAGTCGATTTTGTGGCTGAGTGGACCAACACCCAACTGCCACCTGCTCAAATTCAGATGGAGTGCTGGACCATGTACTTCGATGGGTCCCTAATGAAGACCAGGGCAGGCACGGGTCTGCTCTTCATCTCGCCCCTCAGAGTACACATGCGCTACATGGTTCAGCTCCACTTCGCCGCCTCCAACAACGTAGCCGAGTACGAAGCTCTCGTCAACGGCTTGCAGATCGCCATCGAACTTGGAGTACGGCGTCTCGACATCTGGGGTGACTCATAACTCATCATCGATCAAGTCATGAAGGAGTCAAACTGCCTCGACCCCAAAATGGAGGCGTACTGCAAGTTGGTACGTCGCCTAGAAGACAAGTTCGACGGTCTTGAACTCAACCACATCGCGCGAAAATACAACGAGGCCGTGGATGAACTGGCAAAGATGGTGTCGGCATGGGCTCCGGTCCCCCCGAACGTCTTTACCAGAGACCTCCACAAACCTTCCATTGACTACGCCTTGGCAGTGGAAGAGGGCCCATTGGCCGAACCCACCGCAGGGCTCAACGCCTCCTCTGCCGCCGAGACTCCTTTGGCCGAGCCTGAGGTCATGGAAGTCGACACGGAGCCTCCCGAGACCGACCAGGACATAGACTGGCAAGTCCCGTTCCTTGATTGGCTCACTCGGGGAAAGCTTCCTACAGACAGGACCAAAGCCCGACGGCTTGCGCGACAAGCCAAAACTTACGTCCTCTGCAATGGCAAGTTGTACAGGCGAAGTCCATCTAGCGTCCTCCAACGATGCATCACCACCGAGGAAGGCCAGGCCCTACTTTGGGACTTGCATGCGGGGGCCTGCGGGCACCATGCGGCGCCTCGAACGCTCATCGGAAATGCCTTCCGCCAAGGGGTCTACTGGTCGACGGCGGTTGCTGACACCACCAAGTTAGTACGCTCCTGCGAGGGATGCCAGTACTATGCGCGGCAGACGCACCTCCCGACCCATGACCTCCAAACCATCCCCATTACATGGCTGTTTGCCGTGTGGGGGCTCGACATGGTCGGGCCTCTGTAGAAGGCCACCGGGGGCTACACCCATCTGCTAGTAGCAATCGATAAGTTCTCCAAATGGATCGAGGCTCGCCCGATCAATCAAATCAAATCCGAGCAAGCGGTGCTATTCTTCACTGACATTCTTCACTGACCTCCTCCTCCTGGGAGTGCCGGGCTGCTTGCCAACGCCCTGGGCACCGTCTCCCTGATGTCAGGGAGATGGTCCAGGGGACCTCGCCCCATCTCGCCCTCGTCATCTCCATCCAAAGCGTTCGTCGACAGTGACGGCGACGGGGATGCCTCCAACGGGAGACCGTCCTACCTTTGCTGCCAGCGGTGCTTCTCTAGTCCCTCGCGTGCGAGGATTTTCCTCGTACGCTTTGCCTCCTTGGCGTCCTTCCGCCTCTTCTACGCCTCGGCGTGCGCCCGGTTCACCACCCACCGCGCTACGTCCTTGGGAACAGGCGGTGGGGAGGCTCGTACGTCCCTCATGCCCTGTAGGAACGGTGAACACAAATAAAGGACCAAAAAATAGTAAGGAACGAGAGGCCTCGGGGGTCGCAGTAGCGTGTGACTTACCAAAGAAAAGTACCCCCGCGGCAGGCGCATCGCGATAGGGGCCAGACCACCGCTCCTCAGCTTCCCATCCACCGTCTCCCTCACCCGACATAGAATCTCCTCATCGGGGAGGGTGGAGGCGGACATTCGGATGCCTTCGATCGGCTCATCCGGTCTCATCTCAAATAGGCGCCACCGCCGAGCCATCAGCGGCAGCACCCTCTGATGGTGGAAGGCCGCCATGACCACAGCCGCCGTGAGGCCACGGCCACATAGCCTCTCTAGTCCCTCTAGGAGCGGCTGCAGCTTGGGCTAATCCTCCTTCGGGATGCCATACCTCCACTTCTCTAGACAGCTCTCCATGATCCGCCCGGTGTAAGGAGGAAGCCCACCGTCGTCGTTGCGGAGGTAGAACTAGCTGGTGTACCAGCGGCGATTGGTCAAGGCGAGCTAGGCCAGGATGTAAAGGTGCTGCTGATCCTGGTGCACTTGGAGAGTGCAGTCGCCGGCCCTCACCGCCCTCCTCACGCCCGTCGTGCCTGTCGGCTTGGTGGTATGCCCCGCCTGGAAGAGGTGGAGCCACAACTCACAATGGGGAGCAATCCCCAGGTACCCCTCACAGACGGCGACGAAGATGGCCGCCTGCGCGATGGAGTTAGGGTTGAAGTTGTGGAGCTCCACGCCATAGTAGTGTGGGAGCGCCCGCATGAATCGATCCACCGGCAAGCCGAGGCCGCGCTCGTGAAAGGACATGAAGCTCACGACGTAGTCGTCGCGTGGCCATGGCTCCAGCTCGCCCAATGGAGTGATCCACTCTGGCCTGTTGGGGTCGGTAACCGAGCAAAGAAGTCCGCCATCGATGAGCGACTGAAGCGTCTCCACGGTGACGTTGGACTGACCCCAAGAGTCCACCTCAACGACAATGGCGCTAGCCATGGGTGCGACAGAGAATACGACTACAACGGTGAGCCTCTCTCGCTCTCTCTACCTAGCCTCTCTCTCTCCTTCTCCCTGGCGCTCTCTGTTCTAGCAATGGCGCAAGGGCGGCAAAGGCGAATGCAGGCAAGGTAAGGAGGAGAGGGGCGAGGCTTATTGCGTATTTATGCAGGAAGGAGGTGAAACAGGTGGGCGATGAAATCGGGAAAGTTTCCCCTAGATCTGACACAGTTAATCTAGATCCTATTTTACCACCCACGTACCCACCTTTCCCTCATTAATCGCGTGAACAGTTATGCTCCATCCGCTAACACTGCATTGTGTCCGACCGCTGTAGTGGAAAATTGCCTCAAAAGGCGCGCCTGCTATTGTCGAACTGATGGGGGGAGGGAATATCCCCCACCCGATTCCTTTCAGACAAAGGAACTAGGCGCCGAGCCCGCTACGGTCCAGGGGTTCGAAGGCTGGGCCCCCGAGGGTTTCGACAGCCACCCCAGGGCAAAAGAGTCAAGGACGACTATGGGCGAGCCCATACGGGGCCGAGACCCAAGCAAGCGAAATGCTTGGGACACCCTAAGTCGTGTTCGAGACCGGTAGGGACGTCTCCGAATGGGATCCCACCATAGGGAGGCACCGAGCCATTGGGGCCCAGCGAATGGCCCCGGCACCCACTAGAGAAACCCTCTGGTACTCTTGGAGTGCGTCTCTGGACTACTAACCGACCCCTAGCAAACGGGGCACGGGCCTCCACTCAAACTTACCTGATAACAGCTCACCGGAAGTGCCACCGCTCGCGCCCATCGAGGGTAGCCTGGCATATTCCACCCCTCCTTCCGAACAAAAAGGAAGCGCGAGGGTCATACAAAAAGCTAGGGGAACCTGACGGCCCTCTCGCTTCGTGCAGAGGCTAAGGGGCTCTTCCTACAACCTTGCCGAGACCCAGCGATCCAGGCTCACACTCGAGGGGGCTCGACAAGCAACCCCTCCTTCCAAACAAAAAGGTTGCGCGAGGGTCGTACAAAAAGCTAGGGGAACCCCTGACGGCCCTCTCGCTCCGTGCAGAGGCTAGGGGGCTCTTCCTGCAGATATGCTAAGACCCCACGACCCAGGCTCGCACCCGAGGGGGGCTCGGCAAACAAACCCTCACGCGCGAGGGGCGTACAAAAAGCTAGGGGAACTCCTGATCGCCCTCTCTCTCCATGCAGAGGCTCGGGGGCTCTTCCTGCAACTTTGCCGAGACTTAGTGACCTAGGTTCGCACTCGAGGGGGCTCGGCAAACAACCCCTTCGTCCGAATGAAAAGGATGCACGAGGGTCAAACAAAAAGCTAGGGGGACCCCTAACCGCCCTCTCGCTCCGTGCGGAGGCTCGAGGGCTCCTCCTACACCCAAGACAAAGACAAACGACCCAAGTCCGCACTTGAAGACTCGAAAAAACGCGATAAAAGGACATTGAGCCCATTACGGTCCAGGGGTTCGAAGGCTAGGCCCCCGAGGGTTTCGACAGCCGCCCTAGGGCAATAGAGTCAGGGACGACTATGGGTGAGCCTACGCATGGCCAAGCCCCGAGCAAACGATTGCTCGGGACATCCTAAGTCGTGTCCGAGACCGGCAGGGAGGTCTCCAAATGGGATCCCACCGTAGGGAGACACCAAGCCACCGGGGCCCAGCGAACGGCCCCGGCACCCACTAGAGAAGCCCTCTGGTACTTTTGGAGTATGTCTCTAGACCGCTAGCTGACCCCTATCAATGGGGCACGGGCCTCCACTTAGACTTACCCGATAACAGCTCACCGGAAGTGTCACCGCTCGCGCCCACCGAGGGTAGCCTGGCATATTCCACCCCTCCTTCCGAGCGAAAAGGAAGCACGAGGGTCACACAAAAAGTCAGGGGAACTCCTGATCACCCTCTCACTCCGTGCAGAGGCTCAGGGGCTCTTCCTGTGATCTTGCCGAGACCCCATGACCCGAACTCGCACTTGTGGGCTCGGCGAATATGATAAAATCCCTCGCTCAACGTGAGAAAAAGACCCTGGAGGAATGAATCCACTCCCCCAGGGCCTCGGGGGCTACACCCCGTGGGTGCACTCGCGCGCACCCACCAAGGCCTCAAAGTACGAAACACTATCCTGCCAGGAGCTACCGCAAGTCAAGCCTCGTCAAAACCTCAAGAAGAGCACTCACGCTCTCCCTGAGGCTCGGGGGCTACTGTTGGGTACCATAAAACGGGGTACCCCGAGCATATACCGATAGAATCACTTAAATCCCATCAAAATCAAAGCCAAGAGATGAACCATTGGCTAATCCCTAGCCTTGTCCGAGGCCATTGGCTCTCTGTCTCGCTCGAGGCCTCGCACGGGAGGCCTCGGATGGTCTACCAAATCTCTGCCTCGCTCGAAGCCTCGCACGAAAGGCCTCAGATGGGGAACCGATTCTCCATCTCGCCCGAGGCCCCGCGCATAAGGCCTCAGATGAGATGTCGATTCTCCATCTCGCCCGAGGCCCCTCGTGTAAGGCCTCGGACGAGAGGCCGATTCTCCACCTCGCCTGAGGCCCCTTGTGTAAGGCCTCGGACGAGAGGCCGATTCTCCGCCTTGCTCGAGGCCAGCTCAGCAATAACCCATCGCCCCTGCCTCGACCGGTCTCCCTGACAGAGTGTCATGTCCCATTAATGCGCCAACCACTACCGCGATATCAGCTAGATGATGGCTCGACACTGCGGAGCGACCGATGAGACAAGAAGTCACATCAACGCCATACCGTCCAGGATAGGACAGGGTAGGGGTTACCGGCCACTGTGCTCTGTTGCTGTGCCCACGACCAGTGCCCGCACTACACTGTGCCACCTAACCCCTACCCTAGGAACAACACGGCGTGGGGAGTCAAGTCCGGGTCACAATAGCCTCGAAATCAGCGCACGGGACCAACTGCTCCCCTAAGCCTCAGCAATATACTTCAGGGTCTCGGCAACCTCGGGATTCACACCCACTGAGCCTCCCACGATGGCTTGGCCTTGGCACCAACTGAGTCTCAGCTTCTCACACAGTCAACACATAGTGACCGGCACGTCGACCGCCACACCCTGCTTCAAGCTAACATTGGAGCTCCCACGACGCACAGGATCAGATGTGACCGATGCGTCCCCCCAGTACTTCAAGGACGGGACCACTCCATCGACCATGCCACCACAGTAACAGGCTACAGGGCTTAGACATGCCGCCTCCGTTTGCATGATGCCGCGTAGTTAGCACATGTATCACCCTTGTCCCCCCTTCAACTATAAAAGGGAGGGGCCAGTGCCGTTTCTAGGGGGTTGGACGTTTATGATTAGGCCTACGCCCACGCAACGAACTCATGCATAAATGCATGAACGAACACATGAGCTTCTTCACTGCTTGAGATCAACATCTCAAGTAATCCACGCCGCTCCGTGCAGAGACCTGGGACTAGCTCCCTCTCTCGCCCTGCTTGTAACCCCCTACTACGAGCATTTCGGTGCAAGGAATACAAGATCGATCTCTCAGACTGGGCGTAGGGCACCCATTGCCCGAACCAGTATAAACCTTGTGTCTCTTTGCATCACCATCCGGGATTGGGAACACGCAGTACAAATTTACTAGTTGGTTGAGGGCCCGCCGGTCCGAAACACCGACAATGACAGTGTGCCGAAGATGTTCCATAGGCTTCAAGTACTTGTCAATGATCTCAAAGAGTTGGAGAAGAGGTGAAGGACAAGGACTTCTCCCATAAGTTCTTGAGATGCTTACCCTTAAAATTTGGTACATTGGTCACTATTCTAGTAAGGAGTGGTTTGGACACCCTGACACCAAACTAAGTATTAGGAGATATAATGACCGATGACACATATAGAGATGATGATGAGAAGGATGAAAAGAAGGATAAGAAAGATGAGAAAAAGGATGACAAGAAGAAGAGTGTGGCATTCAAGGCCACATCATCCAAGGGCAAGGCAAAGCAAGATAGATCAAGTGAAGATGATGGTTCATGGGATGATGATGATGAGAAGATGGCTCTCTTTGTCAAGAGATTTGGCAAGTTCATGGTGAAGAAGGGCTACCATGCTAGAAGGAAGAAATCTTCATCCAAGAACAAGGAAGAGTTAAGAAGGTGCTTCAATTATGGAAGCAAAGATCATCTTGTTGCTCAATGCCCATACAATAGTGACAATAGTGATGACAACAAGAAGAACAAGAAGAAGGACAAGAAGGAAAAGAAAGAGAAGAAGGACAAGATGAGGAACTTCAACCAAACATATTCGAGAGGAGGTGGAGGGGGCAGAACCAGCGTTTACTCCGGTGAGCATCGGCGACGAACTAGCGGGTCGTCCATGCGGTTTCATGGGCGATTGGACTCGGGGTTCGAAGGTGTCGGCTGACCATGGTAATTTCTCGTTCCCCTCCTTTGGTGATGAGAGTTGTGGTTGCTGTGGTGAGAACATTCTAGAAGGTTGAGCGCAGGTTTGTTGCATCATTCATGAGGAATCATAGGCTTACTCTAGCATTTCCACCATACTCGATTTCTCCGCAGAGTTCTCAGAGGGTAGGTGCCAATAGTCGGAAAGAGTTAGAGGTGGATTTGGAAGATTGGTTGAGTTTTGATCGATTTCTGCCATTGAGTTCTAAGCAGAAATCTCCAAAAGTAGCATTCAGGCTACCTAAGCATTCGCAATTGAGTGATTTGGATAGAGTTGAGCGCCTTCGTCATTGCAATTTACCTCCAGTTGCTGCGGTGGACTCAAATTCGATAGCAATTGGGAATTTGCCAATCCATTTCTCATGGAGTAGTAAACAGGATAGTGCACTGGGCGGTGGGGATGTATAGAAGTCAATAGAGCAAATTGTTCAGGAATTGTAGCCACCAGTGATGCGCATAAAAATGAGTCCACCACCATTGTTGAGTTCTGAAGCTCGAATAGATATTGAGAGTTCTGTCAGGGTGGAGAATGTGGGGAAGAAGATGAAACTGACCAAGGCCGAGGAAAAGGAAAAAATAGGTGGTCCGGCCCAGTTAGGCCCATCTATTGAGGACCTATTCTCCCAATCTTATTCTCCTCCACCCAGCCGTAGCCGCATTGCTAAGTCCATCTTGTCATGGGTCTGGGTTGCCTTCGCTAGGGTTTAGGATCTAGCCGTAGAGATATTTCCGGCAAGTGTGAGGGACATTAGGAAATTTGGGGCTCAGGCGAAGTATCTCCGCCGTGTCCATCCAAACACAACGGATGGGAGGTCATTCATTGAGGTCACCATGGACAAGTGACATCAAGGTCATGAAGTTAGAGATGGAGATAGATTTAGAGATACAAAAGACGAGGAGAGATTTAGAGATGGGCGTAGTGGCCGGGATGGATTTTAGGGACCAAGGCATGAAGGTTGGGATTCCTAGGCTTGGGATGGGCGTGATCAACGATTTTCTCGAGATCAAGGGTACTGGGATCCAAAGTAAGGTTATCAATAGTTTAGAGGTCAGGAGCAGTGGGAGGTCCAGAATCGCAAGAGGATGGGAGATCATTCTGAAGAGCGAGATGTGCGTTAGATGACTGAAGAAGATCTCCACCACAAGATTGAAGATCGAAGGAAGGGGTATAATGTTCAACAGAATTGGAGTTCAGGTGCAGGTCAGTCTTCAGGTCTTGCTATGAAATGTTTCAATTGCAATGATTATGGCTGAAAGCTCTAGTTTGGTTTTGGTTAATTGATGAAACCCTAAGTGCTAACCTAGTTTATCAAAGTGATTATGAGATAGGTAGCACTACTCCAAATGATGAAGCAATGGCAAAGATCATGATGATGGTGATGGCATGGTGATGATCAAATGCTTGAACTTGGAAAAGAAGAAAGAGAAAAACAAAAGGCTCAAGGCAAAGGTATAAATAGTAGGAGCCTTTTTGTTTCCGTGATCAAGACACTTAGCGAGTGTGATCACATTTAGGATAGATAGCCATTCTATTAAGAGGGGTGAAACTTGTATTGAAATGCGGTTATCAAAGTGCCACTAGATGCTCTAACTCATTGCATATGCATTTAGGATCTAGTGGAGTGCTAACACCCTTGAAAATGCTTGTGAAAATATGCTAACACATGTGCACAAGGTGATACACTTGGTGGTTGGCACATTTAAGCAAGGGTTAGAAACTTCACCGGTGGAGTGTCCACCCGTAGAGTGCGGACAGTCCGACGGTGTCACCGGCGCCCTATACAGAAAAGACAGGGGTTCACAAAGTGACCGGACGCTGGTGGTGCAGTGACCACACATTGGGTTCAGAGTCCGATCAGTGACAGCAGTAAGCACACGGTCTCGGTCTTGTGACTAGATGCTGGCATGTAAACTGACTGGACGCTCATGGTCTGAGTCCGGTCAGTGCTGACGTACGCTGACATGAGGTGCACAGAGGAAATATGGAGTGACCGGACGCCGGGTGAGTCCGATCGAGCATGACCGAACGTGTCCGGTCGTGAAATTACGCGTTTAGAACCTTACTAGAAACGACCGGACGCTGGGGTCCTACGTCCAGTCACTTTCTAACTGACGCGTCTGATCATCACTTGACCATTGAGATCGGGCGATCGGCGTTTGAAGCCGACGACATGTGGCAAGCATCAGGCGACCGGACGCTAGGGTCCTACGTCCGGTCGAACTGGCCAGAGCGTCCGGTCACCCCGTGTTGTGCCCAGTGAAGGGGTACTACGGCTCTATTTCATGGGGGCTTCTATTTAAGCCCCATGGCCGGCTCAAGCTCACTCTCTTGGCCATTTGTATTGACATAGCAACCTTGTGAGCTTAGCCAAAGCCCTCCCACTCATCTCCATCATTGTTTTATCATCATTGTGAGATTGGAAGAGAATCCAAGTGCATTGCTTGAGTGATTGCATCTAGAGGCACTTGGCATTCATGTTTCGCTACGGGATTCACTTGTTACTTTTGGTGGTTGCCGCCACCTAGACGGCTTGGAGCAGCAAGGATCGTTGAGCGGAGGTTGGTGATTGTCTCCGGCTCTGATCGTGGTGATTATGAGGGGTCTTGTGCCTTCCCCAGTGGAGAGCCGAAAGGTAACTCTAGTGGATTGCTCATGTCATTGAGTTACCTCACTTGAGGGTAGGTTCATGCGGTGTCCAATTGTGTGGACGAGGTTTGTGCAACACCTCTTAGCCGCTGAACCACCAAGTGTTGATCGACATAATGGGGACTAGCGTGTCGGCAAGCACGTGAACCTCAGGAGAAAAATTGGTTGTCTCTTGCCCTTTGGTATTCTCCCGGTGATTGATTTAGTATTCATCTTGTGATTGGTTCACTCCTCTACATGGCGGTATAATCACCCTACTCACTCATTTATATTCTTGCAAACTAGTTGTGGCAAGCTCTTTAGTGTAATTAGAATTGAGAGCTTGCTTTGTTATTTTAAGTTCATCTAGTGGAGCTCTTTAGAGTAGCAAGATTGAGAGCTCTTAGTGAGTAGTAACATTGCAAGTTGTGTGCCTAGTAATCATTGCAACTAGAATTGTTGGATAGGTGGCTTGCAACCCTTGTAGAGCTAGAGCAAGTTTGTATTTTGCTATTTGTCATATTAATCAAATTGCTCTAGTTGATTTGTAGATTTTTAAATAGGCTATTCACCCCCCCTCTAGCCATATTAGGACCTTTCAAGTGGTATCGGAGCCGTGGTCACCGTTTGATTGAAGGCTTAACAACCTCGGTGTCAAATTATGGCTCAAGTTGTGTTCAATTATGTGGGGGGTAAACCACTATTCATTGATGGCACATGCTATGATTATTAGAAGAGAAAGATGAGGATGTATCTTGGTTCAATCAATGATCAAGTATGGGAGGTGACCGAGAATGACTATGCTATCATTGATCCTGATGACCCCACCAACCAAGACAAGACCAACAAGCAATGCAATACAATGGCTCTCAACACCATATACAATGCCATTGATTCAAGGTGTTTGAGCAAATCAAGGATTGTGAAAGAGCAAATGAGGTGTGGAGGAGATTGGAGGAAACATATGAGGGCACACCGGTGGTGAAGAGTGCTAAGTTGTACATTCTCAAGGATAAGTTGACAAGCTTCAAGATGAAAGAAGATGAGAGCATTCCGGAAATGTTCCATCGGTTGCAAGTGATCGTAAATGACTTGAAGGCCTTGGGAGAGAAGATCAAGGATGATGATGTCTCTCATCAGTTCTTGATGTGCTTACCTCCTAGATTTGAGATGTTGAGATTGCTTATCATAAGAGGAGGATTGAAGGAGATTACCCCTAACCAAGTACTAGGTGATGTCATGACCCAAGAGACATACCATGTGGAAAGGGAGGGGGATGACAAGAAGGAAGAAGGAGAAAAGAAGAAGAGTATAGCATTCAAGGCTAGCTCATCATCATCCAAGAACAAGGGCAAGTCTAAGAAAGAATCAAGTGATGATGATGATCTTAGTGATATTGATGATGAAGCTATGGCCCTCTTTGTACGTAAGATGGGAAAATTCATGAAGAAGAAGGGCTATGGTGCAAGAAAGAGAAGAGATCACACCAAAAGAAAAGAATATGTGAGAAGATGCTACAATTGCAAGAGTCCCAATCACGTTGTAGCAAATTGTCCCTATAATAGTGACAATGATGAGGATGAGAAGAAAAAGCACAAGAAGGATAATAAAGAAAAGAAGGAGAAGAAGGAGAAGAGAATGGCCTTCCAAAAGAAGAAGAAGGGTGGAGGCTATGTGGTCACTTGGGATAGTGATGTCTCTTCAGATAGTGATGACTCTAGTGATGATGGCAAGAAATATATCAAGAAAGCACTAGCAAGCATCGCCATCAACAACAAGCCCTCCATCTTCGACACTCCTTTGACATGCCTCATGACAAAACCTACCAAGGTAAAATATGATGTGAGTGATGATGATGAATGTGAAAGTGATGCTTATAGGAGTGATGATGATGATGAGGAGTACTCCAAGGAGGAGCTCATGGACATGTGTGAGCAAGTGCATACTTACTTTGAGATGAAGAGAAAGGAGTGCAAGGAATTGAACAAGAAAGTCAAATTTCTTGAGCAATCCCTTGATGAGCTTAATGCCACTCATGAGAGGCTAATGGAAGCCCATGAGAAGCTTGGCAAAGCTCACTCTAAGCTTGAGAAAGCTCACTCCTCTCTCATTGAGCAAGTCAAAGAGGAAGCCAAGAAGAAGCAAGTGATTGTATCATGTGATGTGGGACTAGCATGTGATCTTATTGATGAATCTTTTTATAAGCCCATTATAGTTGCTCCCACTAACACTTCTTGTAGCACTACTACTTATACTTCACCTTTGAGTGATGGTCTCACTTGTGATGCCTCATTAATGGTGGAAAATGAGACCCTCAAGAAGGAGGTGAATGAGCTCACTCGTGCCTTAGGCAATGCCTATGGTGGAGATGACCGCTTGCTAAAGTGCTTGGGTAGCCAAAGGTTTTCTCTCAACAAAGAGAGATTAGGCTATACCCCCAAGAAAGTCAAGGCGGCCTTTGTCACTCTCAAAGTTAACTTTGTGAAGGGCAATGGTCGGTTTTGCAATAGATGCAAGCAAGTTGGGCATGTAGAGCAATATTGCATGATTAACAAGAACAAGCTATCTATTGTATCCTCAATTAAATTTGATTCTTGTTACATGCTTGTTAAGGGTGCCAATGGTGTGAAGGCTAAGTTCATTGGTACACCAATTGTGGGCCCAAAGAAGAAGGCCATTTGGGTACCAAAGACCTTGGTAACTAACCTTCAAGGACCCAAGCAAGTTTGGGTACCTAAAAAGAATTGATCTTTTTTTGTAGGTCAATTATAAAGCCGGAGGAAGGCATTGGGTGCTTGATAGTGGGTGCACACAACACATGACCGGTGATCTAAGAATGTTCAATACAATCAATAAAAACAAGAGCAATGTGGTTGATAGTATCACATTTGGTGACAATGGCAAAGGCAAGGTCAAAGGGCTTGGTAAGATGCAATATCCAATGACTTGAGCATTTCCAATGTGCTACTAGTAGAGAGCTTGAACTTCAACATTTTGTCGGTAGCTCAATTGTGTGATCTTGGTTTCAAGTGCATATTTGGTGTGGATGATGTAAAGATTATAAGTGTAGATGGCTCTAACTTGATATTCAAAGGATTTAGATATGAAAATCTATACTTAGTTGATTTCAATGCTAGAGAAGCTCAATTGATAACATGTTTGATCACTAAGTCTAGCATGGGTTGGTTATGGCATAGAAGGCTTGGTCATGTTGGAATGAAACAATTGAACAAGTTGATTAAGCATGACTTAGTTAGAGGCTTGAAAGATGTCACATTTGAGAAGGATAAGCTATGTAGTGCATGTCAAGACGGAAAACAAGTTGGTAACACACATCCTAAGAAGAGCATGATGAGCACATCTAAGGCATTTGAGTTGATGCATATGGACTTGTTTGGACCAACCATATACACAAGCATTGGTGGAAACAAATATGGATTTGTGATTGTAGATGATTTCACTAGATACACATGGGTATTCTTTCTTATTGACAAGAGTGATGTGTTTGCAACATTCAAATCATTTGTCAAGAGCATTCACAATGAGTTTAAAACAACCATCAAGAAAGTTAGAAGTGACAATGGTAGTGAATTCAAGAACACTAGAATTGATGAGTTGTGTAATGAATTTGGAATTAGACATCATTTCACGGCCAAGTACACTCCTTAATCAAATGGCTTAGTTGAAAGGAAGAATAGAACTTTGATTGACATGGCAAGATCAATATTGAGTGAGTACAATATGAGTCATTCATTTTGGGCCGAAGCAATCAACACGGCTTGCTATTATAGCAATCGACTCTATTGTCACCCCATAATGGAGAAGACACCTTATGAGCTTTTGAATGGAAGAAAGCCCAACATAGCATACTTTCGGGTTTTTGGTTGTAAATGCTACATATTGAAGAAAGGCACTAGATTGAGCAAGTTTGAAAAGAAATGTGATGAAGGTTTCTTGCTTGGTTACTCCACTACTAGCAAGGCTTATAGAGTTTGGAATTTAGCTAGTGGCACTCTTGAGGAGGTTCATGATGTGGAGTTTGATGAAATAAATGGTTCCCAAGAGGAAGATGAGAATCTAGATGATGTAAGAGGCACTCAATTGGTCAATGCAATGAAGAACATGGACATTGGTGATATAAGGTCTAGAGAGGTGATTGATGTTGAAGATAACAAGAATCAAGTGCTAACTCAAATGTGCAGGCTAGTGGTTCTCATAATCAAGTTCAAGCAAGAACTAGTGATGACAAAGTGCAAGATCAACAACAAGTGGCTAGTCCATCATCTCAATCAAGTGATCTATCAAATGCAAGCAATCAAGTACAAGTGCTTCAACCTACCAATGTTGCAAGAGATCATCCCTTGAACACTATCATTGGTGATATTTCAAGAGGTGTGCAAACTAGATTAAGATTAGCTTCATTTTGTGAGCATTTCTCATTTGTGTCATCCATTGAACCAAAGAAGATAGATGAAGCATTGAAGGATGTTGATTGGATGAATGCTATGCATGAAGAATTGAATAACTTCACAAGAAATCAAGTATGAGAATTGGTAGAGAGACTAAAGGGACACAATGTGATTGGAACCAAATGGGTTTTTAGAAACAAGCAAGATCAAGATAGGATAGTAGTAAGGAACAAAGCATGATTGGTAGCAAAAGGATATACACAAATTGAAGGTCTTGACTTTGGAGAAATATATGCCCCGGTTGCTAGATTGGAAGCAATTAGGATCTTATTAGCCTATGCTTGTGCCCACAACATCAAGCTCTATCAAATGGATGTTAAGAGTGCATTTCTCAATGGTTACATCAATGAACAATTATATGTTGAGCAACCTCCCAGTTTTGAAGATGATGAGAAGCCTGACTATGTGTACAAGTTAAAGAAGGCATTGTATGGCTTGAAGCAAGCACCTAGAGCATGGTATGAGAGATTGAGGGACTTTCTACTCTCTAAAGGGTTCATGATGGGCAAGGTTGACACCACTCTTTTCACCAAGAAGATTGGCAAAGACTTATTTGTGTTGCAAATCTATGTTAATAACATCATATTTGGATCAACCAATCAAGACTTTTGTAAAGAGTTTGGAAAGATGATGGCTAATGAGTTTGAAATGTCCATGATTGAAGAGTTAAGTTACTTCCTTGGTCTTCAAATCAAGCAATTGAAGAATGGTATATTTGTGAGTCAAGGCAAGTACATCAAAGATATGCTCAAGAAGTTTGGCATGAGTGATAGCAAAGCCATTAGTACACCAATGGGAACAAATGGGAACTTGGATAGTGATGCAAGTGGCAATATGATGGATCAAAAATTATATCGGTCTATGATTGGAAGCATACTCTATGTGACCGCATCAAGGTTGGATGTCATGTTTAGTGTATGCATGTGTGCAAGATTTCAAGCCTCACCAAGAGAAAGTCATTTGAAGGCTATAAAGAGAATATTGAGGTAGTTGAAGCATACACAAAATGTTGGTTTGTGGTATCCCAAAGGAGCAAAGTTTGAGCTAGTTGGTTACTCTGACTTGGATTATGCGGGATGCAAGGTTGAAAGGAAGAGCACCTCGGACACATGTCAATTGTTGGAAAGATCACTTGTTTCATAGTCATCAAAGAAGCAAAATAGTGTTGCATTATCAACTACCAAAGCCTAATACATATACGCCGGTAGTTGTTGTGCACAAATACTTTGGATGAAGGCCACTTTGAGTGACTTTGGAATCAAGTTCAAGAAAGTGCCATTGCTATATGATAATGAGAGTGCAATCAAGTTAACCAACAATCCGGTTCAACATGCAAGAACAAAGCACATTGATGTTCACCACCATTTCATAAGAGATCACCAACAAAAAGAGGACATTTGTATTAAGAGTATGGGCACCGAAGATCAACTTGTCGATATATTCACCAAGCCATTGGATGAGAAAAGGTTTTGCAAGCTAAGGAATGAGTTGAACATATTGGATTTCTCAAATATGTGTTGATGCACCCCACTTATATGACATGCCTCTCCTTCGAGCAATCCAAGATAAAAGTTGATTGGCATGGCATACATCCTTGGTTGCAAATGCTATATCTTGAAGAAAGGCACTAGATTGGGTAAGTTTAACAAGAAATGTGATAAAGGATTCCTACTTGGATACTCAACTACTAGCAAAGCATATAGAGTTTAGAATTTAGATAGTGGTACTCTTGAGAAAGTTTATGATGTTGAATTTGATGAAACCAAAGGTTCACAAGAAGATAATGAGAACTTAAAAGATGTTAGAGGTATTCAACATTCAAATGCCATGAAAAACATGGATGTTGGTCAATTGAGGCCTATGCAAGTGAATGATGATGAAGATGATAAAGTGCAAGTGCTCTCTAACACAAATTTGCAAGATGATACAAATCAAGCTAGTACAAATGGCTCTCATGATAATGAACAAAATCAAGTGGCTAGTGCATCATCTCAACCCAATGATCACGCAAGTGCAAGTAATCAAGTTCCAATCCTCCAACCAACCAATATTACAAGGGATCATCCATTGGACACTATCATTGGTGATATTTTAAGAGGTGTGCAAACTATATCAAGATTAGCTTCATTTTGTGAGCATTTCTCATTTGTGTCATCCATTGAACCAAAGAAGATAGATGAAGCATTGAAGGATGTTGATTGGGTAAATGCTATGCATGAAGAATTGAATAACTTCACAAGAAATCAAGTATGGGAATTGGTAGAGAGACTAAAGGGACACAATGTGATTGGAACCAAATGGGTTTTTAGAAACAAGCAAGATCAAGATAGGATAGTAGTAAGGAACAAAGCATGATTGGTAGCAAAAGGATATACACAAATTGAAGGTCTTGACTTTGGAGAAATATATGCCCCGGTTGCTAGATTGGAAGCAATTAGGATCTTATTAGCCTATGCTTGTGCCCACAACATCAAGCTCTATCAAATGGATGTTAAGAGTGCATTTCTCAATGGTTACATCAATGAACAATTATATGTTGAGCAACCTCCCAGTTTTGAAGATGATGAGAAGCCTGACTATGTGTACAAGTTAAAGAAGGCATTGTATGGCTTGAAGCAAGCACCTAGAGCATGGTATGAGAGATTGAGGGACTTTCTACTCTCTAAAGGGTTCATGATGGGCAAGGTTGACACCACTCTTTTTACCAAGAAGATTGGCAAAGACTTATTTGTGTTGCAAATCTATGTTAATAACATCATATTTGGATCAACCAATCAAGACTTTTGTAAAGAGTTTGGAAAGATGATGGCTAATGAGTTTGAAATGTCCATGATTGAAGAGTTAAGTTACTTCCTTGGTCTTCAAATCAAGCAATTGAAGAATGGTATATTTGTGAGTCAAGGCAAGTACATCAAAGATATGCTCAAGAAGTTTGGCATGAGTGATAGCAAAGCCATTAGTACACCAATGGGAACAAATGGGAACTTGGATAGTGATGCAAGTGGCAATATGATGGATCAAAAATTATATCGGTCTATGATTGGAAGCATACTCTATGTGACCGCATCAAGGTTGGATGTCATGTTTAGTGTATGCATGTGTGCAAGATTTCAAGCCTCACCAAGAGAAAGTCATTTAAAGGCTATAAAGAGAATATTGAGGTAGTTGAAGCATACACAAAATGTTGGTTTGTGGTATCCCAAAGGAGCAAAGTTTGAGCTAGTTGGTTACTCTGACTTGGATTATGCGGGATGCAAGGTTGAAAGGAAGAGCACCTCGGACACATGTCAATTGTTGGAAAGATCACTTGTTTCATAGTCATCAAAGAAGCAAAATAGTGTTGCATTATCAACTACCAAAGCCTAATACATATACGCCGGTAGTTGTTGTGCACAAATACTTTGGATGAAGGCCACTTTGAGTGACTTTGGAATCAAGTTCAAGAAAGTGCCATTGCTATATGATAATGAGAGTGCAATCAAGTTAACCAACAATCCGGTTCAACATGCAAGAACAAAGCACATTGATGTTCACCACCATTTCATAAGAGATCACCAACAAAAAGAGGACATTTGTATTAAGAGTATGGGCACCGAAGATCAACTTGTCGATATATTCACCAAGCCATTGGATGAGAAAAGGTTTTGCAAGCTAAGGAATGAGTTGAACATATTGGATTTCTCAAATATGTGTTGATGCACCCCACTTATATGACATGCCTCTCCTTCGAGCAATCCAAGATAAAAGTTGATTGGCATGGCATACATCCTTGGTTGCAAATGCTATATCTTGAAGAAAGGCACTAGATTGGGTAAGTTTAACAAGAAATGTGATAAAGGATTCCTACTTGGATACTCAACTACTAGCAAAGCATATAGAGTTTAGAATTTAGATAGTGGTACTCTTGAGAAAGTTTATGATGTTGAATTTGATGAAACCAAAGGTTCACAAGAAGATAATGAGAACTTAAAAGATGTTAGAGGTATTCAACATTCAAATGCCATGAAAAACATGGATGTTGGTCAATTGAGGCCTATGCAAGTGAATGATGATGAAGATGATAAAGTGCAAGTGCTCTCTAACACAAATTTGCAAGATGATACAAATCAAGCTAGTACAAATGGCTCTCATGATAATGAACAAAATCAAGTGGCTAGCACATCATCTCAACCCAATGATCACACAAGTGCAAGTAATCAAGTTCCAATCCTCCAACCAACCAACATTACAAGGGATCATCCATTGGACACTATCATTGGTGATATTTCAAGAGGTGTGCAAACTAGATCAAGATTAGCTTCATTTTGTGAGCATTTCTCATTTGTGTCATCCATTGAACCTAAGAAGATAGATGAAGCTTTGAAGAATGTTGATTGGGTCAATGCTATGCATGAAGAGCTAAACAACTTCACAAGAAACCAAGTATGGGAGTTAGTTGAGAGGCCTAAGGATCATAATGTGATTGGAACCAAGTGCGTCTTTCAGAACAAGCAAGATCAAGATGGGATAGTAATAAGGAACAAAGCATGATTAGTGGCTCAAGGTTACACTCAAGTTGAAGGTCTTAACTTTGGAGAAACATATGCCCCGGTTGCAAGATTGGAAGCAATTAGGATTTTGTTAGCCTATGCTTGTGCCCACAACATTAAGTTGTACCAAATGGATGTGAAGAGTGCATTTCTCAATGGGTACATCAATGAGCTTGTGTATGTTGAGCAACCTCCCAGTTTTGAAGATGAAAAGAAACCCAACCATGTTTACAAGTTGAGAAAGGCTTTGTATGGATTAAAACAAGCACCTAGAGCATGGTATGAGAGATTGAGGGATTTCCTACTCTCTAAGGGATTCAAGATGGGAAAGGTTGACACCACTCTCTTCACCAAGAAGCTTGGAAATGACTTGTTTGTAATGCAAATCTATGTTGATGATATCATATTTGGGTCAACAAATCAAGATTTTTGTGAGGAGTTTGGCAAGATGATGGCAAGTGAGTTTGAGATGTCTATGATTGGAGAGCTTAGTTACTTCCTTAGTCTTCAAATCAAGCAAATGAAGAATGACACATTTGTGAGTCAAGGCAAGTATATCAAGGACATGCTCAAGAAGTTTGGAATGGATGATAGTAAAGCTATTAGTACACCAATGGGGACAAGTGGAAGCTTGGATAGTGATGCTAGTGGCAACATAGTGGATCAAAAGATGTATTGGTCTATGATTGGAAGCCTACTCTATGTGACCGCATCAAGGCTAGATGTGATGTTTAGTGTATGCATGTGTGCTAGATTCCAAGCCTCACCAAGAGAAAGTCATTTGAAAGCAACAAAGAAAATATTGAGGTACTTGAAGCATACACAAAATGTTGGATTGTGGTATCCTAAAGGAGCAAGATTTGAGTTGATTGAATATTCGGACTCTGATTATGCGGGATGCAAAGTTGAGAGAAAAAGCACTTCGGGCACATGTCAACTATTGGGAAGATCACTTGTGTCTTGGTCATCAAAGAAGCAAAATAGTGTATCACTTTCAACCGCCGAAGCGGAGTACATTTCGACTGGTAGTTGTTGTGCTCAATTACTTTGGATGAAGGCTACTTTGAGTGATTTTAGAATTAAATTCAAGCAAGTGCCATTGCTATGTGACAATGAGAGTGCCGTAAAGCTCACCAACAACCCAGTTCAACATTCAAGAACAAAGCATATTGATGTCCACCATCATTTCATAAGAGATCACCAACAAAAAGGGGACATTTGCATTGAGAGTGTGGGCACCGAAGATCAACTTGCCGATATCTTCACCAAGCCACTTGATGAAAAGAGGTTTTGCAAGCTAAGGAATGAATTGAACATATTTGACTTCTCCAATATGTGTTGATGCACCCCCCATTATATGACATGCCTCTCCTTCGAGCAAAGCAAGGTAAAGTTGATCAATATGTCATCCATCCATTGCTAAGGACTTGTTTAGTGCATCTAGTCATTCCTATCATGTCCTAGGCTCATTCATTAAAATCAAATGAATTTGATGCTTGTATGGTACCACTATTGCTTGTATGTTTGAAATGATCTAGTGGTAGCATATGACATGTTTGTGGGCTTGTAAACCTAGTGTTTGATCTACAAAATAAGCTACAAGTGTTTAACTCAACATGGTACAAGATAACCCTTATTTGGAGGTGTGAAGAAGCTTGTCCTTGGATCAAACCGAGTTAAATATCTTTTGCAAGTAATCTAGATTGAACCAAATTAAAAAAATGATCCTCTTTTCACATGGTTTCACCCCAACCTATCTATAATTTGAGCTCACCTTTTGTGCTAATTGTTTACAAAGGGGGAGAAATTCACAAAGATAGTAAGATAGAAGGAGCAAACAAATGAAACATTGACATTGTAAGGGGATCATAAACAAAAAAAGCACACAAGTAGGGAGAGCGAGCTCATAAACTTGTATGCTGCATTTAAATGTGCATTTCATATATTTGCTTGCATGGCACAAGTTCTAAATTTCAATATCCATGCTTGTGTGGTGTATGCTAGTTATATGCTTGAATGGTGAAATGAAAAACTAGCATGCATAGGCTAAAGTAACTAGACTTATGTTCATTTTATGGAAACTAGACCCTTGCTTGTAATGTTGATCTCATGGGGTATTCTAGTTTTTGTGTATGTATAAGTTACTAATGGTGCTAAGGATAGTACATTGGTGCACACCAATTGATATCATGCTTCAAAGGTCCATCTCTTATACCTTAGCATCATATGGTAGAAATTGTCTCCTATATTTCCTATCTAAGCATATGTGCAAGCTACAATCCAAACTCTTAGCACATATGTAGGGGGAGCAATTGCTACCATTTGGAGTTTATGAAACTTGTCCATATTCTTTTACACATGGTAAATATGCTTGGGCAAGCAATGTAGATTCAATTAAATCTCAATTCATATCTTTGTGTAAGGGTTGTCATCAATACCAAAAAGGGGGAGATTGAAAGCTCTAGTTTGGTTTTGGTTAATTGATGAAACCCTAAGTGCTAACCTAGTTTATCAAAGTGATTATGAGATAGGTAGCACTAATCCAAGTGATGAAGCAATGGCGAAGATCATGACGATGGTGATGGCATGGTGATGATCAAATGCTTGAACTTGGAAAATAAGAAAGAGAAAAACAAAAGGCTCAAGGCAAAGGTATAAATAGTAGGAGCCTTTTTGTTTCTATGATCAAGACACTTAGTGAGTGTGATCACATTTAGGATAGATAGCCATTCTATTAAGAGGGGTGAAACTTGTATTGAAATGCGGTTATCAAAGTGCCACTAGATGCTCTAACTCATTACATATGCATTTAGGATCTAGCGGAGTGCTAACACCCTTGAAAATGCTTGTGAAAATATGCTAACACATGTGCACAAGGTGATACACTTGGTGGTTGGCACATTTGAGCAAGGGTTAGAAACTTCACCGGTGGAGTGTCCGCCCGTAGAGTGCGGACAGTCCGACGGTGCCACCGACGCCCTATATAGAAAAGACAGGGGTTCATAGAGTGACCGGACGCTGGGTTCAGAGTCCGATTAGTGTAACACCCTAGGTGTTTGGCTTCCACATTTGCACTTGCATTTCATAAACATGAGCATCATTCATCCATTCATGAGCTTAGATTGTATGAAACATGCTTTTGAAACATTGCAACATATTGTTTATATTCCATGTGTGTTTGTTTTAGAAAATGAATAGTGTACAACACTCAAGTGCAACATGTGCAACTCACTCTTGAAACATGTCACATGCTTTAGTGAAACATGGTTAGTTAGTACTATGCCACAAACTCATGAAACATGGCTTTAAAACAAAAGTAACATTTCACTTGTTCTTCCTTGTTTCAATACATGTGATGCTTGATTTTGGGTGACCAATGTGTGGTGTGGCTAATTATCCTCTTAAGCAACTTAGTTATACTTAGAATGTCATTAGGAACAATGTTCATGTTGATCATTTTGCCTAATTAAGTTTCCAAGTGATAGTTTGACTTGTGTTGACCCTAGAGCTCCATTGTTTGACTGTTTAAAAAGTACAGCTTAGATTGTTTGCATGTATGAGCAACCTAAAGCAAAGTTGTAGAAAATTATATGAGGAACAAACTTTGTTTAGAGGCCAAGTCATGAAAATGTGCAGAACATGCTCAAAATTGGATCACAACACGAAATGTACCCCTAATTTCTAAGAGAAAATATTTCTAAGTGTTAATTTGAAAAACAGTTTCGGGTACTCCACTTTGGCATGATTTTACTCAGCATCGGTTGAGAATTAGGCCTTGGTCTTTTAATAGAAGTTGAAGATGGTATGAAGGGCTACAACTTTCATTTACACTGTTTTCGCTAATGATCAACGGTTTAGTAGTTTCAACGCGATGAATATACAATGTCAGGCTCGGTTGGATTACTGAATCGACTGCTACAGTGGTTGACCATCTTTAGGACTTCACCGCCGTGTGGAGGCCACCCGTCGTCGACGTCCTACTTGGTCAGGCCACGACAGGCCTGAGTGCGCCACATCAAGCCCCAGTGCATGCCAGTGACTCCACCGCACTCACATCCCATTTTCTGCTCCTCCCTTCGCTTCCCGCAACAGCCACCGCCTTCGCCATTGACGTCGAGCACACCGCCGTTGCCTAGCTCCCTCGCCACCGCAAAATCGCTGCCTCTAGCTAACCCTCAACTCCACCATAGCCTCCTCTAGCTCATTCACCTTGCCATTGAGCCGAAGAACCAAGGTAGTGGCCACATTTTCATTTTCACCGCTGTTCGGACCTCACCGGAGTTGTGCTCTCCGTGGCCAGCACGGCACCGCTTCTCTCCTCCTTCCCTAGCTCTCATCTAGCCTTCTCCATCATGTACAGATGCTCGGGTGAAGATGCCACCGTCAACGCTAGTCCAGCCAAGCCAGAACATAGCCACGCGCCGCCGTGCGCCATGGCCGAGCCACTGAGCTCCATGGCCGAGGTACTTAGGGGCTGGTAGGGTTTAGGGTTAGGATGTCAATCGGTGCGGGAGGTCATGGTGAACACGGAGGTACCCTCCTCATCGCCGGTGATGCCACCGTCGGCGAGCTCCGCCGATTTCGTGTTGAGCAAGCCGCCTCCCCTGTTTTCGTTTCACTGACGTGCGGGCCCGGCTGACCAGTGGACCCCGCCTGTCAGTGACTGAGGAATTGAAAGCTAGTTCAAATAATTCAGATTTGAGTGCTGTTTTGAAAAAAATTGTATCTTCAGTTTTGTAGATCCAAATTGAGTGGTTCCAATTTTGTTAGGATCATGGAGAAGTGTAGTATTTAGGAAAAATATAACATGGACACTTGTAGTAGAATTTTTGGAAGAATTAAATTGAAATTTGAAATCAGTTTTTAAATGAATGCAAACTTGTTTAAATTATATCTTGAGTTCCTTTGCTCCAAAAATTATAAAATTTTGTTGGTGATCTCTTCTTGATGAGTAGAAACTCTGGTAAACATTTGAGAGATAGTGCATGTATAGTTTTTGAGTTATAGATTTCCCTTTTATCATTGGATGATCCTTGTGTGAATTTTAGTAATTTATCTATGAATCCAATGACCATGAAATTTATTGTAGGATGTCCTAGTACCTTAAGGATGCTAGGAAAAATATAAAATCTATTGCTTGACACTTTTCACTAGGGTTTCCTATTTATGTCATTTTAAGCCTTTATGCCTTGTTATTTTTGTGTAGGATGTTATACTTGCTCAAATGATGTGAAACTTTTACAGTAGCCTACTTGGTGTATGTAGTACCTACTATAATTTGTGTAGATTAAATGGTGCAGTTTTCATATATGTTTATCATTCCTCTTAAATAACTAAATAAATTAAGAAAGGCATTAAAAGAAATGAATTGGTGGTGAACACTTTACTTTATGGTGTTCTTGTGATATGTGTGATAAGTGAGTAAAGTTGGTTTTGTCCAATTATATGTTTACAACATAAGTTAATAAATATTTCCTTGCATTATGTCTTTCTGGATAGTTCTCGGGACTTTACAAAGTTCACCATGATATTTTGGTTTGCTGGGAAAGTGGTGAATACAAAAGTTGTAGATAACATATGTATCTAGCTCCTGTTAAAATTTGGGGGCATTTGACCTAGTAGTTTAGGAGTTACAGTCGTTCAAAGTTGGATCACAGTTTTGCTTGCTCTCTGTCTTGTTTGGACCTGATTATGAGGTTCTGTAAATTAGACCTGGTAAAGGTTGGAATCATGCCTTGAGGTCTGAAAATGAATTGTATTAAATTTCATAAGCTTTCCAAATTGTCTTGTTGCCTGTCATTTCGATTTGTAGATCTCCAGTTATGATTAGTTTACTGTACCACTGCATAGTTCCTGTTTTGCCGAAATACGAATGTTTGTGTGTATGCTTTGTTGCTATATTCTTGTTGATGGTTTAGGTGCTAGCATAACTTGAGAACATGCTTAGGTGCAGGTGCTAGGTCCTTAACTAAAGATGAGCAATTGTACATTAGGTTGTATAAACTTGATAAGTTAAAGTGATTTGAATAGAGCTTAAGTCGAAAAATGCGGACTGCAGTAAGCATGTGCATTCCCTGAGCATTCCTAACTTCATTCATGTGTATCCATGATATTTATCTTGCGCATACATGCAATAGGTGTGTCGGAGGGAGTGACGCTTCTTGAGTTTGAGGGAGCGAGCCAGGAGGAGGAGCCCGAGGTTCAGGCAATCGATGAAGCAGCCGCCGAGGAGGAGTTGCCCGAGTGCCCTGACCACCATCCATCCTCTTTCTTGAAAGGCAAGCCCCAGAGCATTCTAAGTCTCCCATGTTTTTACAAATATCTTGAGTATCTTTTATTGTTGATGATGCATTAAGTATAGGAATTGGTTGGAACCAATTGTTGCATTATATATCTATCTTTGTCCAGATATCACACTTGGATCCTAATTAAGTTCAGGAACGGGTTAAATGCTTAGCCATGCTTAGTGCGGTAGAAGTCAGGTGATTTCCTATCACCTACGAGCTTTAGGATGAGGTGGATCATGGTTGGCTATATTTGCTATCGTGGAAAAGAACCATGTTAATAATGAATGAAGACCGGGTGGAGTCTTGTGTAGGGTTGGACATAGTGACTCCGTCTGTGTCGTTTAAGGATAGATACGTTGTACGTCCTCTGTCATGTTGAACGTAGCCTAACACTTAGCTGGCCGGATAACTTGTTCCGACCGTGAAGCCTAGTAGCTCGACTCAGGCCAGGAACGTGAGCAGTGGCCCGCATTCTGGAGGTAGTAAGGATGTGCGGAGAGCCATTGGCATAAGCCCAAGGCGGGTTAGAGTCCTGATCAACCTTGGTAGAGTGGTTCTCTGAGAATGCCGATCTGTTCGGACTCGTGACTCTAGAGTTGTGCCAAAGGTGACTTGATTACGACCCTAATGGGGGAAGCAGGGTTTGTGTTTAGGAATACCCTCCAGCTAGATACAAATTGATTCGAATAGCCGTCTCTCCTGGATAGTGAGAACTTGACTGAGCAGTGGCAACGTAGATTCAATTAATTTAACGATATGGTTAAATGGATGATGATGATGATAATGTTGCCACGATTTATACCTGCTATGGTTATTAATGTTTGCATCTTAATCAAATGATTGCTTAGTATAGGTGCTAATATAGATGACAGGTTAATGGCTAAAAGTCATTGCTAGCTCAGGTTAAGAGTTGATCATTATTACTTATGCTTTTCCACAAAAAGAAAGTGTCAGCCAGCTCCACTAAATTAAGCTATACATGATCCTTGGTGTCATTTGTTTTGGTTTCTGACGGGTAAGTCTAGCTGAGTACATTCTCGTACTCAGGGTTTATTCCCTCTTGTTGCAGATGACCTTCTTTATTAGGGCTTCTGTAAGTATTGTCTCCACCCGGCGGGTGACAAAGACTAGATCACGGGCATGATCTCTGTTTATCTTATCCGAATGCTTTTGTGGGATTGATCAGCAAGCTAGTACTTGTATTTGAACTCGGGTGTGTGAGTTAAACTAATTGCTTCCGCTACTTTACAAGACTTGGTTTGTAATAACTATGACTCTGAGGTGTTGTAATCTATCTGCAAACTAGTTGTGAAATGTTGTAACGTATGATGTGTTATGTTGAATTACTATGATCTTGGTTGTATGCAAGTTGGTTTGAAATCCTTCGTGGTTTCAGTTGACTACCGGGTTTATATGGGCTCAAGTGCGAGAATTTGATCGTTTCAGCGATTGTTTTTGTACTTGTGCTCTTATAAATTGGTCGGTTCTATGATAGTCAGTGACATCAGTAAGCACACGGTCTTGGTCTTGTGACCGGACGCTGGCGTGTAAACTGACCGGACGCTCATGGTCTGAGTCCGGTCAGTGCTGACGTACGCTGACGTGAGGCGCATAGAGGAAACATGGAGTGACCGGACGCCGGGTGAGTCCGGTCGAGCATGACTGGATGCGTCCGGTCGTGAAATTACGCATTTGGAACCTTACTGGAAACGACCAGACTCTAGGGTCCTGTGTCCGATCACTTTCTAACTGACACGTCCGGTCATCTCTTGACCGTTGAGATCGGGCGATCGGTGTTTGAAGCCGATGACATGTGGCAAGCATCGGGCGACCGGACACTGGGGTCCTATGTCCGGTCAAACTGACCGGAGCGTCCGGTCACCCCGTGTTTTGCCTAGTGAAGGGGTACAACGGGTCTATTTCGTGGGGGCTTCTATTTAAGCCCTATGGCCAGCTCAAGCTCACTCTCTTGGCCATCTGTATTGATATAGCAACCTTGTGAGCTTAGCCAAAGCCCTCCCACTCATCTCCATCATTGTTTCATCATCATTGTGAGATTGGGAGAGAATCCAAGTGCATTACTTGAGTGATTGCATCTAGAGGCACTTAGCATTCATGTTTCGCTGCGGGATTCACTTGTTACTTTTGGTGGTTGCCACCACCTAGATGGCTTGGAGCAGCAAGGATCGTTGAGCGGAGGTTGGTGATTGTCTTTGGCTCCGATCATGGTGATTGTGAGGGGTCTTGTGCCTTCCTCGACGGAGAGCCAAAAGGTAACTCTAGTGGATTGCTCATGTCATTGAGTTACCTCACTTGAGGGTAGGTTCATGCGGTGTCCAATTGTGTGGACGAGGTTCGTGCAACACCTCTTAGCCACCGAACCACCAAGTGTTGGTCGACACAATGGGGACTAGCGTGCCGGCAAGCACATGAACCTCAGGAGAAAAATTAGTTATCTCTTGCCCTTTGGTATTCTCCCGGTGATTGATTTAGTATTCATCTTGTGATTGGTTCACTCCTCTATACGACGGTATAATCATCCTACTCACTCATTTATATTCTTGCAAACTAGTTGTGGCAAGCTCTTTAGTGTAATTAAAATTGAGGGCTTACTTTGTTATTTTAAGTTCATCTAGTGAAGCTCTTTAGAGTAGCAAGATTGAGAGCTCTTAGTGAGTAGTAACATTGCAAGTTGTGTGCCTAGTAATCATTGCAACTAGAATTGTTGGATATGTGGCTTGTAACCCTTGTAGAGCTAGAGCAAGTTTGCATTTCACTATTTGTCATACTAATCAAATTGCTCTAGTTGATTTGTAGATTTTTAAATAGGCTATTCACCCCCCTCTAGCCATATTAGGACCTTTCAATGGCCACCATCATTCTACCTGCAAGAAACCACCATTTTGTTATAGTTGTCATGAGTCAGGTCATAAGTCCAACCAATGCCCTCTGATGAAATCTAACAAGGGTTTGCGACTCTGTGCGTATGGTATGCCTGGCTAGATTTTTTATGCTCTAGATCTACCTGAGCCTAAGGTAGAAGCTAAACCTGAAATAGAGGGACCAATCAGAGCTATTGTGTCGATTTTGGAAGGAAGGGGTACTAAGTTTAGAGTTAAGACAAAATTGCAATATCTGATGGATTCTAATTGGGATTGGGATGTCAAGCGCATTTTGGGGAGTGAATTTCTGGTGAATCTACCATCCAAAGTTGCTTTGAATTTGTTAATCAAGATGAAAAAATCAAGTTTATCACGTCTGACATTGTGGCTGTGGTTGAGGAGTTAGATATGGATCCGGAGGTGTTTTAGGTTCTTTAGTCTATGTGGGTTAGAGCTATTGGCATCCCCAAATTTGCTAGAACTGAGTTTGCTGTTATGGAGCTTGCCAGGTTGGTTGGTGATCTGGAGGAGGTGCATTTATCGTCTTTGCAGTGGAAAGCGGTGTGGGTAAGGGTGTCATGCCGAAATCCTAACAAGATAGGTGGGACGTCTGAAGTGTTTATTAACAAGAAGGGTAGGAAGATAACTTGGTATTTTTCAGACAAGCTCTAGAATTATCCACCATCCAAGCTAGATGATGATCCTAATGATGAAGAGGATGATGTTACTGATGAAGAAGACCCGGAATCATAGGAGAGCCATGGATGGATGGAATTGGGCAAACCTACACCTGGTGATACTAGTCAGAAAAATGGGTCTGGTTATTCTAGTCATCAAAGGCAAGTTGCTAAGGGTAGTTCTGAGAGTATTGGTCCACTTGCTGAAGAATTAGAGATGACTTCTCAGGGACCTAATGATGATACATATGATTATCAGAGGTTGATGGCAAAATATGACATTTTTCAAGATATGCATAATTTCGCTACTAGTCTAAATCTGCAGGGTGATCTAGAACTTGAAAATGATATGTCATCTGATGGGGTTCAGACATCTCTTTTGGAAGGTGTAGTATCTGATGGGGTGCTAGTCTTCAATGATGAGGACAAAGTAGCAGACCCTGTAACGATGAAGACTTTGGACTCGATCTTGACTTATCCAGAGGAATCATGTGGGGTCTTGAAACTCAGGCCAGTCAAGAGTGGCCTAGTTAATTTCAATACCAGACATAGTTCGTGAATTCAAGAGAAAGAGGGAGCAATACAAGATAAACTAAAGGCCAGGATAGCTGATGCAAAAGGTATTAAATTCATTCCCTCATCTTCTTGTTCTACTGATACTTGCTCCTTAGATTATATGGCTAGAGTATGTGGTTTCTCACTGGGGCAAGATGATATTTCTAGAATTGCCAACATTTCTTTTATACAAGCTAAGGAAGATGCTTTCATTGCTTTGCAAAAAACTAAACAAAAGATTGAGTTGAGTTCTGTTATCCAAAATGATACAATAATTAGAGTTCCTTTGGAGAATGAGAGTTCTATGGATTTGATCCCCCCGGTGTTAGAGTTGATGGGGGGTGGTGCTGATACAGAGAATAATTTATCTCATAGAGATCAAGGATGAAGATTCTTTATTAGAATATTAGAGGACTGGGAAATGCAGGGAGGAGGAAATTGCTTTTAGAATTAGTTAATAAACATTCTTTTGATTGCATCTGTTTATAGGAAACCATTAAGTCTTTTTTTAGATATAGAGAATTAGAGAGGTTCGCTGGTCAGAAGGATATGTCTTGGTCCTGGTTGCCTTGTTCTAGGCACTCTTGCTCATGGGTGTGGATAAAGAGTTGGCTATAGTTACAGCCGAAGATGTGGGTAATTTTTACCAATGTTTCAATCTCACCATGAAGGCAGATGGTTTTCATCGGGTGATGTTCAATGTCTATGGCCCTGCTCATGATGATAGAAAGCTAGAGTTCTTGGAAGAGATTCAATCTAAAGTTCAGTCGTTGGAATGCCCTATGATTATGGGTGGAGATTTTAATTTGGTGAGAAGAATTGAGGAAAAATCTAATGGAAATGTGAATGTTCAAATGATGGAGGCATTTAATAAAATGATCAATAATACAGCTCTTAGGGAACTACATAGGACTGGAAGTTGTTTTACTTGGACGAACAAACAAAATCCTCCGATTATGTGTGTTCTTGATAGAGTTTTGGTGTCAAATTCTTAGGAAGATAAGTTCAATCTGAAGTCGGTGGTAACTGGCCCGTGGCTTGGATCAGATCACAATCCTCTCATAGTGGACACAGGAGGCAACTTGTCAGGCCAACAGTACTATTTTAGATTTAGTGCTCAGTGGCTCCAACAGGAGGGTTTCAGGGAATGGGTGAGAGATAAATGGCCTTCTAGGTTTAAATATGATCCTCTAGATCATTGGCATGTGATCTCAAGTAAATTGAGGAGAGCTATAAAGGGCTGGGGTCAGAATTTGGATAGCCAGAGAAGAAAACAAAAGCAAGAAATTATTAGAAGAATTGCCATCTTGGATGATTGGAGTGAGGAAAGAGAATTGTCTCATATGGAGTGGGAGGAAAGATATGCTCTAGATCATACCTTTAACCAGGTGCTGTTAGAAGAGGAGTTACAATGGCAAAGAAGAGGTGGTGAGAAATGGCTGTTAGCTGGTGACTCAAATTCTAGTTATTTTTACAAATGTGCTAATGGCAGGGGAAGGAAAATGCACATTTCAATGTTGGAGGTGAATGGTCAAGAAGTGGTTGAGCCTTGCAGCCTTAGAGATCATATTACGTATTACTATAAGAGATTGTTTGGGAGTGAAGATGTGGCTGATATGCATTTGGACAGGGACCTTTGGCCGAGTTATCAGCAAATTTAGCAAGAAGAGAATGAATTTTTGACTAGACCTTTCTCTTTAGAAGAACTTGATGTGGTGATTAAGGAGATGAAAAATAACACGGCTCCAGCTCCAGAAGGTTTTCAATAGATTTTTTCAAAGCATTCTGGAATATGATAAGAGGGGATATCAAAGAAATGCTAGATAGATTATATGATGGGCAATTGGAGCTATGTAGACTAAATTATAGAGTTATTATTTTGTTACCCAAGGTTAAACCAGCGACTAGTGTCAAACAATTTAGACCGATTTTCCTTTTAAATGTAATATACAAGATTATCACCAAAACACTCACTATAAGGCTCTCAACAGTGGTTGGAAGGATGGTGAGTAAATTTCAAACAACATTTATACTTGGAAGAAATATTTTAGAGGGAGTGGTGATCCTGCAGGAGGTGATGCATGAACTTAAAGATACAAAAACAAGTGGGGTTATCATCAAGTTGGATTTTGAAAAAGCATATGATAGAGTTAATTGGAACTTTTTAGAGGAAGTACTCCATAGAAAAGGGTTTGATATGAAATGGATTCAATAGATGAATAAAGTTGTTGGAGGGGGGAGGGTGTGCATTGATCTGAATGGTGAAAGAGGGGACTATTTTAGAAGCTTCAAAGGACTCAGATAGGGTGATCCCATGTCTCCACTGTTGTTTAATCTTGTAGCAGATGCCCTTTCTGCTATGTTATCGAGAGCTTGTGCTGCTAGGATGATTAAGGGGCTTGTACCACACTTAGTTGAAGGATTGTTAACACACTTACAATATGCTGATGATACTATTCTACTCCTGCAATTTGATTTGCAAACCTTGCAAAATGTTAGAGTGCTTCTTTCTTGCTATGAGGCTATGTCAGGAATGAAGATAAACTTTGAGAAAAGTGAGATTTTCTTAGTAGGACTGTCTACTATGGAGATGAATGTTGCAACAGAGATGTTGGGATGCAAAAGTGGAGTTCTCCCAATGAAATATTTAGGAATGCCGGTTAGTTGTCACAAGATATCAAAAGCGCAATTGAGCTATGTCTGTGAGAAGACAGAGAAAAGACTAGGAACTTAGCAATGTGAGTATTTGTCATCAAGGGGAAAATCCACACCGATTGATTCTTGTCTATCTAGCATACCCATGTACACAATGGGCGTGTATCAGTTATATGAAGGCAATTTTCAGCTGTTGAACTCTATTAGATCTAGATTTTTTCGAGAAGGTACAAGTAAGAAAAGGAAGTATCATATGGTTAAGTGGGAAGCTCTAAACAGACCGAAACAGTTTGGAGGTCTTGGATTTATGGATGTCAGAGTTATGAACACTTGTTTACTTGGCAAATGGATTGGCAAGCTTGAAAGAGGAGATAATAGTTTATGTTGTAACATATTGAGAAACAAATATCTAGGCCACAAAAGTATTTTTCAAGTCAGAAATAGGAAGGGCTCGTAATTCTGGAAATCTTTGTTAGATGTAAGAAAGTGGTTTCAGATGGGAAGGTGCATTAAGATAAAATCAGGGATGCAAACAAGGTTTTGGCATGATTGTTGGTTAGGAGACTATGTACTAAAAGTAACTTTCCCTAATCTGTTCCACATTGCTGTTCGTCAAGATTTAGAGGTGGTAGAGGCATGTGTGGAAGGACAGTGGTTTTTAGAGTTTAGAAGGCAGTTGAATGGAATCCTATGGGAGGAATGGAGAAATCTGATGATGTTGTTAGATGAAGTTTCTTTGCCAGATGGTAGAGATGAGGTGTTTTGGGCTTTAGAGAGATCTTAGAAATATTCGACAAATTCACTTTATAATTTGATGACCTTTGGAGGGGTTCAAGATGTGCAGATGATGCTTATTTGGAAATGTAATATTCCTTTGAAGGTTAAAATTTTCTTATGGATGGCCACACATGATAGAATCCAGTGTGGGGTCCAATTGAAGAAGAAGAAATGGTCTAGACCAAAAGAATGTTTCAGCTGTGATAAACTTGAAACGTCAGACCATATTCTATTCCAATGCCCCATCGCTGTATTCTTATGGTCCTTTTTTCGTGATTGTCTCAGTTGGCAATTGTCGCCAACAAGTTGTTCATCGCTATTCTTAGATATCTTGACCAAATTTAGAGGAAAAAACAGCAGGTAACGTTGTTCCTATGTGCAGGTGCATTATGGACTATCTGGAAGGCGCGCAATGATGTGGTGTTTAACAAGAAGACGATGACTTCCCCAGTGGCAATCATCTACAAGACATTGATGGTGGAGAAATCCTAGCGTCCGCTTTTGAAGCCTAAACTGAAGCCTATGGAGAACAAAATGATAAATCTAGTTGCTTCTAATGCCACTATGGCAATGTAACTTTGGCGCGTGTTTGTCTAATTGCTTTCTAATGTTTGTCCGAATGCTGGTGGGTTCAAACTTGATGTTTTGGTTTAGAGGTCTGGTGTTAGATCCTTTGCTATGTAGTTAGTAGAGTTCTGTGAATGGTTTAGTGCTTAATCTGTAAGTTGGTATCCCCAGCAGGATCTTGGGCTTTCGTTAAGCTTTCAATAAAAGCGGGGTGAAATGCCTTTGATCTAAAAAGAAGGACAAGATGACCTTCAAGAAGAAGAAGAAGGGTGGTTCATATGTGGTCACTTGGGATAGTGATGCTTCCTCAAGTGATGATGACAAGACCACCAAGAAGAAGGCACTTGCAAGCATTGCTATCAATGAGAGACCTTCTCTCTTCGACATGCTAATGTATCCTCAATTAAGATTAATTCTTTCTATGTGCTTACCAAGGGTATAAATGGTGTGAAAGCTAAGTTCATTGGTACACCATGGATGGGCTCAAGGAAGAAAGTCATTTAGGTGCCAAAGAGCTTGGTCACTAACCTTCAAGGACCCAAGCAAGTTTGAGTACCTAAAATGAATTGATCTTCTTTTATAGGTCAATTATAAAGCTAGAGGAAGGCATTGGGTTCTTGATAGTGGATGCACTCAACACATGACTGGTGATGCAAAAATGTTCAACTCAATCAATACCAATGGCAATGATAGTTGTGATAGTATCACATTTGGTGACAATGGCAAAGGCAAGGTCAAAGGGCTTGGTAAGATTGCAATATCCAATGACATGAGTATTTCCAATGTGTTGCTAGTAGAGAGCTTGAACTTTAATATGCTATCCGTGGCTCAATTGTGTGATCTTGGATTCAAATGCATATTTGGAGTAGATGATGTAGAGATCATAAGTGTAGATGGCTCTAACTTGATCTTCAAAGGCTTTAGATATGAGAATCTATACTTGGTTGATTTCAATACTAGTGAAGCTCAATTATCTACATGTTTGTTCACTAAGTCTAGCATGGGTTGGTTATGGCATAGAAGGCTTGGTCATGTTGGAATCAAACAATTGAATAGATTGGTTAAGCATGACTTGGTTAGAGGCTTGAAAGATATTGTATTTGATAAGGATAAGCTTTGTAGCTCTTGTCAAGCCAGCAAATAAATTGGAAACACCCATCCTAAGAAAAGCATGATGAGCACTAGTAAAGCATTTGAATTATTACACATGGATTTATTTGGGCCAACTCAATACACTAGTATTGGTGGAAACAAATATGGCTTTATGATAGTGGATGATTATACTAGATACACTTGGGTATTCTTTCTAGTGGACAAAAGTGATGTGTTTGCAACATTTAAATTATTTGTCAAGGGCATTCACAATGAGTTTAAAATAACCATAAAGAGAGTTAGAAGTGACAATGGTAGTGAGTTCAAGAACATTAGAATTGATGAGTTGTGTGATGAATTTGGAATTAGACATCAATTCTCGGCCAAGTACACTCCACAATCAAATGGGCTTGTTGAGAGGAAGAATAGAACACTCATTGATATGGCAAGGTCTATGCTTAGTGAGTATAATGTGAGTCAATCTTTTTGGGCCGAAGCTATCAACACAGCTTGCTATTATAGCAACCACCTCTATTGTCACCCATTAAAAGAGAAGACACCATATGAGCTCTTGAATGATAGAAAGCCCAACATTGCATATTTTTAGGTCTTTGGTTGCAAATGCTATATCTTGAAGAAAGGCACTAGATTGGGCAAGTTTGACAAGAAATGTGATAAAGGATTCCTACTTGGATACTCAACTACTGGCAAAGGATATAGAGTTTAGAATTTAGATAGTGGTACTCTTGAGAAAGTTTATGATGTTGAATTTGATGAAACCAAAGGTTCACAAGAAGAGAATGAGAACTTGAAAGATGTTAGAGGTATTCAACATTCAAATGCCATGAAAAACATGGATGTTGGTGAATTGAGGCCTATGCAAGTGAATGATGATGAAGATGATAAAGTGCAAGTGCTCTCTAACACAAATTTGCAAGATGATACAAATCAAGCTAGTACAAATGGCTCTCATGATAATGAACAAAATCAAGTGGCTAGTGCATCATCTCAACCCAATGATCACGCAAGTGCAAGTAATCAAGTTCCAATCCTCCAACCAACCAATATTACAAGGGATCATCCATTGGACACTATCATTGGTGATATTTTAAGAGGTGTGCAAACTATATCAAGATTAGCTTCATTTTGTGAGCATTTCTCATTTGTGTCATCCATTGAACCAAAGAAGATAGATGAAGCATTGAAGGATGTTGATTGGGTAAATGCTATGCATGAAGAATTGAATAACTTCACAAGAAATCAAGTATGGGAATTGGTAGAGAGACTAAAGGGACACAATGTGATTGGAACCAAATGGGTTTTTAGAAACAAGCAAGATCAAGATAGGATAGTAGTAAGGAACAAAGCATGATTGGTAGCAAAAGGATATACACAAATTGAAGGTCTTGACTTTGGAGAAACATATGCCCCGGTTGCTAGATTAAAAGCAATTAGGATCTTATTAGCCTATGCTTGTGCCCACAACATCAAGCTCTATCAAATGGATGTTAAGAGTGCATTTCTCAATGGTTACATCAATGAATAAGTATATGTTGAGCAACCTCCCAGTTTTGAAGATGACGAGAAGCTCGACTATGTGTACAAGTTGAAGAAGGCATTGTATGGCTTGAAGCAAGCACCTAGAGCATGGTATGAGAGATTGAGGGACTTTCTACTCTCTAAAGGGTTCATGATGGGCAAGGTTGACACCACTCTTTTCACCAAGAAGATTGGCAAAGACTTATTTGTGTTGCAAATCTATGTTAATAACATCATATTTGGATCAACCAATCAAGACTTTTGTAAAGAGTTTGGAAAGATGATGGCTAATGAGTTTGAAATGTCCATGATTAAAGAGTTAAGTTACTTCCTTGGTCTTCAAATCAAGCAATTGAAGAATGGTACATTTGTGAGTCAAGGCAAGTACATCAAAGATATGCTCAAGAAGTTTGGCATAAGTGATAGCAAAGCCATTAGTACACCAATGGGAACAAATGGGAACTTGGATAGTGATGCAAGTGGCAATATGGTGGATCAAAAATTATATCGGTCTATGATTGGAAGCCTACTCTATGTGACCGCATCAAGGTTGGATGTCATGTTTAGTGTATGCATGTGTGCAAGATTTCAAGCCTCACCAAGAGAAAGTTATTTGAAGGCTATAAAGAGAATATTGAGGTACTTGAAGCATACACAAAATGTTGGTTTGTGGTATCCCAAAGGAGCAAAGTTTGAGCTAGTTGGTTACTCCGACTTGGATTATGCGGGATGCAAGGTTGAAAGGAAGAGCACCTCGGACACATATCAATTATTGGAAAGATCACTTGTTTCATAGTCATCAAAGAAGCAAAATAGTGTTGCATTATCAACCACCAAAGCCTAATACATATCCACCGGTAGTTGTTGTGCACAAATACTTTGGATGAAGGCCACTTTGAGTGACTTTGGAATCAAGTTCAAGAAAGTTCCATTGTTATATGATAATGAGAGTGCAATCAAGTTAACCAATAATCCGGTTCAACATGCAAGAACAAAGCACATTGATGTTCACCACCATTTCATAAGAGATCACCAACAAAAAGAGGACATTTGCATTAAGAGTATGGGCACCGAAGATCAACTTGTCGATATATTCACCAAGCCATTGTATGAGAAAAGGTTTTGCAAGCTAAGGAATGAGTTGAACATATTGGATTTCTCAAATATGTGTTGATGCACCCCCACTTATATGACATGCCTCTCCTTCGAGCAATCCAAGATAAAAGTTGATTGGCATGGCATACATCCTTGCTAATGACATGTTTGGTGCATCTAGTCTTCTTTCACATTTAATAGGCCCATTCATGAAAATCAAATTATTTTGATGTTTGTATGGTACCACTATTGCTTCTATGCTTAATTTGGTCTAGTGGTAGCATATGACATGCTTGTGGGCTTGTAAACCTAGTGTTTAATCTAGAAAATAAGCTATAAGTGTTTAACTCAACATGGTACAAGATAACCCTATTTGGAGGTGTGAAGAAGCTTGTCCTTGGATCAAACTGAGTTAAATATCTTTGGCAAATGATCTAGATTGGACCAAATTTAGGAAAATGATCCTCACCCCATTGATTGACATTGATAATCTCAACCTATTTACAATTAAACCTTTGTAGTCATTGATGACAAAGGGGGAGAAATAGTGTACAAAGAAAGTGAGAAGATAACAAAGATAGTGAGAAGATAAAAGGGGGAGAAATTGACATAGGGGGAGAGATATAGATCAATTAAAATTTTAAGCACACAAGTAGGGGAGCAAGCTCATAAACTTGTATGGTGCATTTGAATATGCATTTTGTATATTTGCTTGCATGGCATAAGTTTTAAATTTCAATATCCATGCTTGTGTGGTGTATGCTAGTTGTAGGTTTGAATGATGAAATGAAAAACTAGCATGCATAGGTTAAGTAACTAGACTCATGCTCACATTATGAAAACTAGACCCTTACTTCTAATGTTGATATCACGGGGTATTCTAGTTTTTTGTGAATGTCTAGTTACTCATGGTGCTAAGGATGGTATATTGGTGCACTCCGTTGGTATCACACTTCAAAGGTCCATCTTTTATATCTTAGCATCATTTGGTAGACATTGTCTCCTATATTTTCTATCTGAGCATATGTGCAAGCTACAATCCAAACTCTTAGCGCATATGTAGGGGGAGCAATTGCTACCATATGGGATTTATGGATCTTGTCCATATCCTTTTACACATAGTAAATATGTTTGGGCAAGCAACATGGATCTAAATGAATTTCAATTCATATCTTTGTGAAAGGGTTGTCATCAATTACCAAAAAAGGAGGAGATTGAAAGCTCTACTTTGGTTTTGGTGAATTGATGAAACCCTATGTGCTAACCTAGTTTATCAAAGTGATTATGAGATAGGTGGCACATTCCAAGTGGTGAAGCAAATGAAGATCATGACTTGATGATGGTGATGCCATGGTGATGATCAAGTGCTTGGACTTTGAAAAGGAGAAAGAGAAAAAATAAAAAGATCAAGGCAAAGGTGAAATTGATAGGAGCTTTTTGGTTTAATGTTCGAGACACTTAGCGAGTGTGATCACATTTAGGATCGATAGCCGTACTATTAAGAGGGGTGAAACTCGTATCGAAATGCGGTTATCAAAGTACCACTAGATGTTCTAACTCATTGCATATGCATTTAGGATCTCATGAAGTGCTAACACCCTTAAAAACATTTGTGAAAATATGCTAACACATTTGCACAAGGTGATACACTTGGTGGTTGGCACATTTGAGCAAGGGTAAAGAAGATAGAGTTGAAAAGGAGTTGAATGCGCTAGTCACGGGGAGACCGGACGCGTCCGACATGCGTACTAGACGTGTTTGGTACTGCCTCAGGTGACAGTGTTCCTGACATGACTGGACGTGTCCAATATTGATACTGGACGCGTTCGATATTTTGGCCAGGCGCGGGCAGAGTTGCCAAGGTGACTGGACTCTAGCTTAGTGGAGTGACCGAGTGCTGATGAGTTACTGTTTAGCGTCAGGTCAAAGTAATATATCCCGATGTCGGATTACAGAGAGCGACCGTACGCGTCCGGTCACCACACCGGACGCGTCTAGTGTGAACCAGCAAAGTCTTGGGTTTTCAGCGCAATAATTGATCGGACACTGGGTGCATCCGGTCCGGTGTGATCGAACACGTCCGATCAGCCCAGAGCGGCTCTAGGAGCTCTCTAGACTTGACCGGACGCTGCGTCTCCCGCATCCGGTCATTTTCTAACAGGGTGTCCGATCACGTAGTATTACTGTGCGCAGAGATAGTTGGTGGGCGCGAATGGCTAAACAATTTGAAAGGGACACGTGGTGGTCAGGCTACGACCAGACGCAGCGACCGGACATGTCCGGTCACCACACCGGATGCGTCCGGTGCACACGGCTCTATTGTTTGAGGTGTCTATAAATATCATTTGGCCGGCTCAAGCTCACCCTCTTAGCCATTTGCATTAACATAGCAACCTTGTGAGCTTAGCCAAAGCCCTCCCACTCATCTCCATCATTGATTCATCATCTTTGTGAGATTGGGAGAGAATCCAAGTGCATTGTTTGAGTGTTTGCATCTAGAGGCACTTGGTATTCGTGTTTCGCTGTGGGTTTGGCTTGTTACTCTTAGTGGTTGCCGCCACCTAGACGACGTGGAGCAGTAAGGATCATCGAGCGGAGGTTGGTGATTGTCTCTGGCTCCGATCGTGGTGATTGTGAGGGGTTCTTGACTTTTCCCCTGTGGAGAGCCAAAAGGTACTTTAGTAAATTACTCGTGGCTTGTGTGATCCTCATCTTGTGTTGGTTGTGCGGCACCCTATTGAGGGTTTGGCATGTGATGCCAATTAGCGGGTGAACCTCTAGGTGAGTGAATCACCACAACGGGGACTAGCTTGCCGGCAAGCAAGTAAACCTCAGAGGAAAAATCATTGTGTCTTGATTGTCTCCTTGGTATTCATTAGTATTCACTCATTGGTCACTTGCCACGGCGGTATACCTCTCTACCACTCTCTTGTATTTCATTATACATTCACTTGGATAGAGCTAGTGGTAGTTAATACTAGATAGTGTATCATTTAATTGTATTACTCTCACTAGGTTGATCACCTAGGTGTATATTAGTGACATAGCTTTGTTGTGATATACTAGAGATCATAGAAAATAGAATTGGGTAGGTGGCTTGCAACCCCAAGTATAGTGCTAGCACAAAATTCACTTCGCCATCTTATTGACTAATCATTTATCTTAGTGTTGTAGAAATTTTTAATAGGCTATTCACCCCCCCTCTAGCCATTAGGACCTTTCAAGTGGTATCAGAGCCGTGGTCACCATGATTTGAGGCTTAACAACCTTCGGTGTCAAAATGGCTCAAATCAACAACACCAAGAAGACACCCCAATTTGATGGCTCCAACTATCTCTATTGGAAGGCTAAGATGACAATATATATCAAGTCAATCAATAGGAAAATTTGGAAAGTGGTGGAGACCAAGATTGAGATTGATGATGAAGAGGCTCCCACCGCCGCTGAAGAGATGCTACTCTAAAATGATGACATTGATCTTAGTGCCATCCATGATGGTTTAGATGGGAGAACATTTGAGCAAATCAAGAACATTGAGAGAGCTCATGAGGCATGGAAGAAGTTGGAGGAATCGTTTGAGGGCACTCAAGCCATGAAGGGTGCAAAGGCCTACATTCTCAAGAAGAAGTTTGCAAGCTTCAAAATAAAGGAGGATGAGAGTGTGCCGGAGATGTTCCATAGACTTGAAGTACTTGTCAATGATCTCAAAGCAGTTGGAGAAGAGGTGAAGGACAAGGACTTCTCCCATAAGTTCTTGAGATGCTTACCCTCAAAATTTGGCACATTGGTCACTATTCTAGTGAGGAGTGGTTTGGACACCATGACACCAAACTAAGTGTTGTTGTAGAAATTTTTAATAGGCTATTCACCCCCCTCTAGCCATTAGGACCTTTCAACAGGTGGAATGGTTACTTTCAAAAAAGAACAGTGGAATGGAACAATCCCTAAGGCCTTGTTTGGATGTTGTCGGGTTCACCTTACGCCTTGTTTGGATGCATTCCTATCCACCTCAATCCATGCGTGTTGGAGTGTATTGGGGTGGAAAATAGTTTAAGTTCCACCCCAATCTACATCCAAACAAGCCTTTAATCCACATGTGTTAGGGTGGATTTGGGTGGAATTTAGTTCAAATTCCACTCCAATCAATCCCAACATATGTAGATTTATGTGAATTCGACTACATCCAAACAAGGCCTAAGATGGTATATTCCTCCAAGATACTGTCTCCAAGTGTCCCTCAAAATTCTTGGAATCATCTCGTCACCTCCCGACGTTCTTATTGCTCTGTTCGCTTTTCTTCTTCCTCATGTCGCCTCCTAGCCGTATGCAGCACCGTGCCACTGCATATAGCAACTGCGTGCCCCACCACGTCTTGCGCAGCCCCTATCGTTCCCGGCATAGGAACAACAGTGCTGAGGTAGCCAGAATTGAGAAGGCGCACCGATCCAGGAGGAGCCAAGCGGGGCCGACCGTCGAGGGAGGAGCCAAGCAATGCCACCGATATGCTGCAACCATGGCCACCGAGCTATACGAAGAAGTCTATGGAGATAGTTTTGTGAAAGGGGGCATGGTGGAGCCTAGTTGGGCGACCAGGGAGGAAGGAGTCGAGCGGAGGTGTGCCATGGAGATGTTGTCGAGCCATTGTGGCAGCACACATAGAGATGTAGGATGACCATGGAGATGCTATGCTCCACTAACACATGGGCCCCACATTGTTGGTGTCAAATGGTGGTTGACACCTTCTTGTTCATGTCTCTGCTCCCTCAATCAAGCAGGAAATAAGGATGATCCTATCTCTAAAACCAAAAAAAGCTAGTGGGATCATCCCATTCAAAAAAAACTAGAGATAGAACCATCTCACTCTAGTATTCTAAAATCAAATTAGACTCTAATATTAGATGGGCTTGTTTAGTTGGGCATATATGAGTCAGCCTGGTTTGCGAGACACAGTAAATGAGACGGTTTGGATGTCTGTATGGTGACTTGAGCTTATGCAGAATCCTCTATTAGCCTGGCTCCATATAAACAAGATTGAAATTCATTTCTTGTGGGTTTGGATGGCGTGATGTGGATTAGCTACTTTTGGCGTATGCGCTATCTCTAGATCAAGTTAGAAGTTCATGTAACCAAACAACAGAGAACAGACCGATGCAACCAGACCAGATCAATACAAGCAACCAAACAAAGAGACTTTGCATCGTCTAAGAGTGGCCAACAAGTGTCTGCATCCAAGATGCGAGCTAAGCTGGTTAGGTAAGAGAACCAAACAACCCGTAGATATACATGAACGCCTTCTTCTGTGGTCAGATCTTTGCGATGTTAGCACTTGAGATAGATGTTAGTTGATCTCCACCAATAGGCCCAACGGCCTATTGGGCCCTTGTCTCTGCTCTTTGATCGGGGGAGCCCAACCCTAATATGGTTGGTGGGCCCCTGTCGCACAGCACACTAAAAGGAAGGTGGGGATCAAGGCTCGGTTGATGAGGTTCACTGGAGTCGCCATCCCACCCATAGAAAACCCTAATCCGATCCTAAAGAGGTGCTGCCAGCGATGGGATGTGCCCACCAACAACATCGTCGCCCCCCTACAGGTCACCACCGAACCACTACGGTACCACTATGGACTCCACCGAGCCGGAGCTACCGCGGCACCGACATCTACCCGCTGTGGTACATCTATGGAGAAGACAAGGATGAGGTCTTCCCTAGATCTACGGGTTACACACAGAGAGGTACACACATTAATGATTATTACAATGGTATCAGAGCTAGGTTGCCTCTGTGTAACCCTAACCCTAACCCTAACCGGGTAAAAGCAAAACTAAAAAGAGACCGAGGTGGCGGACGTTACTGTCTACCGATCACCACCGCCACCGCGCGGGGGGGGGGGGGGGGAAGAAGAGCATAGCTATCCTCACCGGCGCACGACAAGAAAACAAGAAAAGAATAGATCCTTGTTCAGATCAGAGAACAGAAAGGGGAAAAGGATCTTAAGGGTTCCCTAACCCTAACCCTAACCCTAACTGGGTTAAAGAAAGGGGGAAAAGAAAAGGTTTTGGCCTTAAGATGAACAGAGCCGAACCCTAAATCAGAAAAGAAATCCAAATCGGACTCAACCGAAAAGAGAAACAAGATCCAAAAGAAAAGAAGAGGGTTTTCGGCCTAGAAAAGAGTCAAATCCTGAAACCCTAACCCTAAATTTCAACCCCATCCCAAAATTAGGTTAATCCCAAAAGAAGAAGGGGAAGGGGGAAGAAGGGGAAGGAATCAGTCTCGGGGAAGAACAGTGAACCCTAGCATCTCGATCTCGAATCAAAACAAATCGGGTTCAACCGAACCCTAACCCTAACTCGCATAGAGAAAGGGAAGAAGGGGAAAGGAACTGATTCAGATGGGAAGGGAACCCATTCGGATGAACTCCGAAAAGGAAAAGAAATCAAAAGAAAATGAAACCCTAACCCACCCAATCGGTTAAACAAAGAAAAGCAATCAAGATCTAAATCCGATTAGGGAACAAGGGATAAAGAAAATAGTGAAACCCCATCCCCAAACCCTAACCCTAATCCCCAAATTGGATGAAATCCAAGCACAAGAACCAAAGAAACCGAAAGGGGAAGAGGGGAAGGGGGTGGCTTACCTCGCCGTCGTGCACGCCGACGCACGAGGAAAAGAAAGGGCTGGCCGGGGGCACTGCTCGTCGGGATCCGGCCACAAGTGTGCCGTGGCCAGGCCGCTCGACAGCGGCGCGCTCACCCACTAGGGAACGCGCACGCCGGCGAGGGGGTCGGCGACGGCGCCGGGGCTCACTGCTCCACTGATTCGCTCGCTCGCTCGGTGACTGCTGCGGCTGCACTGAGGAAAGAAGAGAGAGCGACGAGAGAGAAGAGAGAGAGAGCACAGTGAGGCGAAGAGAGAGAGAGAGGGCCGGAAAGAATGACCTAGGGTTTTGCTCAGGGGCGCGCTGCGTCGCGTTTTAACCTCAGCGATATGCGCGCTCGGCCGTCGGATCAAGACAGATGGCCGAGATCGAATGGGCCAGCGTCGTGGCCTAGGCGGGCGAGGGCGCAAGGCCGAATTCCCGGCCTAGGCCTAGGTTGCGACCTGGGCGCTGGGGAGCGCGCGGGGAGGGCGCGTGTGGCTGTGAGCTGTGGGCCGAGTCGGCCTTTTGCCGTTTTGGGCTGAGAGTAAAGAATGAGCCCGTTTCGCATTTTTCATTTTCCTGGAAAATTGAAAATGCAAATTGGCTCAAAAGAAAAATAGAAAAAGTAATTTTTCCCTATGGGTAAAATTCAAGAAATTGAGTGAAAGTTTTTCCGCTGCTAAGGAAATTGTTTATCCTCCAGTTAATTTGTACCAATGTGATATTTAATTGGAGAAAAAGAAAGTTTTTTCGCTGCTAAAGGAATTGTTGATTCTCCAGTTATTTTGAACCAATGTGGTATTTAATTGGAGAAAAAGAGATTTTGACATGATTATGATGTTGTTATTTTCTGACCAACGTTGTTAATAACAATATCGTAATTTTAATGATTTATGCATTAATTCTACTTCTGCCCAACGGTGATGTAGAATTAGTGTGTAAGAATAGTTGTAAATTTTAATGATTTATGCATTAATTCTATTTCTGTCCAACGGTGATGTAGAATTAGTGTGTAAGAACAGTTGTGAAAGTTAAAGATTTATGCATTAATTCTATTTCTGCCCAACGGTGATGTAGAATTAGTGTGTAAGAATAGTTATATGTTTTGATTTTGACCAACGTTGGAATCAAAGCATGCAAATGGTGTTATTTTATGCTAAAAGAAGTTTTGACCTAGTTGTCATCTTGTCTAAGGTGGACTAGGTAGTCACCTCACCGTGTTCCACTTATTCTGTGGCACCGGTGAGGGAGACAAAAGAGAATGATACCGTTTGGGCAACTAAAGAAAGGGATTTTGAATCCCAAAAGATGTCCTATGACTTTGAGCATAGGAAGTGGGTCACTACCAACATAAAATGTTTGGCTGTGATAAAGAACACGATTGAGCCTGCAATTGTGGGCTCAATCCCAGAGTATGACACGGTCACCGAATACCTCGATAGAATAAAGAGTCAGTTCACTGGCTCTTCAAAGACATATGCTACCCAGCTGATAAAGCAGCCGGTGACAGAGAGTCACTCTGGAAATGGTGGCATAAGAGAGCTCACGATGCGTCGTCGAAATTATGGCACTGTCGTTTAGGCCATATTTCGAGGGGGAGAATTGAAAGACAAGTTAAGAATGATATTCTTCCTCCATTAGAGCTCTCAGATTTAAAACAATACAGAGAATGCATAAAAGGAAAGTATATAAAGAAAAATAAGAAAGATGACAAACGAAGCATAGGAATTTTATAGATTATTCACACAGACATATGTGGTCAGTTTCCTGTAAAAGTGTGGATGGTAATGATTCATTCATAACATCCACAGATGATTACTCCTATTATGGCTATATTTATCCAATTAAAGAAAGAACAGAAGCATTAGATAAATTTAAGATATTAAAGATAAAGATAGTTAGGTCTGACCATGGGGGAGTACTACGGTCGGCATACCCCATATGGCCAAGTTCCTGGACCTTATACAGGGTTCTTACAGGAGAATGGCAAAGTAGCCCAGTATTCTATACCGGGCGAACCTCAGTAGAATGGAGTAGCTGAAAGACGCAATCGTACAATGAATGGATATGGTGCGCAGTATGATAAGTTACTCCACCTTATAGTTGAGCCTATGAATAGAGGCGTTAAAACCGCCATTTATATTCTCAATAGAGTATCAAGAAAGTCGGTGCCCAAAACACCGTATGAGTTATGGACATAAAGAGTACCCTCACTAAACCACTTGCGTGTGGGGGGGAGCCCTGCTGAGGCTAAAGTATTTAACCTAAACATTGGGAAGTTAGATCCCAAAATAGTAAGTTGCCATTTGTTTGGCTACCCAGAAAAGTCAAAAGGTTTTCATTTTCTACTGTCCAGAGAGACATACAAAGTTTGTGAAAACATGACACGCTGTCTTCCTAGAGGACAAATTGATGAAGGGGAGCATGGTAACTCGAGAAATTGACCTTGAAGTGAAGCGGGTGTAAGCACTCACTCCAATGATTCATGAGTCATTTTTCTCACTACCTGCTGTCGCTGCACCGACAGTGCTAGATACTGTGGTGCCAGCACCTGTTGTTATCCCACCTGTGGCAACAATGAATGACGATGAGGAACCTATTCTTTAGGATCCTATAGAACCTATTGCCATACATGAGGGGGAGCAACAATAGCCTCAAACAGAAGATGTGCCAAATGTGGAGGCCCCTAGAAGGTCTCAAAGAGTTAGTAAATCAGCTATATCTGCTGATTATAAAGTGTACAACACTAAGGAATTTCAAATGGAGGATGATCCCACCTCGTTTGAAGAAGCCATGAGTAGTGATCATTCATCAAAGTGGCTTGAGGCCATGGAAGATGAAATAAAATCAATGAATGTCAATAAAGTTTGGGATTTGAATATAATTCCTAAAGGCGCCAAAATAGTAGGCTGTAAATGGGTCTACAAAATAAAACTTGACTCTAAAGGGAATATAGAGAGATATAAAGCACGACTTATGGCAAAAGGCTTTATGCAAAGAGAATGGATTGATTACAATGAGACCTTTTCTCTAGTCTCATGTAAAGATTCCTTCAGAATCATAATGGCATTAGTGGCACATTACGATTTAGAATTACATCAGATGGATGTAAAGACGGCATTTCTCAACGGAAACTTGGAGAAAAATATTTACGTGGCACAACCGAAAGGTTTTGTCATGGAAGGAAAGGAACGAATGGGATGCCGCCTAAAGAAATCCATTTATGGATTAAAACAAGCTTCAAGACAGTGGTACTTGAAGTTTGATCAGACAATAAAGAATTTTGGGTTTTAAAGAGAATGTAGAGGACAATTATGTCTATGCAAAGTTTAAGAATGGGAAGTTTATCTTCCTTGTCCTGTATGTGGATGATATCTTACTTGCTAGTAGTGATGTCAGTCTACAACTGGAGACAAAGAAGTTTTGTCCTCAAAATTTTGATATGAAAGATCTTGGTGAAGCCTCGTTCGTTTTAGGGATCGAGATTCATCGAGATAGAAGAAAAAGGTGTATTAGGACTGTCACAAAATGCATACATAGAAAGAATCTTAAAGAAATTCAGTATGCACAAATATAGTCCCTCACCTGCTCCTATAGTCAAGAATGACAGATATGGAGATTTTCAATGCCCCAAGAACCAATATGAGCTCAATCAAATAAAAGTGGTTCCATATGCTTCAGCTATCGGAAGCTTGCAACATGCTCAAGTATGTACGCGCCCTGACTTGGTATTTGTTACCGGGTTTTTACTTGGTAGATTCTAGAGCAATTCTGGAACAGAATACTGAAATTGATAAAGAAAGTCTTGCGTTATTTGCAAGGAATGAAAGGCCTCATGATGACGTATAGAAGATCTAATTGACTCCACATAGTGGGATATTCAGATTCTGATTATGCGAGAGTGAATATATATCCAGACGTTGATTTTCTATCATCTCACAAAGGGGAGCTATTTCATGGAAAAGCTCAAAGCAAACTGTCACTACATCGTCCACAATGTATGACAGTTTGTAGCGTGTTATGAGGCAACGGGCAGGTGAACTGACTAAAGAAGTTCATACCCGGTTTGAAGGTGGTTGACGACATCTATAGACCACTAAAGTTATACTGCGATTATAATCTGGTAGTACAGGATGCTCACAACATAAGTCAAGTGATGCTGCCAAACACATTGACATAGAGTATTATGTTGTGAAAGATAAAGTCCGGGATCAAGTAATAAGTCTTGAGCATATAAGTACATAAAAGATGCTCGCGGATCCGCTTACAAAAGGCTTACCACCCAACATGTTCAGAGAACATGGTGTTCAGAGAACATGTAGCTAGCATGGGTTTAAGAGAAAGCCTAAAATTCCTGGACAAAAGAAGACCCAAAGATAAGTATCTATTTCAGAGCAGAGTAGTGTGTTGTAGCTGTTAAGTCTATCGGCAATGGACCGTGACGATAAGACATGCTCTATGCGTTAATCTGTAATGGAATGAACAAAAGTAAATGATATGAAATTGAAAGATGAAATGAGATCAAGGGGGAGAATATTAGTTGATCTCCACCAGGGCCCTTGTCTCTGCTCCCTGGTCGGGGGAGCCTAACCCTAATACGGTTGGTGGGTCCCTGTCGCACAGCACACATAAAAGGAAGGTGGGGATCAAGGCTCGGTTGATGAGGTTCACTGGGGCCGCCATCCCACCCATAGAAAACCCTAATCCGATCCTAAAGAGGTGCTGCCAGCGACGGGATGTGCCCACCGACGACATCGTCGCCCCCTACAGGTCACCACCGGACCACTGCAGTACCACTACGGACTCCACCGAGCCGGAGCTACCGCGGCACCGGCGTCTACCCGCTGTGGTACATCTACGGAGAAGACAAGGATGAGGTCTTCCCCGGATCTACGGGTTACACACAGAGAGGTACACACATTAATGAATGATTATTACAATAGATACCAGGCATATAACACTGTTGTTCAGCTCGTTTACACCATCGTCCATCGAACTCTGTGCTTCGCCGGCCTGGTGACACCAACGGCCCCTGCTGTACCATCGCTATCGCCTCTGGCTTCGGGGGCAGGGGCTGCATGCCTGCACCATCGCCCGGCTCCGAGGGCAGCAAAACGCCGCTGATCGCCGCTGGACCGGCGTCGTCGCACTCTTGGCCGCTGGAGTTTAGGGGACGTTTGGATCCAGGTGACTAAGATTTAGTCCTTGTCATATTAGATGTTTGATATTAATTATGAGTATTAAATATAGACTAACTACAAAACTAATTACATAAGTCGTGCCTAATTAGTCTATGATTAGCGAATGTGATGCTACAGTGACCACATGCTAATCATAGATTAATTAGGCTTGACAAATTCATCTTAGGAATTAGTCACGACTTATGCTGTTAGCGTTATAATCACCCCATGTCACAAGCAAAGGCATCGCTTGTCAATGTCAGAGTCTGCATCTGCACTCTGTAACACCGGTCGTGCGTGCGTGCGTGCGTGGCGTGCGTGAGAAGCGGCCAGGCCAGCCGCTTGCCTCAAGTCCCTCCCAGCCTGGTTCCTTAGCATTTCCTATTTCTAAAATCCTCGAGACTATCCATCGAAATATATATATATATATATATATATATATATATATATATATATATATATATATATATATATATATATATATATATATATAGAACTACTATCCTGTAGCTGGCTACAGAATAACTTATTCTGTAGCCACTTTGAGTTATGATAATTACTATGTTAATTTACGAGATTATAGTAACTCCGTACTAAGTGATTTAATATAACGTTATGGTAAATATCCCCATGTGTTATAGTAACCCAACTATCGTAAATATGTATTGACATTATGGTAAATTAGTATATAAAATTATAGTAAATGGAGGTGGCTACAGAATAACTTATTTTGTAGCCGGCTACTGAATAGCCTCTCCCTATATATATATATATATATATATATATATATATATATATATATATATATATATATATATATATATATATATATATATATATATATATATAGAGTTATGATAATTACTATGTTAATTTACGAGATTATAGTAACTCCTTACTAAGTGGTTTAATATAACGTTATGGTAAATATCCCCATGTGTTATAATAACCCAACTATCGTAAATATGTATTGATATTATAGTAAATTAGTATATAAAATTATAGTAAATGGAGGTGGCTACAAAATAACTTATTTTGTAGCCGGCTACTGAATAGCCTCTCCCTATATATATATATATATATATATATATATATATATATATATATATATATATATATATATATATATATATAGATATAGACACACACACAATAATAACAATCGCATAACAATTGTTGCTGCGCCGCAAACAAGTGCAGGCCTGGATCTCCCTTGTCGGCCCGTACCTGGCAGTCTCCGCACCGCAAACAATTTCGGGCTATTCACGTGCTCTTAAACCTGATTTAATCCGCTTTTTTTTATCCGAAATAGTTTTTCCTAAAAAAATTTCTCTAAATTCATCCATATTTCTCCGAAATGCCTCCAAGCCAACGGGGCCTTCGACCGGAAAGATTTCGAGTCCTGCAGCCTGCACTGCACCTGCACCGTTGTTGTCCGCCATGTCTGCCCGCCTCCTCCTCACGCTCCTCGCCGTCGCCGCTTCGCTTGGCGTCATGACAGCCGGCGAAATATCCAACTGTGCGTCCTCGGGCACCTACACCGACGGTAGCCAGTACGAGAAGAACCTCGCCGAGCTCCTCGCCAAGCTGTCCAGCGCGGCGGCCGCTGGTAACGGCTCGTTCCACAGCGGCAGCGTCGGCTCCGCAGCGCCCGACCAAGCGTGGGGCCTCGCCATGTGCTACGCCGATTGCAACGCCGCGCGGTGCCAGGACTGCCTCCGGGAGGTCGCCTCTATCGGCGGGCTCACGGAGCTGTGCCCGGACGCCGCGCACAGCAGGAACATGAGCTTCTCAGACTCCGACGCGTGCCTCCTCCGGTACGCGGACGCGCCGTTCTTGGGCTCCGCCGACACCGACGACAGGTGGCAGAGTAGCTCTGGGTTCGACGTCGACGTCGCGGACATGGCCAGCATGAACACGACGCGGTGGCGGCTGCTGAGCCAGCTCGCGGAGAGGGCCGCCGGCCACGACCAGCCCCAGCGGCTCGCCTACGGGAGCCTGGAGTACACGGACGCGCGGAACGGCTCTCAGATGGTGGTGTACGGTCTGGCACAGTGCACTGGGGACCTGGAGCCCAGCGAGTGCACAAGCTGCCTCATGTACCGCCTCGCCCTGGTGTCGTCGGGGAACCACACCGGCGCCACGCGCGCCTCCATCTGGGGATTCAGCTGCTACCTGAGGTACCAGGTGAACGACCCGATCGTCGTCATCGGCAGCCCGGCGCCGCCTCCGCAGCCTGCTGCGACTCCATCAGGGTCGGTACGGATTAATGCTGATTCATGGTCGTCGGTACGGATCGAATGGAACTCTCATCGTTTTCGTGTTGTGTTCACAATTCAGGGGCTGCACCTCCTCCGCTCGGCTCCAAGGGCAGCAAAGCTCCGCTGATCTCCGCTCTCGCTGCGGCTGCCGGCGCCGTCATGCTCTTGGTTGCTGGTGTCGGCGTTTATCTATTTCACCTCTTCACCTGTAAAAGAAGTTATCCTGCCAATTTAAATATTGAAAATCTTTTACTCTCTCCGTCTCAAAATAAGTGATGTTATGTGATTTGAAATTTATCTTAGAAAAAATAATATTACCAGCTTTAGACACGCTTTTAGCCCACAAAATAATCTATCGATCCGACCCTTTCCTTATTAGTTAATACGAATTGACTGCATGCCTGCATGCAACGTGGCTTAATTAGGAAAACTAAACCGCACGATTGGGAATCATGTCTAACAAATCAAGGGTATTACGGATATTTCTCTTGTCCACTAATCTATCTAAAAAAGTCCAAAACATCATTTTTTTAGGGACGGATGGAGTAAATAATTTCTTAGACGGTTTTGAAGTCTGTTTTGCTGACATGGCATATTACATGGGTGTTGACATGGTGGTGAATCAGCAAACAATAGAAAAAATGTACATAACCCCGTAACCCATCATGAGTTGACTATATATACCATGTACAATAAAATCCAATATTGCAGCCCTTAATAAAGCATCTAATAATGTTTAAATACCATCACATGATTTTATAGGAGGGGTTTGATACCATATCTCGGCACATTGGCTTGAGTACTCATGCTTGTACGTAGGCTCATATGTTCCCCCTCCCACTCTATACTCTTTATAGGCTACCTTATCTTCCAACTAGCGGTACATGACCTTTGTCTCCCGCCTCACCTCTTGGTACTCCTTGACGATATTCGTCCTGTTTGCTTGGCTTATAAGCCGTACTTTTTCAGTCAACAAATAGCATTTTTCTCTCACAACAAATCAGCTAATAGTACTTTCAGCCATGACTTATCAGCCAAGCGAACATGGCAATTGACCTTACACATCGTGTCTGCGCCCTCGTCATCTAGCCCCTCTCATATCCTTCATCCCTCTCGCCTTCTCCTGTGGCTACCTTATCAAAAACTAATGGACTCAACGACGAGGAGGAACAATGCGGAGAATGCAGCCAAAGAAGGCCTCAGCTAGTGTAGCTCAGCTGCGGTTGACGAGGGTGGAGGGCGCCACACCAGCGATCCATAGCAGCTCACGCATGCCGAGGAAAGACAAGAGAGAAAGGAGAAAGGGCCCGAGGGCAAAAAGAACATTTCATCATCTTCCTCTCTCATACTCAGCCAAAAATAAATTTGTCACCAACTAGGGTATTTAGTGGCCAATTAAACCCTTTTTGGTCTGCTAACAACACAACATCAATTTCAATGCTCCGTACCAAAATTGAATACCACTCTAGGGTAGAAATGCCCCCCTAAGACGCTCTCAAAATTTTTCTCGGAGAAAAACTGTCACATCCGATCCAGTTTGGAGTTTGGCCCAGAGTGGCCCATGTACATGTTAATGAGATATTATGGGGGTTTAGTCCCACCTTGGTTGTTTAAGGTGGGTTAGACCAACATATAAGACTTCTATAGTTTATCCCACCATCCCTGAGTTAATCATTTTACGCGAAGCGATGACAAAAGCGTAAGTGGGATGGTGGTAGGTGTGGCGCGGATCTGAGCCGTTTGGACTCTGGGGCATTACAAATGGTGTCAAAGCCGACCTTCACGACCACGGGCACGTGCAGGTTAGGGGCACGGACAATGCGGTTCATTATGCGTGTAGATCCTACGGTGTGCACGGCATGGCACATGTGCCGGTACTGGACGCACAGTCGCGTGTGCTAGGAGAAAGCGTTCCTGGTCATCATGGCATATGTGCTGGTACTGGACGCATAGTCGCGTGTGCTGTGTGTAGGTCCTGTGAGGTGCATGGCATGGCACATGTGCCGGCACGGGACGCACAGTCGTGTATGCTGAGAGGAAATGTTCCTAGTCATCATGGCACATGTGCCGGTACTGGATGCACAATCGCGTGTGCTGTGTGTAGGTCCTGCGAGGTGCACGACATGACACATGTGCCAGCACTGGACATATAGTCGCGTATGCTAAGAGGGAACGTTCCTGGTTATCGTCCATGTGCCTTGGGCTGTCCCGAGCCTACTACGATGGGCCTGCGACGCACACGATCCTCCTGCGCTCATATGCATGCGGCTTTTTTCCTTATTCTTTTTAATTTATTTAGTTTTTGTTTTATGTGAGTTTTTATTTTTCTTTTCATTTTTTGTCCTTATTTATTTTTTATTTCTTTTTGTTTTCATTGTTTTTTCTTTATTTTTTATTTTTAATTTGTCATTTTCACTTACTTTTTCGATAGTTTCAGTTTCTTTTTATTTTTATTTTTTATGCTTTAGTTTTCAGTTTTGTTATTTTTTTTGTCAATTTCAGTGTCCGGTCTAGTTTTTTTTTCATTTTATTAGTTTTAGTTTTCAGTCAAGTTTTTTAATGCTTTTTAGTTTCAGTTTTCAGTCACCCTTTTAGGTTTGAATGTATTTCTAAATTTTATGTATTAGTTGTATAATAATTTACCCTCTAAGTTGGCGTCTTATGCAATGCTTCTTCTAATAATTTGCCCCTCAAAATATAGTTTGTCTTATTTTGGATCGCTACTCTTGTCTTTTAATAATTGTCACTTCATTTCGTCAGCTAATCATGTTTTTTTGGCTTATATAGTGGGTTATATAATAACTTGTCCTTATAGTTGGCAGCTTATGCAATACTTGTTCTAATAATTTGCCCTCAGGTTGTAGCTTGTCTTGTTTTTGTGCCGCTACCTTTATTTTTTAATAAATGCCCCAAGTTGATAGCAAGTCATGTTTTCTGGCTTTTTTTAATGTGTTTTATAATAACGTGCCCCCTAATTGGTAGCTTATGCAAGTTTATTTTAATAACTAGAAGAATATCCCGTGCGTTGCTACGGGAATTGCGGATTAGTGGATTGCGTGGTATGATGACGTGGACAAACAAAATACTTATATGTCTTGATGATGTGGACATTACAATTGTATGGGCTAGTGGATTTTAATTGTGTGTGATAGTGCATTGCCTAGTTGGACAGTTTGCATGTTAAGATAAATAGGCGACTTGCTGACATGGACATTACAATTGTATGGCCTAGTGGATTTTTAATTGTGTGTGATAGTGGATTGCCTAGGTGGACATTACAATTGTATGGCCTAGTGGATTTTTAATTGTGTGTGATAGTGGATTGTCTAGGTGGACAGCTTGCATGTTGAGAGAAATATATAGTGGGGTTTTGCTTTATAAGAGTATAAAATTTGTCCCCGCAGATTGTAGCCTGTCTTGTTTTGGTCCACTACTCTCTTTAGGGGTTAATACCTTTATGAAAATACTATATATCAAATTTATTATATTCTCATGGTAATAATCGATGTGCATACCATGTAAAAACTTTTGATTATTTTTGGAGTAGCAAGTATAGTATTACATGGTAGCAACTTGTATTATAACTCTCCTAACATATTTTTACACATAAATTGCTACTAAAATAAAATTCATTGAAACATAAGCAAGTGGGGTCTAATTTTGTTCGTCTCATCACATAGAATATATCGGTGCAGACGAAATTAAAAAACAAAAACACCGTTCAAAAGTTATAGTTTTTTCTTAAAAATGTTTATTTTTTTGGAAAGCGTACAAGGGAGGGCTGGACCTCTGGACCATCAGCGCAGTCTTGTTCGAGCGCTGGGGCGCGGCGGGAGAGGTGCTGTGCCGGTCTTCTGGACATGCGTCAGCCCTGGAGGGGGTGGCGCGTTTGACGTATGCGCGGGTTATGGTCCCAACTACTCCCTCTGTCTATCATGAATGAAAATATCAAATTTCGAGACTAGATTAGTGGAGATGTAAAATTTAGTATGTACTCCTACTATATTCTAGAGAGTTTCATAGAAAGTAGTCTTTGTATCTAGAGAATTCTTCACAGGTTCAAAATTTTTTACAATATCTAATGCCATGAGTCATGCGATGGTTTTTTGGTTGTTTTTTTATTAGGTGAGCCCCTCTTAAAAAAGCTGGTCAAAACATAGAATTATATTCTTTTTTAGACAAGATTTGAATCACAGGATTATATCTTTTTTGGGACGGAGGGAGTAATAAGACTTAGAGTGTCCATCCCATCATCTCTCGGTTAATCTTTTTACGCGAAGCGAGGACCAAAGCGTAAGTGGGATGGTGATACGTGTGGTTCACTCAACGTGTAGAATGGATCTAAGTCGTTTGGACTCTGAGGCATTACAAAACCATAAGAAACTATTAAATTATTAGAGTATTATAAAACATGCACCTCCTTGTTCGATTATGTCTTATTTAAGATATTTGTGATTTGTAATGAACTAGTGTAATATACACTTTTTTTAGAACACGGCCGGTACAGTTACTTGTTCGATTATGTCTTATTTAAGATATTTGTGATGAACTAGTGTAATATACACTTCTTTTAGAACACGGCCGCTACAAAATATATATGGTCATATATACATGTACCCACACAAATATAAACCATGTAAAGACAGACAATCACGCATACTCTATTTAACTAGCTAACAGCGACTCCCTCCTATTGTTAGTTGTGCTTGTTTACACAATCGATGAATTGCGGTATCATCGATGTTTCTTCGTCGATATCTATGAGTTGTGACAGTGATTAAACCACCTTATTAGTCGACGGTTAAAAACCCATCTTAATCAGAAGAACCCCTATCGCGCAGCCCGCTGGAGTCCTTTCCTTTCTCCGTCACTGTGACCTCCTATTGTTACCCTTCTTATGGCCGTCAGCCTGCAGGACTACATGATGCTCTCTCTCTCTCTCTCTCTCTCTCTCTCTCTCTCTCTCTCTCTCTCTCTCTCTCTCTCTCTCTCTACAGCTGCCTTTGAGCGCACCCTGCTTGTTGGGTCCCTTGTTTCTTCAGGTGATCCTCGTCTTCTGTCTTTACTCTGCACAACAACTCGCCTTCTCCCTTTGTTTTCTTTTCTGACATATAAACTTGTGTCTTCTCCTCACCATGCAAGCTATTTAATTTACTATATACCTCCGTTTAGCTGTCACTATTGACTACCCTATTCAGAATTTGACCACTTGATAACTTGTAAAAGTACTAGTTACGTAAGATGAATATATATTTATATAAAAAGTGTTAAGTATGCAAAATCAGGCATTGTAGAATTGTATTTTAAATGTAAATCATGACAAAAGGTAACACATGCATGGTTTCAGTATTACATAAAATAGTATTGCAGTGTAAAATAAATTATGACATAATGGTTGTTATATCACTACCGGGATGACGTTTCCGGTGGTGATATATCCACCATATCACTCACTACTAGTTGTTGTTGGGTAATGTATTTTGTATTTTTTCCACCTTCAATTACATAATCGTTTGATTTTCAATCTTATTGTACAAAACCGGGTAATAATAGCCCTCCAACTATCAAAACCTGACAAACTTGGTCCTATGACTAGTTCTAAAGGTGGTTTCTATTTTCTAAAATAATAAAAATCTGGTATGATCTCTAAAAAATCGTAATTAAATTATTAATTTAAACCAAAAAAAATGAAACTGATACTAGATTTCTTCTAAAATGATATCTATATGTCCGTGCTCTATTTAGAGTTGCTTGGACTTTATTTTTGAAATAAATAATGAACACGGCTATGAGCAATACAGCAACAAGAATAGAAATAAACCGGTTCCAAATAACTCTAAATAGAACATCAACAAATAGATAACAAGTTTAGAAGAAAATTGATACTAATTTATATTTTCTCATTTAAGATAAATCAATTATGAATTTTAGACATCAAATCAGATTTTATTTTTTAGAAAATAGAAAAGGGCATGGTTCGCCTTGCAACGCCCGCACGCGCACCCCGCCCCTTGTCATTGTGCCCGCGGCACCTTCCCAGCGACACCCCCTCCCCTCTCTCCGCATAGGCGGGACCCAAGAGCCAGGATGAGGACGAGCACGCCCCCGTCTGCAGGACCCCAGGCACGCCACACGCCCTGATCGCTGGCCCCAACGCACCCCATCCGAGGGCACTCGGCTCGCCGCGCCCCATCCCCTGGTGCTCAGGCCATGCCCCCATGACTCTGAACACACCTCTAAAACATGAAACACTTGTAACATGAAAACACTTGAATACAGCATACGTTTGAAGCAGATGAAACATTTGGAACATACACTTGAACCATATGGGTGAAACATATGCAACATCGAGATAAAACACTTGCTACTTGTAACATAAAAACACTTACTGCAACATAAGACTGAAACAGCCGAAATAATTAGTACATACTCTTCCAACATGTGTGAAACATATGCAACATCCAAATAAAAAACGCTTGTAAACATAAGTCTAAAAAACAGATGAAATATTTTGAACAAATGCTTGCAACATGCCTTAGAAACACTTGCAACATATGCAACATTCCGATCTACTTTTTACAACATCCACATGAAATATTTGCATCATACCTATGAAACATCTGAAACACTTGAAACATAGGCCTGCAACATGCGTTTTCACCCTTCTTCCGTACAACGCAGCGCAGAGCGGGGGGGGGGGGGGGGGGAGGCGGCCGATTCCAGCTAGTCGGTAGCCGAGGATGGTGGCGCGGCCTGGCAGCGGCCAGCTCGCCTGCACTTGGCATAGGCCTGCCCAGCGACGGCCCCCTCTTCTGGCCACCTGGCCTAGGCGCGGTGGAGGACAAAGTATGGCATTGCGTGGCAGGGGACGGAGGCAGAGATGGGTGGCGCCACGGGAGATGGCGGTGGTGATGCACCGGAGTGGGCCGCGGCGCGGGATGGAGGTGCCGCAAGGGATGGTGGCGGTACCACGGTAGAGTGGGGCAGGCGGCCACGCAGTGCAGCGCGGAGTGGGGAGATGAGCGTGGAGTGGAACACAGTGGGGAGAGGAGTGGGCGGCGCGGCAGCGCGGGATGGGGGCGGATGCAGCGTCGCCGCGCTGGAGAAGGCCACGGCGAGCGGCCTCGCGTTGGAGAAGGGAGCGGCGCTGTCTTTTTTTTAGAAGCGGACTGACGAGTGGTGCTGGATAAGGCAGAGTGCGGGTGCGCGGCGTTCAGACGGACAGACGCTCGCGTCATATCACTATCGAATAGAAAACCACCTTTAAAACCTACTAGAGGAACAAAGTTGTCTGGTTTCGATGGTTGGAGGACACCTATTACCTAGTTTAGGGTTGAAAATCGTACTTTCATGTAACTTGGAGAGTTGGTGGTTGAAAATTACCCTTCGTTGTTTTACCTAGCAAGCCATGGCTCAGACCGACAGTGATAGTGAGCTTCATTATCAGGTTAACATGATCCCAATTATTATTGTTTAGATCTTAGGCTTACAACCCAGCAATGAAGTAGGATCATTGCCGGCTTCAGCACTCCCGGCAGTGATGAGCTGACAGGGATTGTGTGTTATGCAGTAGTGAAGAACGCCACCAAACCTTTGCACTACCTGCGCTGCCATCAAGCCTATTGTGCTCGAGCATCCACCTTCGCTCATGAGGCCTCCACCCGTCGTTGTCAAGCTTCCTTGCCACTGCAGGTACCACCCCGGCCGCCATTCGCCTCCTGCAGGGTTCGAGCTTCCCTGCCCTCGCTCCACCAGAACCGTCATCACCATCAGCTCTTGTACCATGTTGTAGTAATTTGTCAGGATTTTGGGTTCATCAGAGGTAGGGAGATCTTTTCTAAAGCTTCTAAGGCCTCCATTCTTCTTCTATCTCCCTTGCTACTAACAAAAGGGTTACGTATTAAAAACATATTATCACTTGCCGCCAGTGGCGGAGCCACACCGGCATACCCTGCAAAACCGACGACAAGTAGTATATATATACTATATAATATAGTGTATACGCTGTATTTATAAAAAAAATGAAAAAGCACATCTGGACACCATCGCTTTATGACGGGAGGCCCATGTAACGCGGCCCACTCGGCAAGTGAACCCATACAGTATGCGCGCTCTAAGTCTCCGACTCTGTACATGATGTTTCAGTTTTCTAATTTGAGTATGGAGCCACGAAGGAACACACCGCCTGCGCCTGACGCCCTGACCGGGTGAGTCGAGTCGGTGCCGCCCTAGCCCCTGGTACCTGCCGGCTGCCGCCCTCCGCCCTGCTCTAAATTGGAGGATCGCCGTCTATTTCTCGCACGTCTCGTCTGCAATATTTACGGTAATTTAATCTTTACTGTTTAGGTTTTTATTGAAAATTATTGTTTAGCCTTTTGAATGATTGTCTAGTCACTTTCGTTGAGTGAGATATTTTTTTTAAAGTTGATGAAAATGATATAGTCAAGACATTCATGTCCCTTCGTAAGCGTCGAATAAACCAGTGAGAAAAATAGCATTATAAGTCTCTGGTTCTCTTTTATGCCTATATTTAACTATTTATATTGTATTTAGTGGATGGTCTGAATCTAATCCTTGAATTTATCGAATCACATTATAAAATTTACAATTATTATCGAATTGCTAAAATGGATTTATCGAATTATATATGAAAATTTTTGAGCTAAAATGCTAGATTTGCCGCTGCTTGCTGCAGTATAGCTTGATTATTCTTAATTTGAAGTAGTGAAGTGGCGGGCGCGCACGCACGCTCGATGCCCACGACAGAAGGGTGATCAGATCAAGACATGCCAACCAACACACTGCCCTGGAGTTTCGAGTCCACGACGGTGTGTATAGCTAGGATGGAAGTGATGATGGAGGGCAGCTAGCACCAGCAGGGACCCCCGTCCGGTCAGTCGATCGTGCTGCCGCAAGTGAGTGTAGGACCGTCTCCAACGACCGCGACCCAAAATAAAAAACCCATTCGTTCTTTGGTTAGCGCTATAAGCAAAGAGTTCAATACATATTTTTGATCTTTTTCAACAATAAGACCCAAAAGATAGAGATGGGGGCGCAGTGGGAGATGGCGGCGGCGACGCACCGGAGTGGCCCGCGGCGCGGGATGGAGGTGCCGTTGGGGATGGCGGCGGTACCACGGCAGAGTGGGGCGGGTGGCCACGCAGTGCAGCGCGGAGTGGCGCACAGTGGGGAGAGGAGTGGGCGGCGTGGCAGCGCGGGATGGGGGGCGGATGCAGCGTCGCCGCGCTGGAGAAGGCCACGGCGAGCGGCCTCGCGTTGGAGAAGGGAGCGGCGCTGTCTTTTTTTTTTGAGAAGCGGACTGATGAGTGGCACTGGATAAGGCAGAGTGCGGGTGCGCGGCGTTCCGACGGAAAAACGCTCGCGTCATATCACTATCGAATAGAAAACCACCTTTAAAACCTGCTAAAGGAACAAAGTTGTCTGGTTTCGATGGTTTTAGGACACCTATTACCTAGTTTAGGGTTGAAAATGGTACTTTCACGTAACTTGGAGAGTTGGTGGTTGAAAATTACCCTTCGTTGTTTTACCTAGCAAGCCATGGCTCAGACCGACAGTGAGTGAGCTTCATTATCAGGTTAACATGATCCCAATTATTATTGTTTAGATCTTAGGCTTACAACCCAGCAATGAAGTAGGATTATTGCCGGCTTCAGCACTCCCGGCAGTGATGAGCTGACAGGGATTGTGTGTTATGCACTAGTGAAGAACGCCACCAAACCTTGCACTACCTGCGCTGCCATCGAGCCTATTGTGCTCGAGCATCCACCTTCGCTCATGAGGCCTCCACCCGTCGTTGTCAAGCTTCCTTGCCACTGCAGGTACCACCCCGGCCGCCATTCGCCTCCTGCAGGGTTCGAGCTTCCCTGCCCTCACTCCACCAGAACCGTCATCACCATCAGCTCTTGTACCATGTTGTAGTAATTTGTCAGGATTTTGGGTTCATCAGAGGTGGGGAGATCTTTTCTAAAGCTTCTAAGGCCTCCATTCTTCTTCTATCTCCCTTGCTACTAACAAAAGGGTTACGTATTAATAACATGTTATCACTTGCCGCAGTATAGCTTTGATTATTCTTAATTTGAAGTAGTGAAGTGGCGGGCGCGCACGTACGCTCGATGCCCGCAACAGAAGGGTGATCAGATCAAGACGTGCCAACCAACACACTGCTCTCGAGTTTCGAGTCCACGGCGGTGTGTATAGCTAGGATGGAAGTGATGATGGAGGGCAGCTAGCACCAGCAGGGGCCCCCGTCCGATCCAGCGGAGGTCAGTCGATCGTGCTGCCGCAAGTGGAGTGTAAGACAATGATGCCTTCCACTGGAGCCGCGCCCACGCGCGACAGAGACGCACCAACCGCATACTCAGCCGAACATAGAACCGATATATTCGCTCTGTTCAGAAAAAAAAATATAATTCTTGTTTTTTTGAGAAGTCAAACAATTTAAAATTTTATCAAAATTATATAAAAAAGTATTAACATTCATGATGCAAAATTAGTATCATTAGATTAGTCATAGAATATATTTTCATAATAAATTTATTTAGAGATAAATATTAATACTATTTATTATAAATTTAGTTAAATTTGAGCTAACTTGACCAACACATATCCTATACTTATATTCTTTCTACGATGGAGTATATAAGTAAGTTGCCTGGGTATCGTCGTCGACACACACCGGCACCATCGGCAGGGCCGGCATGCATGCATGCAGAGCCGTTTGATCAGGGGTAGCTAGGACAGTGGACAGCCAAGCAGCGGCTGGGGATGGCGAAGGCGCACGTCCTGCTGTGGCCAAGTGCGGCAGTGGTGGTGGCCGTGGCCATGGCCGTTGCCGTGATGAGCGTCGTCACCGCGGAGCTGGCAGCGGTGCCGGTGAGCGGCAACGGCAGCGCCATGGGCACCCTCGTGGGGTTGCCGCTGCTGATGGCGGCACGTGGCACCAGGGTGGAGGATCAGGAGGCCGCCGAGATGGACTCGGAGGCGCACCGTGTGTTGGTGCTAAAGGTATTTGATCCAAACAGACCCGTGTGCTCGGAAAATTGTGGTGCCAGAGGTGATCCATATCCATATGTGCAACCCCGCCTCTGTAGCAAACATTTTCTTTGCCCTAATAGTCCGTCGCCGTAGAGACAAAGGGGAGGAGGTGTTGTAATCTTTTCCTTACGTTCTAAATTATAAGACATTTTGGTTTTATATATATATATATATATATATATATATATATATATATATATATATATAGATTTTGCTATGCATTTAGATATACATTATGTCTAAATACATAGCAAAAATAATATATTTAGAAAAGTCAAAAACATTTTATAATTTAGAATGGAGGGAGTATATCTTACATCTATCTATCGATATCAATACCTATATGTATCTATATATATATATATGTATGTACTTATATACCTAATATTAAAGTGCGAAGTGACTCTTCCACCTATTCTTTTTTACTTCTCATCAAAGTGCCCTCACGTCTCTCCTTAACCGTACTTGATCTGGACTCTTAATCTGTGCTCATTAGAGTTAGAATAACGTGTCTATGCAGCGACGGTACCTAGTTCTATTCCAATACGTATTGAAACAGATAATGTAGCCGTTACGAAAATCTCCAAGCCACAAATCACTTAGGTGGCCGTGAAACAAGATATACGTTCCGTTTGCAACACATATGTTTGCTACTGGTAATATATACTAGCAAAATTGTTCATACATTGCTACAGAGGAAAGAAAATTTGGTCCATGATACCGATATGAAAAATACTTTGATCAAAATTTTTATTCCTAAGTCTAATCAACCCGTGACACCTTCCATTGGCCTCCTTACAGTCAACGTCATTGCGCAACAAGTATTCTACACCAAGGGTTCCTCTTTTTCCCTCATGTTCCGTACCGATGTTGGGCGTGTTTGTTTCGCTTATAATCAGAATTGAGGTGAAAATAAGCGAGAAGAATCCCACCGAAATACCTTCGATTATTTTAGATTCTCTCACAATCGGGGAGGTGAAAACAATCCTAAATGAACTAGTAGTGGCGTTTTGCGTACCGCAACCTCCCTCTAGCGTTTTCTCCACCATGGGGGATTTTCCTCTCGTTGCCCTCCGGTCCAGTCTCATGTCTGCTCCTCTACTCCGCTCTGCCGTAGTCGAGTGCGTTGAAGGACATGTCGGTCCTCGGTCTCCCCTCGGTCGGAGAAGCCCCTCATGGATGGATGCGTCGGCCCTCGAGATCCGTCCGCTATCTCGCTGGTGGATGGATGCATCGGCTCTCGTCGGAGATGCGTCCGCTCCGGTTCCAGCGAGATCCGTCCGCTGCCCTGCTGGGCACCCTCGTGGATGTGTCAGCCATCGAAGGAGATGCCGGTAAGGCCATGGGATGGCTAAGAAAGTCAGTGGTGCCAGAGGGTGATTTGAGAAAGAAGAAGGGCACATATGTCTTTTTATACCCTCGATTGCTATATAATTAGGATTGCCAAACAGTCCCGATTGTGTTTAGACAACATATTCTTTAGATCGCAACTTATAAGAAAATCTTGATCGGATTAAAATCGATTCTCATATAAGCGTTCCCAAACAGGGCCTTTAATTGTTGCACGGAATTCCAAATGTACGACATCTATAGTGAGGCTCAGGCACTGATTATCTAATAATCCTAGGCCCCCCTTGGAACAATAGTGAGAACCTGCATGAAATCTCCACCGAACACTACAGTCATCCTCCGAACGGAAGCTCAGGTTGGTCCATTATATATTGCAAAGGCTATTGTCTAGTGTCTTGATGGCTTGCCTCTTTGTCATGGTAGTCTCATCCCAAATAGTGAGAGATGCAATTTGGAGGAGCTTAGCAGTACCACTCTGTTTTGTGAAGTTTTGCGAAGCTACAAAAATCCACATCGTCAATGATAAGGGGAATCTTGAAGCCTGAGTGGACAGCTACAACCAGACAATATTGAGTCAGCAACATTAAATATAGTTGTTGCCACGTCAGTCTTGTTTTGGTTGTGTATTGTTGCAGTAGAGCCTTGTAAATCTTTCCGGTGGCACTAGGTGGATCTACAAAGAACAAACCCCCATGTTTAGTATCAACAATAGACATAATCTAATCATAGATGGACGGCTGCTCCTCATTAGGTGTTTGATTCCATCTGGAGTCTCAAAATTCAATTAAAATAGTAGAATATAAGGCTTCATATGTGACAAGACCTTGTCTCCAAGACTTGAGGTTTGTCTTTAGATACGTACCATTGCAATAGAGCTCCATGATATAATTTGAAGTCTATCTAGAAAACTTATTTTTCACATTATTTAAAGAGAGTTGCCTAGAATCATCCAAATAGATCGTCACCAAGTAAAGAATATTTTCGATAGTTTTTTAATCAAGAAGTTGGTAGAAGTAAAAATCCAAATATGTACACTATCAAACTCTGATGCAGCCCACCAATAAATAAGAAAGTGTGGATGAGAAAATGAGTATAGTGTTCTGTTCTTCTATCCTAATTCTGTACAATAAATAAGAACATGTTTTGTCCATCAGAAATTTTAACAAGCAGTAACAATTGAAAGCTGTAGTATTTAATCCTCTTGTCAGACATCAATAGGCTGCAATCTAGTAGTCACTGAAATGTTGTAGATCAGTTGCATCAGGAAGTGGCAGAAACCTTTCAGGTTTGGATTCTAAAAATTGTGCCAAGGAACCCAAGGACTTGTTTGGTTCAAGCCCTAGAGTAAATTTGTCTAATCTGATTCTTGCCTGCAAGTTGACTGGAATTAGTTTGGTTGGTGTCCTGAACCTTGCCTGCAAGTTGACTAGGATACGTTTGGTTGGTGTCCTGAGTAGCAGTAGCTGCCTGTACCAGCTGGTGCGACGATGTCAAGGCCATTGAAATCTAGCGCCTAGCAGCGCCGGTGTTGCCTATAGATGGCCATATGGCCCAAAGCCCATGGGTATGGCCCATGGCCCTCCATTTTAGTCTGGCCCACGCACAGCACGGACACGACAGCTCGATGGAAGGGTCGTGCCCAGGTCGGTCCCTCGGCAGGGCATGCTAGCTTGACACGGCCCTGTTAGAGGCCAGCCTGACGTGGCCCACTAGCTTTCAATATATATATATTCTTCAAACCCTAATTCCCTACCCCTAGTCAGTAGCCACCTCCCATGTCTCCCCTGGTCTCGATCCACGTCGAAAGATCCTATGCCCCCTTCTCTCGACTCCTGTGCCGGTCCCCCTTTCTCCCGACTCCCACACCAGGATCTCGTGTCGTCTCCTCGCACCCACTTCTCCCCTCCTCGTCCCCAATCTGCGGAGGGGCGACGGCGCAGTGACAGACAGCATGACTATGGTGGCACGGTGATGGCCCCCCTCCTCCCTGGATCGGCACAAGGGCGACGGCACAGCCACACAACAACGACCAGCGTGGCCTCGGTGAGCCCATCGGGCCATCGAGCCGGCCGGGCACGGCTAAGACGTTGTAGGGTTGTGCCTAAGCCGGAAGCACAGCCCATGGGTAGGCATGACATGACACGATGTTTTAACAGGGCCATGTCAGCCGACCCTTATCAAGTCATGCCTCAACGGGTCTAGATCGTGCCGCCCCAATTTTTTACAATTTGGCCCCTTTTTGAAGAAAATTTATGTTTGCCTCCCCTGGGAGACTTAAACTTATCTTTGGACCCTGGGGGTCGGCGCTAGGACTCATGGCGCCGGGACTCATGGCGCCGAGGTAAAAATGTCTCGGCGCCACAGATCTTGGCTCCGAGGTGCCTGGCCGTGCACAGCAGGGCATCCTAGGTGGCGTTCACATGGCCGGTACCTAGGCGCCAGAATTCATGGCGCCGAGCTCGGCGCCACAGATCTTGGCGCCGACCTCGGAGCCATGTATTCTGGCGCCGAGCATGGATTCAAAGCATGCGGCCAAGTTTCCCTTGCCGAGTCTGCTCTCATTTCTTCCTCCTCCCTCTCGGTTTCTTCCTCTCCCTAACCCGCCCAATCTCTTAAATCGACGAATTTGACCTTCGATACTTGGATTTGATCCATACATCTTCGCAAAGCAAGGTATCCTCTCTTCCCTTATCATTTTTTATGCATTGATTTGGTATATATTACATCTATTTTGCAACCCTAGATACGTTATTACCTAATGTTTGAAGTGATTTTTATTTTTTTTGTATTATGTAACGGTAGTATGCCAAGGCGTGGTAAAACTAGTAAGCCAAGGTAATTTCTTATCATCGTGTTATATTATGTTTTCATTTATGTGCAACAAATAGAAAAACCCTAGGTTTAGGGTTTAATGTTCATTGCTTTCGGTTCTTAGAACAAATTTGGTTCAATTATAGTTATGGCCGGATGACTGGAAATGCCTTCGACCTGTTGCCTCTGCCTAGTGGTGTTCCAGTGCCCATGTGCTTTTGCGGCGATCCTTGCAAGGTAGCCAAGTCCGATGAAGAGGACACATATAGGCAGAGGTATTGGATGTGTGCCAATTTTGTGTTTGAGCCTACACTTCGTCAGCGCCACATTAACAAGATGGTGAGAAATTGATGTTGTTTAATATTTATTTTGTGTCAAATGAAGTCTTGCATGATTTATTTATTTTGTAACAATTGCATTTGTTGCAGACCCCTCCACCGCTATGTGATTTTGAGCAGTGGATCGACACTAAGATCAAGTTGGAAGACAAGGAGTGGATGTAGAAACTATTACGGTGGGAGGCAGAGGACAAGGAGATGATGGAGAAGAGACGCAGAGAGGAGGCTCTAGAAAAGAAGCACAAGGAAGAGGAGGAAATGAGGCGTGTTGCTTCGCACAGGGAGGAGAGGGAGAGGAAGCTTGAGCGTGCGCTCCAAGCAAAGGCAGCGATGGAGGAGAATCCCGATGCCTAGAGAAAGGGAAAGTGGCCTCGTTGCACTCAGTAGTCTTCATGACTTGCTAGTTCTATGGTTTATTTATAAACAATGTTGTCTAATCTTGGACTTTGCATTGTGTTGTCATATAATGCACTTTTAGTTTGTCGTCATGTACTTCAAATGTTGTTATGTTGATTAATGTGCTCTATTATTGGACCTTTCATAGTGTTGTTGGTTTCATTATTTGTTGTCATAATATTGAGTTTAATATTGCATAGGTAGTGAAACGAGCTCACGTAATGCAAATAAAACGTAACCAAGTAGTGGATTACCTAATTCAACACACACAACACATGAAATGACCTGTGATAACATGTACCAAACTAGGGTACAGAGGTCCTGGAGTAAACCTAACATGCCTTAGGTAATTAAAGCAAACAACAAGCATATAAAATGACATGTGAGAACATGTGCTAAACAAGGGTACATATTTCCTTCGACTAACCCTAACATGCCTTAGGTGATTAAATAAAAAAAACATATGGATGTGGCCCGTTAAAAAGATTGATTTGTCTTAGTAGTGTGGCCACATATTAAATTATGTTGCCGGTGGAATTTAAAATTCTTATATAGTTGCCAGCGGCACAATTCAGTAACTCCAGCTGCTTACTTGGGACTGGTTTGCCTAGGAATCTGGGATCCGTCATGGTCGGTAAGCAGCCACATAAGAGTACACGGCCTGCTAAAGTTGTCTTCTGTCGTGTGCATAGGTTTGGATATTCCTGAGTTTCTCAGAATATGAAATAGAGCTTATAAATCTCTGTGGATGTTGTTTCTTCAACATGCATGTTTAGTTTAGTCCAAATTCTTTTTAGAGTAAATTCCACGTACCTCCAAATACTTTGTGCCCTTTTCACAAACCTGCTACTATTTTGGATTGTCTTCTCACAAAACAACTTTGTGACCATTTCTCTTTCATGAATAATCGGGCCCACCTGTCAGGCATGCTGTGAGGTTCCTTAACCCATACCTCTTGATTAGCTCTGCCTTTAATCTCAGCTTTCGCCCTCCTGAAAGCTTAGGTACCGTTTCCAGCAATATGAAAAATGACAACAGAAAGAACAGGCATGCTAGGCCTGTACTTGTCAATGAGCCTGCAAATCATTTAGATATACATGAGACTAATTTTCACTAAACTTAAACTACAGCCCTGTACTAATTTTCAGCAAATATATTTCGGACCCAAAATTTCCGTGTTGTTAAAGGAAGGGGATACATCAAACTCAAAGCAACAGGTACTCACGTGCCGGTGCATTAATATTTGTTTTATTTTGCAGGGCAACGCGCTGAAGCAATCTGTGATTAAGATCGAACAGTTTTCAAGGACAGGCATGGACGACCACGTACTAAACAGCTTTCTTGGAGTAAGTATGATGATGATATGGCATTTATTTGAATAATAACTTATCTGTATGCACTCAACGGCTTACTAATTGCATCTTTGCATGACAGAGGCCACCACGTAGGCTGCGGCGTGTTGCAGCTCGTTGTGGTTGTGGTACTAGCGCGGTGATGGACGTACACGGGCCACACGCACGATAATAGGACACACCTGTAGGCTTCGGTACTTCTCACGGAGGTACTAGCGCTGCGACCGTGGACACTTTCCAAGGACACGGAGACAAGGACGACGAGGAAGACGACGAGGAGGCCAAGGAGCGTGGTTATGATGAGCTTGTCGATCTGCTGAATCCTTTGCAGACGACTTAAAACACGACGGGGCATTGTAAGTGGCATAGTGGCCTTGCTGCCACGATCCACTGAGATCTAGCCCCGCGTCGCACGGATTCGTCCCTCCCCCTCCACTCTCGCGGGATGAACTCAGGTTGGGAGTCCGCGTGACCGTGGCCGACCCTTCGGAACGGCACGACGCCGGTCTCCAACCCAAGGGCAAAAACAGCAGTTCGCCAAGGCGTCCTGGGTCAAAAACAGCAGCTCGGCCAAGGCGTCCGTGAGCAGCCCAAGTCCCCGGGAAAGCCGGCTTTGGTACGCGTGACGGATGTGCGCCTTGGGCAAAAACAGCAGTTCACCCATGTGTCCTGGGTCAAAAACAGCAGTTCGGCCAAGGCGTCCGTGAGCAGCCCAAGTCCCCGGGAAAGCCGGCTTTCGTACGCGTGACGGATGTGCGCCTTGGGCAAAAACAGCAGTTCGGCCAGACGTCCTGGGTCAAAAACAGCAGTTCGCCCTGGCGCCAGGGCTAAGAACCAGTGGTTCGGCAAGCCGGTCCGCGCCCGGGCTACGGGACGTACACACGACTTAAAGTGCCACTGCACCGTACACCACAGGGGTTAAGCATGTACGTTCTAAAGGAAACTGTTTGAAACAACTAAGGCTTCTTGGCCTCCTCGTCGTCTTCCAAGTAAGCAGATTCCCTGGATAATGTTCATGAACATAACCGAAGCTGTGACAAGAACTGAAGGAAACTGTTTCAAACAACTAAGGCTTGTATACCTAATTATAGTGTAAGAACAGAATGCGCCTAACATTTACTTGATTCAACATTTGCATATGTGATTAGAACTTACCGGTTGTTAAGTTATTAGGTAAGGAACCATCAGATCTGTTAGTTTTTTTCCTAATCGTGTATGTACACAATAGTACTCACGAAAGCTCTGTTTTATCTGATTTTCTGCATGTTTCAGTCATGTATGATTACTGAAGAATCATGTTTCAATCCTTAATGATTAGTACTACTGATTTGTTGTTTTATTAGATCTCTTTAGTTTACTTCGTGCAAGCAAAATACTAAGAATTTTCCTTATTTAAATGATGGGGTTATAGTTGACATTACCACTCGGTCCAGGATCGGTGTAGGCTCCACCTGTGTCCCGGCCCTCGTCGCAAGGTCGTAAGACGTTTGTTCGTCATCGGAGGACTCAATGTCGGCATAGTCTGGTTGGGTCCATTGCACCTTTAGCTTGGTCCTTATTGCCCGTCTGTACCAAGATAGGTACGCTCTGAAGTTCTCGTTCGTGTGGGGCTGCTCATTCTCATACAAGTTCTCATGAAAGTTTTCCCAGTGGTCGATGTAGTCACGGTGCAAGGTCTCAAAGTCCGTCTCCTTCTTTTGTTTCCGACGATCGATCCTGTAGGTTGACAGAAATGAAAATGCAAACTTATAGGCTTCAACAGAATATCATAACAAAATTGGAGAGCAGACACTATAACTAGTTGAAAGTGACCCTCACATCCATAAGTACAATGGCAAGGTGAACCTTCCATATATCTTGTGAGTCATCATGGAGGAGAAAAATAGAATCCTATACATGTAAATTTCGTGAACTTACAAATTTCTGCTATGCATTTGTCTACAATGTAGTGGAGAGTGTGATATGGCAGGAATCTGTTGATGAACAGCCATGGGAGAAAGTTCGGTCAAGGTACCCTTTTCTACTATATTTGTTATGTTCACCTTGCCCCTTGTGATTTGCTGTTTCTCTCAGCAGATCAACTGCATATTGTTTCCCTGAAAATCTTCAAGCTTTAACTGAGACTGCATTATGGCTTTGAATTGTCAAACCCATCGGCATTCAAGTATTTTTAGTAACTTTTACTGATGACTGAAGTAACATTACATGATATGGTTCTTATACACGGCAAATTGAAAGATATACTTTTGGATTCCTGTGCATACATGTGTTCGAGAAAAATATTCCTGTGCATACATTGTCATATATCCTTTCTGTATTTGCAGGTCTCCTTTGAAAGTAAAAGAAGATGACGAAGTTGACAAGTTACAGATAAATATCAACAACCCCAAAAGATCAAAGCGTACTTATGCATCACCTTCACCGGAAGTTGCCATGAAGATTAGCCGATCTTTAAGAGTAAGGGGGTGTTTGGTTCCATGGACTAAATTTTAGTCCATGTCACATCGGACGTTCGGATGCTATTTAGGAGAACTAAATATGAGTTAATTATAAAACTAATTACATAGATGGAGACTAATTTACGAGACGAATTTATTAAGCCTAATTAATTCGTCATTAGCATATATTTACTGTAGCACAACATTGTCAAATCATAGACTAATTAGGCTTAAAAAATTCGTCTCGCAAATTAGCCACAATCTGTGCAATTAATTATTTTTTTCGTCTATATTTAATACTTCATACATGTGTCCAAATATTCGATGGGACAGGGACTAAAATTTCCCGGTAGTAACCAAACACCCCCTAAGTAATATTTTCTACACATCTGTACACATGCGACTGTACCTTGACCCCGAATTGCGTGCTCAAAGAGTTGCTGCAATCAAGGTAAGATGCCATGCAAAGTGTTTCATTGGTGTGTTCTTATTAAATGCAGTAGTTGATCTAGGCATGTTCGTTTTTCCCCAATGCTATTGAACATGAAGAGAACAAAAGGTACTGCTGCTGCAAGAAAGCGTGCTTCTAAAATTCAAAAGCCATTCTTCAGTGATCCTGAGAACGGGCTCAAGAGAAGCATTGCCATGAAACTGTCTAGTATGGAGTTGCTGTATTGGATGGTCCTCAAACTGTCTAGTATGGAGTTGCTGTATTAGCACTAGAATTACCCACAGTTTTACATTATTGCCTTTTTTTTCTTACTGGATTGTTTTAGTTTTCATCAAATTTATTGACTTGACATTTGATGAGCAACATTGCAACCTGATGCTTTGCAGGGGTGAAATTTTACTGCAGCAAATGTGGACACGCAGGACATAGAAGCTTTTATTGCCCTACAGTGAGGAAAGGTTCAACCAGGCTACACTAATGGCATGGGACAAGCTACTGTCAAGCCAAAGTGCAACAGTGACCTCAATTAGTGTATTTAGAACTTGGCATGTGTGCACGTCATAATATTCAATAAAGTATACAAAAGTTCAAAGACACTTACTTGTGCAAGTCTATTGACGTCGAGAACGGCTCCACGGGCCACTCCTGCCTCAACCCAAATTGGCGTGCAACCCGGTGTGGCAGATGGAACTTAACCGCGTAGAAACAGATCAACGGGCACCGCATCAGGTACAAGTCTTCATCCATCTTGCACATGATGTTGAACCCAATGTGCTCGTACTGTTCGTCGTCGTACGGCTCCCAACTAACATGCATTTGATTCTTTAGACAAGTAGTGCTTACATCGGAAAAACAAATTAGTATGTGAAATGCAGCTAACTCACCAGCCCTGGCGTGAGTGCGTTGAGCTCGTTCGCGAACTCGATGTAGGCGCGTTTACTCCGGGCTAAGCGACCCTTAACCTAGTCCCAAAGGTAGGCATACGTCGGCCGACGTCGAAGGCCATGCACCTCGAACCAGGGACGAGGATCAAGAACTTTGGGCCGACCGACCGGTAGACGAGACCACATCCAAAGCTGAAGCAGGTAAACACATCCTTGTAATGAAGAGTTCGGCGAACTCCGGCGGCACGCCTCACAAAGCTGCCGGTACAAGTACCCCAGCACTGCGGAACCCCAGCTGTAGCCCCTTGTCGTGTGCCAGTCAGTAAGACAGGGCTTGTACATCCATGACGCGGTGTCTCCCGTCCCGTCGAGGAACAGAACACAACCAAAAAGGTGCATGATCCATGCCCTGCAGTAGTAGATAATTGTCTACTCGTCTGCATGATCAGGACACTGACCAAAGTTTTGCCTTAGCCAACTAATGAGTACTCCAGAGGAGCGGGTACCCGGTGTCTCTGGAGGAAGCTCTCTTCCAAGGAAGAGCTCCACTCTACCTCTTCAACCAGCAGCAGTGCAGTGGCTGATAACTAGGCGGCCACTTATACGGACACCCAGAAACTTCTACGTGTCCTGAAGAGTAACGGTCATCTCACCGCAAGGTAGGTGGAAGCTATGAGTCTCCGGCCTCCATCTACGAAATAAGAAAGAAGTACTACGGTTATATGCACATATAGAACCGAAAATATAAATGGAAGTGAATCTGTTCATAATTATGGTACTTGTCGATTAGAGCTGAGATCGCCGCGGGGTTGAGGGGTTGAAGGCAGGCAATCCACGGTGAACCTGGAATGATACAACATCAAGTCCAGCCCTCTCAAGGAGAGGAGTGTACCTGTCATCGTACCGCATGTCCTCGAACTTATCGTGGGTTCGAGGACGAAGAGGGTACAGTTCCTACAAAGAATAGAAATTATTAGATTAATTCGTGAACACAAGTACATGTGCAGAGGAAAAATAACAAGCAGAAGTAAAGTCGTTACCTCCCCCTCCGCGGTGAGTCGTCCTCGGTGGTTCTCCTCGTAGTACAGCTCCAGGAGGTGGAACGGCTCCATCCTACAAAATTTAATGAGAAAGTAAAGATTAGTTTTATATGAACAAATAAATAACTTTTTGGTACTAGTAAACATGCATGTGAAACATTAGTTATTTTCACCTAACTAATGGCATGTACGTGAATTATGCTCAAGTCTACCACATTTGCTACATTGGTTCTGCTCGGGGTCAGTAAGAAAGGGGGTTGCTCTCCCTTGCCTCGTTCTACCGGAAACCTGGTCCATGACCATCTTGTGCCTCGTCCTCTTTCGGGTTCCATGTTTGTCCCAACATGTACCTGGATCCGCAATGTATTTTGGCCTAGTGTAAGGTGGCCACTGACCCTCGTCTAGGAAAGGCTCGAAACGGGGAGACCAAGTCTGTGCAAGGCTGACAACACTGAACTCCCACGGTATCTGGGTCTCGTAGGCAAAGTTGCGATGCTGAGATGCTACAACATAATAAGAACAAGGAAAGTGGTACTGCCTGGTTTTCCCACATCCGCATGAGAAATTACTAAGTACCACAATATAACTCCTTGATGGCCGGACCTCACCATCGAACGTTGTACCACCCCTTTTTGTGACCTGGTACTTGCCGATGTTGTGGTCAAAGCAATCGACGTCATGTGTGGTAACCCTTTCCTTTGCCTTGTCAAGATGCTTCTTAGGTATAGGTGCTCATTTCTGATTATTATTCTATAGTGCCATTGCTTGAGCGTGTCTATCGTTAAACCATGCAACTAGCCTATAAAAGGTGAATGATACAATGGCATTAACGGGCATGGCACGTATACCCTTGAGTACACTATTAAATGACTTCGCTATGTTGCTAGTCTGAAACTCGTACCTCCATCCACCATCATCGTAGGCTCTTGTCCATTTCTCAGGTTCTCTCATCAATCCTCTCAGCCACTGCCTACCTTCTATGTTTGTTGCCATTTTTAGCTGCTCCAACATCTCCTCGAAGAACGGCACCTCAAGCATGCGAGCAACCTCCTCGAATAGAGAAAAATTGTCCATACCATCCTTCCGAAGTAAATTCTCGATGTAAGGAAAATGGACCCTTGGCCCATTTACTTTGGATTTTGGTGTTTGATGACCAACACAACCAAATTGGACTAATGAATTTACAAGTGTTTGTTTTGTAGTTCAATAGGGTGCAAGACGTAACTTGGACGAAGATGACATGATGATCCGATGATCAACACCTCAAGTAAGACCTTTGAAGCACAAGAGAAGACCCAAAAGATCAAGCCAAGTCTAAGCATGAAGATTGGAACCAAGCCGTATGCAAGATCGCGAAGAAATGAGCTCACTGTGGTGACCGGATGCAGGACCGGACGCTAGATAAGCAACCAGACGCTGTGACCGGACGCTGGGCAAGTGGCTCGGCAAAACAGGCGATCGGATGCTGGACCGGACGCTGGTAGCAACCGACTAGACGCAGGACAGCAGCGTCTGATCGATTACAGTAAGGTTCCAGAGCGGCAAATCTATGACCGGACGCGTCCGGTGGTAGGCGACCGGACGCTGGCCAGCGTCCGATCAGTAAACTGCTGGCTCAACGGTCGGGACGACCGGACACGTCCGGCCAGGATGATTCAGCGTCCAGTCAGTAGCAGTTTCACGGGAGTTCGACCCCAACGGCTACTTTCTTAGTGGGACTTATAAATACAACCCCCAACCGGCCATTTGAGTAGTGTGGAGCTGAGGAAACATACCAAGGGTGTTGATACACCATTTTAGTGATCTCCACATGCATAGTGCTTAGTGTTTTATTAGGTGATTAGCATAAGTGCTCTGCGAAGTGCTTAGGTTGATTAGACCACTGCTTATGCGCTTGCTCTAGGTGTTTGCCTAGTATTTAGTGAGGTTTGCATACCTCTTGCCACCCCGTGCTTGCGAGCACAAGTGTTGTACATCGGAGGGGCTTGAAGTCTTGCGAGATCATACCAACCGCATTTGTGGTGTGGCCGCCACCGTGTACCGAAGGGAACAAGGCCCGCGGCGTTTCGGCCAGAAGCTTGATAGTGAAGACAGCGGGGAGCATCCGGGAGAGGCTTGCTGAGAGGCACATCGGAGACCCACTTGCGCATGGGGAAGGCCCAAGGCTATCCATGGAGTTACCCGACCGGGAGCTTGGCCCTTGCGAAGGATTCCTTGCGAGGGGCTCCAACGAGGACTAGGGGAAAGCTTGCGCGCTTCTCGATACCTCGGTAAAAATACCGGAGTCGTCAAAGGGAGTTTGCATATCTCTACCTTGCTATTTAGCTTCCGCATTTACATTGATTCCTTTACTACGTTTGCGGTAGAGATAGCAACACACTAGCAAAACCATTGTTGCACATCTAGATAGTTTATCTATTGCATAGGTTTTGCTAGGGTTAGCAAAAGAGGCCATAGTTTAGAGTTAGAATTTTTAAGTTGCCTAATTCACCCCCCCCCTCTTAGGCATCACGGTCCCTACAATTAGTATCAGAGCCAGTTGGCTCATATTTAGACCCTTGGCTTAACCGCCGTTGAGCCAACGCAATTGTAGAGTGGTTGGGATGGATATCGCTAGGCCTTCACAATTTTATGGCACTAACTTCCCATACTATAAAGCTAGAATGGCTTGCCATCTTGAGGCGGTTGATTTGGGTGTATGGAGAGTCACTCGTGACAGGATGAAACCCATCAAGAATCCTAAAAAACCCACAAAGAGTGATGAAAAAGAAATGCACTTCAATGCTAGAGCTAAAAATTGCTTGTTTGAATCACTTAGTATGGATGTTTTTAACCAAGTGTTCACTTTAAATATGGCACATGAAATTTGGTTAAAACTCCAAGAGCTCCATGACGGCACAAGCAATGTTCGTGAGCAAAAACATTGTCTAGCAAAGCAAAACTATGATTCATTTACTATGAATGATGATGAGCTTGTTCGTGATATGTATTCTCGTTTAAATCTAATTATCAATGAGCTCCATTCTATAGGATTATTAAAGCTAGATGTTGCATACATCATGAGGAAGATCATCTCCATGCTACCACAAAAGAAATATGCTAGCATCATCACCATCCTTCACAACATGGAGGACTTGAGCAATATGACCCCGAGCATAGCCATTGGCAAGTTAGTGGCATTTGAAATGTCATGTAAGATGGGGCAAGAAGAAGCTTCTTCATCAAGCAAAGGCAAAGCTCTCGCTTGTAGCGAGAAGAAAAAGATGAAGGGCAAGAAAGTTGAGTCAAGCTCAAGCTCAAGCTCCTTAAGTGAAGAAGAAGAAGATGAGGATGATGATGATGAACAAGAATCAAGTGATGATGATCAATCTTCCTCCTCCACCTCCGACCTTGATGAAGAATCAATCAAACTTATCAAAAAGGTGGAGAAGATGATCGTAAGGCTCAATGTCAAGGGTGTGCCCATCCAAATTCAAGACCTCATTTTCACTAATCAAAGAGACGAGCAAAGAAAGAAAAGATGCTATGGATGCGGCGAGTTGGGGCACTTTGTGGAAGTTTGTCCAAACAAGCCCACACCCAAGGCAAAGAAGAAGGCATGCAAGAACAAAGCCCTCACATCAATAAGGTCATGGGATGATTCCTCAAGTGAAGAAGATCATCACAAGAGGCGAGGGCGTAAGCACTCATCATCAAGCTCTTCTCGAGTGTGCCTTATGGCATGAGGTAATGAAAGCACATCCTCTAGTGAGAGCGATAGTGATGATGATTTGCCTTCTTATAATACAATTGTGCAACAAAATCTTAAATATGCTAAAGTTTGCACTAGTCAACAAAAGAAGCTCAAAATTTTAAAAGAAGAGGTAGGTAGTTCACAAGAAGCATACAAAAATTTGCTTGAACAATATGAAAACTTTGCAAATCTCAATGTTGAACTATCTACTAAGATTGAGCAACTTGAGGCTAGTGCAACAACAAATGCATGCACAATCAATGATGAGCAACTTTTAAAGAAAAATGAAAAATTAAAAGAAAAGTTAGCTAGCTCACAAGAAGCATACAATAGTTTGCTTGCTAAAATGGAAACCATGTGCAAACATTATGATGAGCTAACTAATAAAGTTGCTAATCTTGAAGCCGTTAGCACAAACCCCACCAAGGCATCTAAAAAGAAAAGTTCTATCTTTAACATGTCTAAAAAGGATGCCTCTACTTCTTGTAATGATTTATGTTTAGACTCACCTTTATGCAACCAAGTTTGTGTTAAGAAAGTTATTGTAGATACATGCACACAAGAGGTTGCAAAGGAGAATGAGCAACTCAAGCAAGAAGTAGCTCGCCTCACCAAGGACTTGACTCAAGTGAAAGGCAAGGCGAAGCAAACCCAACTTCATCAAGATAACATCATCAAGGGAGTGAAGAAGCTTGATGAAGGACAAACCATGGTTTGTTACATGTGCCACAAGGAAGGTCACAAGTCCTATGGGTGCAAGGTGAAGAATGGGGGAGGAGCAAAGAAGAAGGAGAAAAAGCAAACAAGCAAGCTCTCCAACACCTACACCAATAAGGTGGACAAGAAGGCCTCCACACCTTATCTCTTGAAGAAGAAGAAAAATGACAAGGTGGTGGCCATCAAGGTGAATAAGCAAGCCAACAATGGGGTCAAACGCTTTTGGGTGCCAAAGGAAATCATTTCCAACATGAAGAGCACCAAGAAGGTTTGGATCCCGAACGGGAAGTGAGAAGTCCGTCGGACAACGGGGAATTTGGAGTCTTGGCAAAGTTTGGGTGCATTTCATGGGGTGCATGATGATGGACAAAGTCATTGCCAAGTAGGTTAGTAAATACTAAGGACCCAAATTCCCCTTCCCATGATAGGTAACTAGATGTCATTACTTTCAATTAGTATCCATTTTTATTGGTTTTTTTAATTGATATGCTCTTAAAGCATCTAGTTATCTTTCATGCCTAATGTTTGCATTTACATGCTTAAATATTTTGTCATGCATTCAATAGATATATCATATGGTAGGCTTGCTCGGTTTCTTTATCAACCCTTGGAGCAAACCTACATGGTTTAAAATTGTTTAGGAGCACGACACATAGCTTGTTTTACAATTAATTATCTAATATGTGCCAAAGTCCAAATTGTAGATAATCTCTCCCAAATATCATCTTTCAAGTGGTATTTTGATACTTAAATCAATGTGCACAAATTTTACAAGTATTCAACACTTGTGTGCACAAATTTAGGGGGAGCTTAATCTACAACTTGGATGCTTTGAGACTAACACTTGTTCAAATGGTATCAATTTTTTCAAACCTATCACATGTGTAGTAGTCTCATTGTAAGGAAATTGGAGTCCTCAGAGTTAAGCATCATTCTTCAATTAGCATCATCATGTTGATTTCATTTCATATTTATATGCTTTCTCCATGCATTATATAGATTAAACTCTCTTGTACAATAAATTATTAATTATGCATATGCTTTGCTCTCTACCATATGTATGCATATATTTAGGGGGAGCTTAGTCTATATAATGTGAGAGTCAAATCTTGTGATCCATTTCACTCTATATACAAAGGATCATGAAATTTGACCCTCCCTTGTGCTACTAATGTCTTCCTTTTTGGTGTTTGATGCCAAAGGGGGAGAATTTGAAGGACCAAAGACAAGCATTTAGTTACAAGTAGTAATGGTCCGAGAAAGGGACGAAAGTGAATTATGGATTAGTCTAAGTAATGGGTGATTTTTTTAGAAAGCTAGGCTTTAATCCATAATATCACATGGGGACATTTGCAAGGCCAAGACAAGCTTTTAAGTAAAGTTTCAATTAGTATCTATCAATTAGTATCATATAACCTTGCCCTTTGCATTGCATCCTAGCAACTAGGTAGTTTTTATCTTCCAAATTCTTATTATTTGCTTGCTTTGGTTGTGTTGGCATCAATCACCAAAAAGGGGGAGATTGTAAGGAAAATGGACCCTTGGCCCATTTACTTTGGATTTTGGTGTTTGATGACCAACACAACCAAATTGGACTAATGAATTTGCAAGTGTTTGTTTTGTAGTTCAATAGGGTGCAAGACGTAACTTGGACGAAGGCGACGTGATGATCCGATGATCAACACCTCAAGTAAGACCTTTGAAGCACAAGAGAAGACCAAAAAGATCAAGCCAAGTCCAAGCATGAAGATTGGAACCAAGCCGTATGCAAGATCGCGAAGAAATGAGCTCACTGTGGTGACCGGATGCAGGACCAGACGCTGGATAAGCAACCAGACGCTGCGACCGGACGTTGGGCAAGTGGCTCGGCAAAATAGGCGACCAGACACTGGACCGGACGCTGGCGGCAACCGACCGGACGCAGGACAGCAGCATCTGATCGATTACAGTAAGGTTCCAGAGCGGCAAATCTATGACCGGACGTGTCCGGTGGCAGGCGACCGGATGCTGGCCAGCGTCCGATCAGTAAACTGCTGGCTCAACGGTCAGGATGACCGGACACGTCCGGTCAGGACGATTCAGCGTCTGGTCAGTAGCAGTTTCACGGGAGTTCGACCCCAACGGCTACTTTCTTAGTGGGACTTATAAATACAACCCCCAACCGGCCATTTGAGTAGTGTGGAGCTAAGGAAACATACCAAGGGTGTTGATACACCATTTTAGTGATCTCCACATGCATAGTGCTTAGTGTTTTATTAGGTGATTATCATAAGTGCTCTGCGAAGTGCTTAGGTTGATTAGACCACTGCTTATGCGCTTGCTCTAGGTGTTTGCCTAGTGTTTAGTGAGGTTTGCATACCTCTTGCCACCCCGTGCTTGCGAGCACAAGTGTTGTACATCGGAGGGGCTTGAAGTCTTGTGAGATCACACCAACCGCGTTTGTGGTGTGGCCGCCACCGTGTACCGGAGGGAACAAGACCCGCGGCGTTTTGGCCAGAAGCTTGATAGTGAAGACGGCGGGGAGCATCCGGGAGAGGCTTGCCGAGAGGCACATCGGAGACCCACTTGCGTGTGGAGAAGGCCCGAGGCTATCCATGGAGTTACCCGACCGGGAGCTTGGCCCTTGTGAGGGGCTCCAATGAGGACTAGGGGGAAGCTTGCGCGCTTCTTAATACCTCGGTAAAAATATCGGAGTCGTCAAAGGGAGTTTGCATATCTCTACCTTGCTCTTTAGCTTCCGCATTTACATTGATTCCTTTACTACGTTTGCGGTAGAGATAGCAACACACTAGCAAAACCATTGTTGCACATCTAGATAGTTTATCTATTGCATAGGTTTTGCTAGGGTTAGCAAAAGAGGCCATAGTTTAGAGTTAGAATTTTTAAGTTGCCTAATTCACCCCCCTCTTAGGCGTCATGGTCCCTACACTCGGCAAGGTGTCGAGTGCACCAACGGTGGTGCAAAGGTGCATACCCTAGAATCTGCTCCTATATGGTACTGAGTATGCCCTGGTGTCTATCAGATATGACACCTACCTCCCTATGAGGGCCAATGACATGGATCCTAACAAGCCACAAGAACAATCCCTAGCTATCTTTGTTCTCCCTCTCCACCAAAGCGAAAGCCAAAGGAACTAATGCGTTGTCTGCGTCACACGAAATGGGTACCAAAAGTGTGCCCATGTACTATAACATCCTCGGTGTTACATTGTAAATTTTTCCTAAAACACTGCATGGGCATCATGTTTATGTGATAGTGTATGTAAAATAGTGTGTAAATCAATTTCGGTAACACGAAATGAAAGTTACATTTCATAGTCAAGTTATAGTACTTAGGGTTGTAAATCAATTTTTATTAAGCGAAAATGCTATAGAATGTATATACGGAATTTAAGTAAAGTTAGAAGTATAAACCGGGTAGGTGACGATGAAATACTTGAGGTCGCAAAAGGAATTCACTAGCTAGCGTACCCAATAGCTTAGAAATCAAATTCGATGCGAATCCGATCGAGACTTAGTCAAATTTCCTAAGTCCGAAAACGGTTTGACAAGGCCAAGTTTGGAAGTTTTTGTAGGCGAATTGGATTAATTAGTGGTATGGTTTCATGGATGATTTTGATAGCCTAACATGCCTTCTTGAGTATAGAATAGGTGGTTCGGCGTTTGAAGTAACGAATTTGATTTTTGGGGCGCTTTAAAAATCATGCATGGCACATTTCCGGCCGATGTCAGCGACTAGGCGCGGTCACCATGGCTCGACTTAGCGCTGCAGCACTGGCTTGCCACGCGTGCACACCACCGTGTAGGCCCTGCATCGCCGCTGTCTCACCCAAGCAAGTGACTCATGCACGCAAGCACGCACGCACTCATACGCATCGCCACGCTCGGCGGGACACTAGGGAAGATGGGCCTAGCCGCTCTACTCCACCGCTGTCGTCGTTGCGCCTCCGTCTCATCACCATGCTACCCTATGTTGTCACCGTCGTGCCACTGCATGAAGCTATCACGTCCGTCTACCCCTCTGCGTAGCTGCCATCTCGGTTTAGTGCACGTGGCCTTGCTGAGGCACAGCTTGTCATTCACCATTAATGGTGCCACGACCACGCGACTACGTTGCCACTACCCGCACATGGGTGTGCTCCCTCTCCTAGCTATGCTGGCTCGTAACGATTGCTTGGGTGTGGTCGTCATGTCCCGCCAAGGTTTGGGCCAGCAGCCGGACCCCATTCCCTTCTTTTCCCCTCCCTCCTCTGTTGCCGAGCCATCAAAGCCACACCTTCAATCTAGCATGGTGAGGTCATGTCCATTCAATTCAATGTGCGTTCGACTTCATCTTCAAGTCTGCTAGCCAACCGACCCCGCACCATGTCGCATTGTACCTTGGCAAGCTCCAATTTGGAGCCAGCGCCCGCCATCGTGCCATTAAAGGCGTAGATGCCGTTGCCGTGGGCATTACCCGCCTGGTTCTTATGAGTCCAATTGGTTGTACCCTTAGCCTCGCCTCGTAGTCCTCCACCCCATGCGCACCCCAATTTGCACTGCTACTGCCTGCCCAGTGTCGCTGACGCGGTCGCACCACCACGGCCATTGCCGTGTTTGCCATGCGCATGTGGCCAGACTCACTTGGCCTGTCCTCCATCAATCCATCATGTCTGGTAGGTTCTGGGTGAGTTGCTGATGCCCATCCTCTAGTCCTTTAGTCTTGGTTGTGCCTGAGCTCATAGGAACATGGTCGCCACCGCTGCAGGAGGCCCACCGCCATGGAGGGAGCTTGGGACCACGTGTCTGTTCACTGCTTCACCGCCCATCACCTCACATTCGCATCATGGTGAGCATCGGCTCGCTATCGGGGGCGGGGAGGGGCTAGGTTGGCCGGCGTGACCACCCTATGCTAGCGCTGTCGCGTTGGTGCGTGCGCAGGTGCCTGAGGACTTGGTTGTGGTAAAGACAGTTTGTTTCGAGGGCTTATCTACAAAATAGCTGACTGTAGGAATAGTATCGTGGGTCTCAGGGTGATTCATCGGTAGGTCAAGGATGCTTTCACAAAATAGCCATAGCGCGCGGGCCTTCCCGTCGTGGGCCGCTGTCGCTCGGTTGGACCGCGTCCGCGTGGGCCGCGTCGGTGGATCGCGCTCACGCAGTGCGGGAGTGGGCCAACTCGTTCACGCGATGGGCCACGCGGTGGATTTCAGTTTCCTTTTTTCTAGTAGATTAGCAAAGGTTTATTCAATTTCGTTTTGAACTGAGTTGGTAAAATTATAGTAAATTCTATAGGTGTCCAAAAATAGTGAAACAAAATTTGTTAGGTTCACAAAAATGTTGTTTATCTGTTGGTGTAGCTAGTTTACAGTTATCTGTGATAATGATAGATTCATTAATTCATTTTGGAAAGCTTAGCATTAATTAGCTTAATATTTGTAGGAATTTTTATGGCAAATTGGTAATAGATTTTGCCATGAAATTTTTATAGTAGACTCATAACATTATTAGGTACTCACTGTAATTTTTGTAGTCTTAGAATAGGATGATGAATAGAATAGCTTGTGCTCCTTGTTTTATAATATGTAGAGTAAATCGACATTAAGAATAGGGATGCCTTTAGTTTCTAAGATAATGCATGAAATGTTTCATACCTATTAGTGGTAATAATGGGTAACTTAGCGTCTTAGCCGGTAGAACTAGCTTAGTAGTTTGATAGGTGTATTCTTATTTTAAGAGTTGCTGCTGCCGTATTACTAAGTGTTGCATCATCATTTCATGCATGTAGATAACGAGTTGGTAGAGTTCGTGCCTCCGGGCAAACAGGAATATGAGGAGATCATCGAGGAATACGAGGAGGAGATTCTCATACAGGACGGAGCCTCGAAGCCATCTATTGCTGACTTTGTTGACACCCCACCTACCCAAGGCAAGCCCTGGTGCATAACCCCTATTTTTGAATAATCATTGAATATATATATATGATCTGCATTTATGTTACATGCATTTTATGGAAACTACATGCATAGATATATTTACTTGAGTCCTACTAGTATAGGTCAAGTAGCTGCTATGCTTAGGATTTGAGTAATCTGTCGTTACTCACAATAGGTGATTACTAATATCACTCATGATAAATGGTGGAAAAGAAAAATGGAGACCAGGCAGGAATATGGTTTGGGTATTGGTGGGTGTAAGAGGTTGTGTCCTGCGGCCAACGATGAATAGCTTGGTTACACTTTATCCTTGTCTATGTCGGTTAAGGACCGGTCATTGTATTGGATTCTAGACAAGTTACAGACTTATTATCTCGAGCACATACTTGTGTATGGGCGTAGGAAAGGCTTGTTGCTCTCTTGTCATGGGTTCTGGCTCTTTCCGGACCAACTGATTGGAGGCGGGGATGGTAGAGGTCTAAGCACCGCACTGAGTCCGGGACTCAGGAGCAGGGGCTTGAAATCCAAGTTTGGATGGGGACCTAGACCCCGTGATAGGAGAGTAGTGGGTTGGTCCTACTTGTGCCTAGAGTACAAGCGAGGCGTGTGTTTCGGGGTACCCAGCTGGTCACATTGATTCACGAATCGCCGGTGATCTGGTATGGCTTGTCTACACTCTAGCATCGTAGTAAGAACTAAAAGATGAAAGGTGGTGAAAAGGAACTGTTTGCTCAACTCTTGCTTGAAAGTAGAACATGTGCTTACCTAGAATGGCTAGATAAAGTAATAATCATGACTGCTAAAGATAAACATACATAAGGATGCACTATTAGTATTGCTTTCTACAAAAAGGAACCCATCAAACCATAAAGCTTATCATATTCCTTGGAGTCGGGAAATTATTCCCACTAGTCGGATAAGTCTTGCGAGTACATTGTGTACTCAGGGTTTGTTTACCCCTGTTGCAGGTACTGCTTGAGGAGTAGCCATTGTATGAAGGATTCTTCTGGTGGGCACAGATGGATCCTTGTATATTATTGATAGATGTTTCATTTCCTTCCACTGTTAAATTTCCGCACTTTGAATTTGGTACTGTAGTAATATATTTTTAAGAACTCTGGATATATGAAATGGACTAAGCAATGTAAACTCATTCTCATTATTGGATCCTACGGAAAAAATGTGGATTATTCGAGCTCTCCCTTAGGGTGTGCTCGACGGAACCTGCCCGATGTAGCTTTTTTTTGGGGTGCTTAGTGTCTGGTGGAAGACGAGCCACAGTTGGTACCAGAGCCAATAATGAGTCTATGAGTTTCATTACCCTTTTCCAAAACCTAAAATGTGATCAACAAAAGTTTTGCAAAATGTAGGATGCGATAAATTATATAAATAAGTATAAGCCCTAGCAATATGGTCTATCTAGGATAGCGGCACTGGTTTTATCTAATTAGTTTTTTGCAGGTACACTAACTTACGCTGCGTAAGAATCGTTTAGCATACAAAAAGTGAGTGTGCGATGTGCCAAAAATTCTTGCGAATGCCGCTATATTCTGGCTTGAGTGAACGTATAGGCCGATGCATCCATCATGAAAAGAGAATCTTGCTTAAACTAAACTTTCCCCCCTACACATATAATTTGGACTAGTAAATTGATAGGATGATTTAAAAGAATGCTTTAATAAATGTCTTGTCATTTCTCTAATGTCTTGTTCCTAATCTGGAGGGTTGGCTTAAATGGTTGGTTCCTATCTGTTACAGATGAACCTGAGGTCCGATCGCGGGAGCACCAGTGCCGGAGCAGGCCATAGTCTTGGTGAAGGCCAAGGTGAAAGTGGCTAGGGTAATGAGCATGGCAACAGGGAGAGCCATGAGGCTTCACTTCTGGCTCCTCCTCCTCCGCCACCGCCACCTTCGATGACTCATGCGGAGATGATGGTAGAGATGTTGGCTGCTCATCGCAAGTCAGCCCATGCCATGGAGCTACTGGCATAGGCTATCAATGGCTTTGCTAGTGGAGGCCATAGGGGCAATGGTGGGAATGGGGGTGGTGCCTGCGGTCCTGAGGGACCCTGCCCCTATCAGGATTTCTTAAAGACGCACCCACCCACGTTCACGCCGATGGCTGAGCCTCTAGATGCGGAGCATTGGCTTAGTATTCTAGAACAAAAGTTTCTATTGCTCACCATAACTGATGAGCAGAAGGTGCATTTTGCAGCGCAACAGTTGTTGGGATCCGCACGTGCATGGTGGGATACATTCAATGCCATGTAGCCGGTGGACCACCGGGTGACCTGACAGGAGTTCACTACAGCCTTCAGAGAGTATTATATTCCTGTGGGTGTTCTAAATAGGAAGTTGATAGAGTTTCTAGACCTTTGGCAAGGGAGTATGTCCGTGATGGACTATGTCAACAAGTTCAACCACTTGTCATAGTATGCTAGGACTCATGTCAATACAGATGAGAAGAAGAGGGATTGTTTCTATCATGGCCTCTCTTGCAGCCTCCAGAAGGAGTTATATACAGGAAACTATTAGACCTTTGGGGCGATGATGAACGCTGCTATTGCCATGGAGGGATTGTAGCATGACTCTTAGGTGGAATGGAAGCGCAAGCAGGTGGCTACTGGGTCTTCTAGTCACCCCTAGGCACAAAAGGTACAGGTTGTCAAGCGGGTGCCCTACCAGTCCTCGGGTGGGCATTCGTTTTGATAGCCTCAGCAGACCTTTTAGGCACCTTCCACTCAGTATTGTGCACCTACTCAGTAGGTGCAACATCAGCAGCCCCAGGGACAGTAGGTCCCACCTTGTCTAGGATAGGGGAACAAGGCTGGTGCTTATTTCAAGTGTGGCAAGGAAGGCCACTATGCCTGGGAGTGTCCACAAAACCAGCCTACACAATCAGCTTAGCCCTCAGCCAACTCTTAGCTGGTCAAGCGGACTATTATCAAGAAGAAGGTGCCAGTCAGTCGTTCTGGATAGGGTAATTTCACAGAGGCTGAGGAAGTATTGCAAAATGAACCGATGATGGCTGGTATGTTCACCATTAATTCCCATCCAGCTTATGTGTTATTTGATTCTGGTGCATCACATTCATTCATGAGCATGGGATTTGCACACCGGCACAATATACCTCTTATGGCTATACCTTTTGCCTATAGAATTAGTACTCTGGGTGCGCAGTTGTGCGTTAATACTCAGACGGACATAGTGGGCTTAGTATTAGCCACTCACACTTACCGTCTCTAGTTCATGGTACTGCCTGGGTAAGGCATTGATGCAATTCTGGGAATGAACTGGTTGCGTGTATATGGGATAGTTTTGAATCTAAAGCAGAGAGTTGTGGAGTTACGGCTTCCTTCTTCTGAGGATAGGATGTCTCTTCTTATGCCCTCAGATCCAGTCTTACCTATTGCTGCTCATGCTGAAGCTTCTCCTGATCTTACCTCTATTCCTATGGTATGTGAGTTCTAGGATGTTTTTTCTGAAGATCTACCTAGGTTGCCACTGGATAGAGATGTGGAGTTCTCCATTGAGTTAGAGCCTGGTACTGCTCCTATCTCCCAACGCCCATACCTCATGGCCCCAAAGGAATTGGCTGAAATGAAGAAATAGTTAGAAGAGTTGTTGAAAAAGGGATTCATCCGTCCTAGCTCTTCACCATAGGGTTGTCCAGCCATTTTTATGAAGAAGAAGGATGGCACTCTTCGGATGTGTGTGGATTACCGCCCTCCCAATGTGGTAACCATTAAGAACAAGTATCATTTACCTCGTATTGATACTTTGTTCGATCAACTAGCTAATGCCAAGGTGTTCTCCAAGATTGACCTCCGTTCAGGCTATCATCAAATCAAGATTAGACCACAAGATATACCAAAGATACCTTTTTCTACTAGGTATGGGTTGTATGAATACCTAGTCATGGCTTTTGGTCTCACTAATGCTCCGGCATTCTTCATGTACATGTACCTCATGAACTCAGTCTTTATGCCGGAGTTGGACAAGTTTGTGGTGATATTCATTGATGATATCTTGATATATTCCAAGAACAAGGAAGAGCATACCCAACACCTTCGGATAGTACTAAATCAATTAAGAGAACACCAACTGTATGGCAAATTCAGCAAGTGTGAATTTTAGTTAGATCAAGTGCAGTTTTTTGGACATGTTCTGACCCCTGATGGCATATCTGTAGACCCAAGCAAGGTGCAAGATGTACTAAATTGGAAGTCTCCCAAGTTAGTGCACTAGATTTGTCAGTTCCTTAGTCTTGCTAGGTATTATCGGTGATTCATTCCTGACTTCTCCAAGATAGCTCAGCCGATGACCAAGCTGCTCTAGAAAGATGTTGAGTTTGTTTGGAGCCCAGCTTGTGAAGAAGCCTTTCAAGCTTTGAAGAAATTTCTCACCACTGCTCATGTTCTGGCTCAACTAGATATTGATAGACCTTTTGATGTATATTGTGATGCCTTGAAGATGGAGTTGGGATGTGTGCTTATGCAGGATGGGCGTGTGATAGCTTATGCTTCGCACCAACTAAAAAAGCATGAAGTGAATTACCCCACCCATGATTTAGAGTTGGCTGCAGTGGTGCATGCTCTTAAAATTTAGAGGCATTACTTGTTGGGCAACAAAGTGCATATTTTTACAGATCACAAGAGCCTCAAATATATCTTCACTCAGTCTGAGTTAAATATGAGGCAAAGGAGATGGTTGGAATTGATCAAGAATTATAACTTGGAGGTACATTACCACCTAGGAAAGGCCAATGTGGTAGCTGATGCTTTGAGCCGGAAGTCATATTAGGTTGAAGAAACACCTTTGTCTCTCAACCATGCTGAGGTGCTGGCTCACATTGTCTTAGTCTCAAAATTACTTGAGCAGATTATTACGGAGCAAAGGCAAGACACTTTAGAAATTCCTCACATCAAGAAATTGATTGCCGAAGGGCGTGATCCTCAGTTTAGCATTGATGAGCAAGGGGTAGTAAGGTACAAGAACAGATTGGTGGTTCCATCAAATGAGGAGATTAGAAGAAAGATTTTGAATGAAGCTTACTATTCCAAGTTGTCTATCCATCCTAGTAGCAACAAGATGTACCATGATTTGCGCCACTTGTATTGGTGGTCCAACATGAAGCAGGACATCACCAAGTATGTCGTGAAGTGTGACACTTGTGGGAGAGTTAATGCCGACCACATGCGTGCCCTAGGATATTTGCAGCCCTTGTCCATTCCTATGTGAAAATGGGAAGATATTTCTATGGATTTCATTGTGGGTTTACCCCGCACATCCAAGGGCTATAACTCTATTTGGGTCATTGTGGATCTCTGTACCAAGTCAGCCCATTTTCTCCTAGTGGATTCTAGATATTCTGCCAGAAAGTATGCTGAGTTGTATTTGGACCAGATTGTGACCCTGCATGGAGTCCCCCTTACTATTGTCTCTGATAGAGGGTCAGTTTTTATCTCTCGCTTCTAGGAGCAACTCCAAGAGTGTCTTGGTACTAGTCTCCTCTACAGTTCAGCCTATCATCCATAGACTGATGGCCAAACAGAAAGGGTAAATCAGGTACAAAAAGATATGTTGAGAGCTTATGCCATTTCTTTTCTGGAGAAGTGGGACAGATGCTTGAACTTAGCTCAGTTTTCCTACAACAATAGCTATCAAGAAAGCATTCATATGGCACCCTTTGAAGCTCTATATGGGAAGAAATGTAGGACACCACTCAACTCGGTTGAAGTGGGAGACCATGGATACTTTGGGCCTAACTTCATCAAAGAAGCTCGAGAGCAAGTCAGCATTATTTAGGGTCATTTGAAGGTAGCTCAAAGCCAATAGAAAGCTTATGCGGACAAGCAAAGAAGGCCTTTGCAGTTTGTACTTGGGGATTATATGTACCTCAAGGTGTCGCCTATGCGAGGGGTGCATCGGTTTGGTGTCCATGACAAGCTAGCCCCTCGTTATATGGGTCCTTATAAAATTTTGAGGCAGTGTGGCACTGTTGCTTATCTTCTCCAACTTCCAGATATTTTATCTATGGTACATGATGTGTTCCACATATCTCAGTTGAAAAAGTGTTTGCGGGTCCCTGATGAAGCTGTGGAAATTGAAAGGCTTCCTCTCCAGCCTGACTTGACGTATATTAGGCATCCTGTCAAGATCTTGGATGAAAAGGAAAGAGTGACAAGGAACAATATGGTGAAATTCTACAATGTTCAGTGGCAAAACCACTCAGAGGATGAAGCCACGTGGGAACAAGAGAGCTATATCTTGAAGCATTACCCCCATCTTCTTTCTGGTTCATCGAGGTAGTTGTCTACATTGAAATGTAATCCTTATCTCTTTTCCCACACTAGACACATGAAATCTTGGGAGGAGATTTTGTTTTAGGGGGTAGATTTGTAACACCCTTAGTGTTACACTATAAATTTTTCCTAAAACACTGCATGGGCATCATGTTTATGTGATAGTGTATGTAAAATAGTGTGTAAATCAATTTTGGTAACACGAAATGAAAGTTACATTTCATAGTCAAGTTATAGTACTTAGGGTTGTAAATCAATTTTTATTAAGCGAAAATGCTATAGAACGTATATACGGAATTTTAGTAAAGTTAGAAGTACAAACCGGGTAGGTGACGATGAAATACTTAAGGTCGCGAAAGGAATTCACTAGCTAGCATACCGAATAGCTTGGAAATCGAATTTGACACGAATCCAGTCGAGACTTAGTCAAATTTCATAAGTCAGAAAACGGTTTGACAAGGCCAAGTTTGGCAAATTTTTTAGGCAAATTGGATTAATTAGTGGTATGGTTTCATGGCTGATTTTGGTAGCCTAACATGCCTTCTTGAGTATAGAATAGGTGGTTCGGCGTTTGAAGTAACGAATTTGATTTTTGGGGCGCTTTAAAAATCATGCATGGCACGTTTCCGGCTAGTGTTAGTGACTAGGCATGGTAACCATGCCTCGGCTCAGTGCCACAACGCTGGCTTGCCACGCGCGCACACCGCCGCGTAGGCCCTGCATCACCGCTACTGTGCCCAAGCAAGTGACTCACGCACGCAAGCACGCACGCACTCACGCGCATCGCCACGCTCGGTGGGACACTGGGGCCGGTGGCACTAGCCGCTCTGCTCCACCACTATCATCGCTGCATCATCGTCCCATCATCGTGCTGCCCTACTTTGTCACCATCACGCCACTGCACATAGCCGTCGCGTCCGCCTGCGCCTCTACGTAGCTGTCGTCTCAGCTTAATGCATGTGGCCTTGCTGAGGCACAACTTGTCGTTCACCATTAATGGGGCCATGATCGCACGACTGCGTTGCCACCGCCCGCACGCGGGTGTGCCCCCTCTCCTGGCTGCGCTGGCTCACAACGATTGCTCGGGTGCAGTCACGTCCCGCACGGTTCGGGCCAGTGGCTGGACCCCATTCCCTTCTTTTCCCCTCCCTCCTCTGCTGCTGGGCCATCCAAGCCATGCCTTCAATCTGGCATGGTGAGGTTGTGTCCATTCAATTCAGCGCGCGTTTGACTTTGTCTTCAAGTCTGTTGGCCAACCGACCCCACACCATGTCGCATCATACCTTGGCAAGCTCCAATTTGGAGCCGGCGCCACCGTCGTGCCATTAAAGGCATAGACACTGTTGCTGTGGGCATTACCCGCCTAGTTCTTCTGAGTCCAATTGGTTGTACCCTCAGCCTCACCTCGTAGTCCTCCACCCTATGTGCACCCCAATTTGCACTGCTACTACCTGCCCAGCGTCGCTGACACGGTCGCGCCACTGTGGTCATCGCCGTGTTTGCCATGCGCACGTGGCCGGACTCACTCAGCCTGTCCCTAGTCAATCCATCACATCTGGTAGCTTCTAGGTGAGTTGTTGATGCCCATCCTCTAGTCCTTTAGTCTTGTTTGTGCCTGAGCTCATGGGAACATGGTCGTCGCCGCTGTAGGAGGCCCGCCGCCATGGAGGGAGCTCGAGACCGCATCTCTGTTCACCACTTCACCGCCCATCGCCTCGCGTTCGCATCATAGTGAGCATTGGCTCACTATCGGGGGTGGGGAGGGGCTAGGCTGGCCGGTGTGACCACCCTATGCCAGCACCGTCATGCCGGTGCACGCGCGGGTGCTCGAGGACTCGGCCATGGTAAAGACAGTTTGTTCCGAGGGCTTATCTGTAAAATAGCTGACTATAGGAATAGTATCGTGTGTCTCAGGGCAAATAGGAATATGAGGAGATCATCGAGGAATACAAGGAGGAGATTCTCATACTAGAGGGAGCCCCGAAGCCATCTGTTGCTGACTTTGTTGACACCCCGCCTGCCCAAGTCAAGCCCTAGTGCATAACCTCTATTTTTGAATGATCATTGAATATATATATATATATGATCTGCATTTACGTTATAGGCATTTTATGGAAACTACATGCATAGATATATTTACCTATGAGTTCTACTAGTATAGGTCTAGTAGCTGCTATGCTTAGGATTTCGGTAGCGTGAGTAACCTGCCGTTACTCACAATAGGTGATTACTAATATCACTCATGATAAATGGTGGAAAAGAAAAATGGAGACTAGGCAGGGATATGGTTTGGGTATTGGTGGGTGTAAGAGGTTGTGTTCTGCAGCCAACGGGGCATAGCTTGGTTACACTTTATCCCTATCTGTGTCGGTTAAGGATCGGTTGTTGCATTGGACTCTAGGCAAGTTATAGACTTATTATCCTGAGCACATACTTATGTATGGGCATAGGGAAGGCTTGTTGCTCTCTTATCATGGGTTCCGGCTCTTTCCGGACCGACTGGTTGAAGGCGGGGATGGTGGAGGTCTAAGCACCACACTGAGTCCGGTACTTAGGAGCGGGGACTTGGAGTCCAAGTTTGGACAGGGACCTGGACCCCGTGACAGGAGAGTGGTGGGTTGGTTCTACTTGTGCCTAGGGTACAAGCGGGCATGTGTTTTAGGGTACCAGCTGGGCACATTGATTCACTAATCGCCGGCGATCCGGTATGGCTTGTCTACACTCTAGCATCATAATAAGAACTGAAAGATGAAAGGTGGTGAAATGGAATTGTTTGCTCAACTCCTGCTTGAAAGTAGAACAGGTGCTTACCTAGAATGGCTAGATAAAGTAATAATCATGACTGCTAAAGATAAACATACATAAGGATGCACTATTAGTATTGCTTTCTGCAAAAAGGAACCTAGCAAACCATAAAGCTTATCATATTCCTTGGACTTGAGAAATTATTCTCACTAGTTGGATAAGGCTTGTGAGTACATTGTGTACTCAGGGTTTATTTACCCTTGTTGTAGGTATTGCTTGAGGAGTAGCCATTGTGTGAAGGATTCTTTTGGTGGGCACAGATGGATCCTTATATATTATCGATAGATGTTTCGTTTCCTTCCGCTGTTAAATTTCTACACTCTGTATTTGGTACTGTAATAATATATTTTTAAGAACCCTGGATGTATGAAATGGACTAAGCAATATAAACCTGTTCTCATTATTGGATCCTATGGAAAAAAATGTGGATTATTCGGGCTCTTCCTTAGGGTGTGCTCGATGGAACCCGTCCGATGTAGCTTGCTTTCGGGGTGTTTAGTGTCTGGTGGAAGACGAGCGTCTCGGTAAGTGCGTTATTTCGAGCGGTTCTACCACATGTACTTGCTAAGCAGAAAAGTACCATCAATGGATAACACTGGATGACAGTGCCTAAAGGCCTCTACGCACTAGGGAAAGCACCAGAATGCACGAAAGAATATCTGCGTCCCATCCTTCCATTCATTCAGCTTCGGGATATACACGTAATGCATGCCTGGATTTGCTGCTTTCATTGCATTGAACATTGCTGGCAACTACTCGTACCCCTCCTCTCGGTCCCCATATATCATCTTCTAGGCCCATTGCTTTGCCCTCCATGCTTTCCCATACTTTATGTCATACTTAAATATCTCCTTAGTCATCTCCATAATTGTCCTAACCTTTAAGTTGGGCTGACCCTTCAAAGTTGTGTATAACTTTTTGATAATGAGGGTAGAGGTCAACTATCTATGCTTCTGTTTATAGATCTGTTTAGGCACAAGTGTGTGGACCTACAATTTTGGTGATCTTGAATTTCCCTGTGGCTATCTGTTTGCGAGCACAGACCCTCCAATTGCAATCTGTCATCTCGCACACCACCGTGTAACGGCGCTCCACATAGGAGTGCCTCACCTTGAATGGTCTCTTATGTCTCACAGAATATTCCTGTAGCCACCTTCTTAAGGTGGGCAAGTCCTTGAAGACCATGTCCTTTTGAGTTTTCACGCTGTCATCGGCCTTAGGAGCCTCTAGCAGCTCGTCATCTCTTCCTTCTCCATAAACATGTTGAGAATGACTAAGGTCACTGAATTCATGAACCAATGGATCACGATCAGGACATAAGCGTCTGATGAGCTCCATTTCTTATTCGCTCAAAGCTACAACTGGACGGTCATCATCAGAATCAACGGCCCTTGTTGTGCCATAAGGCTCCTCATCATCCGCAATATCAACATCTACATTGTTAGAGGCCATAAACCCTAGGTCCATGTTGATTGATGGAGGAACAGGAGCACAACCATAATTATTAGGATTGTCTCCTGCATTTAAAGCACAAATATGGATAGCATTGAGACAAAGGAATAGAATGAACAAAGAATAAGGAAAGCATAAGTGTTACTAAATCACTTACTAGGATGATTCTGGGTCAAAGGGATCTCCTGAGGGGCACCAACAACATCATCAGTCCCACATTCTATACGGACAACAGGACATACACCAACCTCATTCGGGGCAGAATGAGCATCGGGCACCACAAACACATCTTCCACACCACCTCACGGTTGGATAACAGAAGCTCAGAGGGGGCCGGATTCTCTGGTGCCGGCGACAACCCATGAGGGGGTGAATACCCATAAGGGGTGGGATCATTGGACAACTTCCGCACAACTAAATTCAAACATTGAAACTCATTCTTCACGATAGTTTTGACATATTTGTCCCATTGAGCCTCCGATGCAATTGGGACCAACCGCCTCAAAATTGTCCCTGACCTGCCATGGTGAAGTACCCCCTCAACTAAGATGGCATCTTCATTTGAATTGCATTTAAGCTCATCACGAGCCCTCCCAAACAACTCAGAAACAATAGCCGATCATCGAATATCACTGGCACCCTTTGCATTCCAATAAAACTAACATTTCCAAACTCGTCTTCCTCCACACTTCCTCCATGATACAGGGTGACTACGTTGTCCATCTAGTTGGTATGCACAACACCAAAGTTATTACGGGTTTAACTAATATGGGTATAACTAAATTACATACATATAAAAGTTTCTGACTCTCTACCTAAATAAATAAGTATTTAATCTAAACCACCTATCTATCTAACTACATCTACTACAAGTACTACCTATATAACTAAATTACCTAACTATCTAACTATCTATCTAAATTAGTAAATAAATATCTACCTAAATTAGCTAACTAAATTACATCACTAAATCACTAAATAACTAAAAAAGCTTTACCAAACTACAAAGCTATATAAAATAAATAACTACATTATCTAACCTAACTCAATTAAAAAAACTAAAGAAAAAATACCTGGGAGCCGGTGGCGTCACTGGGGGCGGTGGGGCCACTGGGAGCCGAGGGAGCCGGTGGGGGGTTGGGTGGGGGAGCCGCCTGACTCGAACGCCGGCGGCCCGCTGGCCAGCGGGGACACCGGGGAGAAGCAGGGGCTGCCCTCGCCGCCGGTGCGCGTGGAAGGAGCTTTGGGGCGACGAGGGCGGCTGAGGGAGCGGATGGGGGAGCGAGGGAGGCGGCCGACGCTCTGAGGCAGCCGGCGGAGGAGGCGCGGGCGACGGCGGGCCTGGCTGGCGGTGGCGGTGAGAGGGAGAGGAGAGATAGAGCGTGAGAGAGGGAGAAAGAGAGCACGAGAGAGAGCTACGGCGGCCACACGCTGAATCCATGCTCGGCGCCAGAATACATGGCGCCGAGGTCGGTGCCAAGATTTGTGGCGCTGAGCTCGGCGCCAAGATCTGTGGCGCCGACCTCGGCGCCATGTATTCTAGCGCCGAGGTACCAGCCACGTCAACGCCACCTAGGCTTCCCTGCTGTGCTCGGCCAAGCACCTCGGAGCCAAGATCTGTGGCGCCGAGACGTGTTACCTCGGTGCCATGAGTCCTGGCGCCGACCCCCAGGGTCTAAAGATGAGTTTACATCTCCCAGAAGGTCAAACGTAAATTTTCTTAAAAAATAGACCAAATTGTAAAAAATTGGTCCGTGCCGCCCATTTAGCCATCTATAATGTTATCTGATCTAATTGCTCTGATTAGTTGATTGACCGGTAGAAAAGAACATGTAGCTGGTGTTAGCTTCTTTGTCTCTACCTTTTCTCTTGTTTCTTTTTTGTGGTTTGTTCCTATATCTCTTAAATTAATTGCATGGCCTTTTTCATCATGGTGATTAGTTGCTTGATGACCGTGAATGTATCTGTTATAATCATGATATACATACCTAATTATTTCCTTGCAAATACTTTGTCGCTCTTAGGGCAACTCCAAAAGTACCCAAGAATTTCTTCCCAAAACCATAAAGTTTTCCAACTCGCCAAAAAGTATCGAGAGGAATAAATAAGATCATCTCCAACCGTAATTCACTGCTCAAACATAGAAGACAATTTTACATCAAGAATTATATATTATTTCTAAATTATCCTAACCATTTTTATATATTCTTTCTCTCTTATACATTTACATCACGAATGCTTATTCTTTCCCCCACCCTTTCACTTTTAGATTGTCCGATGGATAGGCGCGCGGATATATCTACGTGATCGGACGATTTTTCCAAGCACGGAAAGATTGGGAGTTGTTGGAGAGCAATTTTTTTCAATCTTGCAAAAAAAAAACTCAAGATTGGGAGTGGTTTTTGAAAACTCTTGGAGATGCTCTTACTTGTTAGTCTCTAAAACACATCTGGTGAAATAACACTAATCTAGATCATCTATTTATTTGAATCAGACCATAAAAGTATAGGTTAAGCATACATACACCCTACATATTAGAAACACACTAACATAACACATATCCTGTGTTAGCATTTTTGAGACACAGGCCTCTAGCCAAATGGCCATTCTCTAAACTTTGCTTGACCAGATAAAAAACTTCACTTTCTAGACAACTCTTAAGTAATATTTTTTCCGAACAAGTCGCCTAGGCCTCCGATCAAACAACACCTTATTGCCCCACAATTGACCAATTGTGACAGATCTATTTGTGCATGGAACAAGAACACTGGTGCTAACTTGCTAAAATCGCCACCTTCCTTTGATCGTCTACATGATTAGGAGGGTTTGAATAACATTTCAGTTTTGTTCTACACTTTGGATCAGTCCTCCTTCTGCTCAGTAAGCACAGAACCAACATGCATTGCTATGTTCAGTAGAGGAACCCATGCGAAGCAATTATCAGCCTTCGTTCAGACAGGCGAAGAGGTTCTATGAACTAACCTGGGAGCAAAGCGATGACCGGTAGTTACTTGACTTGAGGGTGAGCCGGTGAGGTGAATGAAGTCACCTACGCAGCCAGAACGATATATTTGTCAACTTTAACTGAGATGTGGCATTCAAGATGATAGTGTTCAACATCAATACGCTGCAATCCAATAGTCACTAAAATTTTCCAAAACAACATGACGATGATGCAGTGAAAACCAATAATAGACTACAATCCAATAGTCACTAAAATTCAGTTAGATACTTGGTCAGGCAAAATTGAGGCTTGCAAGATTTAGGCCTTGATAAAGAACTCATAGAGGATATATATACAAAGCCAGACAATACAACACTAAGCACTTAGGCTCATAGTACATCTAAAAAAAATCTAGGCACAAAACAACAGACACAACATGAACATGAAAGAACCCAGACCAATCTTCACTTCTATTCCTAAACCTCCATCTAAACTTGGGAAAGACCTCCCTGATTATGGTCTCCAAAAGTTCACAGTCAACCTTGAAACTTAATCTTTCTTCTTCCTTATGTAGCAAGGACTCGACGAAGACAACACTCTTTTGGATATAAACCATGGAGACGAAGAGAACCAGCGTGGATATCCAAGTCACCCAACTCATGGCAGAGGCCCAATCCAACTAAAGTTGGAGTCCATCTCGAATTCCAGGAGTAGTCTCAGATAAAATCGACTCCCAGAACATATATAGACTCCGTTTTCGACGATCCACGTATACATGGAAAAATAATTTCATAAGCTAACTAATGGCTTTGGTCTGACATCAAAATTATTCCGGGGTTAGCGGAGATTGTAGAAACAAGTTAGCGCCCATAATCTGGCAGGGTGCTACGACAACGTCTTTTGATCCGTTGGGCCATGTATCGTCTTAGAGCCCATTAGGGCGCGTGTCTAGGGGTTTGCACGCCAAGATATTATAATTATCCATTGTCGCACTCGTTAGGATTTGAGTTTTGTTGTATTCTTTGTTTTTCTCGTGAAATAAACATTGCTTTTAGTACTTGTATCGCTAAGATCGATTGCATGAACCAGTGCCCCTATTCTTGATCTTATTCGACTGTGTTGACTAATCAAGTCTTGAACCCCATATCAGTTTGATAAACTTCATATACATTTGCAATTTCAGATTGTGCTTTTCACATTTTTGCTTGTGTTCTCGATTCGTTTGCAGGAAAGCATTCTAGGCGAGGTCAATCGCGTTGTGCATGGTTGATAACCAATGGAGTAGTGGTGTAATGATTGTGGGGTCCGAAGCAAACTTGGTTCGAATGCTAGATCATGAATGTCAAGTTCTCCCGAACATATCGAAAGACCGGGCCGTGTCTACATCAAGTGGCATCAGAGACCGAGTTGTCCATTAGGTGTATCTCTGCTTTTCTTTTTAGATTAGATTTATTTTTGCTTTACCTAGAGCCCAAAAAAGCCAAAATCAGAAACGAATCAGAAACCACCATGGACCCTTTTGTGCTACAGGACATGAGATAACCAATAGGACAAGAGATAATCAATAGACTACAGGACAAGAGATGACCAATGGACTATTTTTACTTTACCTAGAGTTGTCCAATCAAGTAGCCCTTTTGTGCTTTGCAATTTCGTTTTTGATTTGTTTTGTTAGGTTTGTGTGGTTTAGTGTGTTATTTGTTGAAGTTCAATCGTCTGTGCCGATGTCCTATATCCACCTTCCCCAACAATAAGTCAAGGCCCCCACGTCACTTACTTGCCCTCGCTAGCCATCTTTGTGTGAACGCTCTAGTTAGGTTGCAAGCTGTTGTGTGATCTTCGGCTGCACCTCAGCCCTCCTTTCAACTGGTAAAATCTACAGTTTCATACACTCTTTGTTCACCTTGAAAAAAAAACAGAGAACAAACACTCTTTTAACAATATCTCTGAATGCAGGAACTGATACGATATAATACTATAAATAAAACGATATTAATTAGTTAAAGTTATTTCTCAAAAAAAAACCTTTAACTAAAAATATTAAAATTAGTTAAAGTTATTTCTCGGAAAACAAGAATACAGCCGAGGGAGCAAGTCCGATGCCCAATTCGCACCCTTTTGAAATTTGACCTTGGCACACCAAGGCCTTGTTTAGATTACATCCAAATTCCAAGTTTTTTCACTCTCTCTCCATCACATCAATTTTTAGCCGCTTGCATGGAGTATTAAATGTAGGTAAAAAAAATAACTAATTGCACAGTTTAGTTCGAAATCACGAGATGAATCTTTTGAGCCTAGTTGGTCCACGATTGGACAATATTTGTCAAATAAGACGAAAGTGCTACTATTCATCGGGTTGAAATTTTTTCGCAATCTAAACGAGGCCCAATTCTCTCAGACTCAGGAGGTTTCTGGGTGCAGTCCGCCCGTCAATCGTCCTCTGTCGTGACCGCAAGAACAAACCCCCCGCCCCGCTCGCCACCGCCTCGGCTTCCCACTTCAAAACCCTAACCCTAAACCCCTCCTCGCCGGAGCCCTCGCCCATGGAGAACCCCAGGCCCCAGCCCCCAGCCCCCACCCCTCCCATGGCTCCGCTCCCCGTCCCCGTCCACCCGCCAATCGCCCCCATCCCCGTCCCTCCGCTCCGCGCGCCCGCCGCCGCCGCCGTTGCTTCCATGGCCTCCACCTCCACTTCCTCCGCCGGGGGCGGAGGCGAGGCCGAGTACGAGGTCTCCGACGACCACCGTGCCGCGCGGGAGCGCCACGAGCGCGCGGTGCAGGAGCTCCTCCAGCGGCGCCGCGCCTACGCCATGGCCGTGCCCACCAACGACTCCGCCGTGCGGGCCCGCCTCCGCCGCCTCGGCGAGCCCATCACGCTCTTCGGCGAGCGCGAGATGGAGCGCCGCGACCGCCTCCGAGCCCTCATGGTCCGGCTCGAGGCCGATGGCCAGGTTGACCGTCTCCTCCGCGCGCAGGAGGACGACCAGGCCGCGCGCGCCGGCGAGGAGGAGGAGGAGCAGATCCAGTATCCCTTCTTCACCGAGGGCACGCAGGAGCTTCTCAAGGCGCGTGTCGACATTGCACAGTACTCGCTGCCCCGTGCCAAGGCCAGGATCGAGAGGGCCAAGCGCCGGCACGAGGATCCCGATGAGGACCCAGAGGCGGAGGCCGAACTCGTCGTGAAGCAGGCTGGGGAGTTTGTCCTCGAGTGCAGCGAGATTGGAGATGATCGCCCTCTCACCGGCTGTTCCTTCTCTCGTGATGCATCAATGCTGGCCACAAGGTACTTCCTCGTAATCATACGGAATTACATTGCTTTGTTCTTGTATGTCTCAAACAAATGCTGTGAGGCAAGGATGCAGAGAACTGTTACCTATTAATTGTATTATGTGATTTCAGTAGTTAATTCTGGGTATGGCAATAAGTCTGATCATTTTGACTAAGCATATCATAATAAGGGGTATCCAATATAGAAAAAGCTTTTACGCTGTGGACAATGATAGAAAATAATCTGAACTGCTGTAGTTTTTTGTTGGGAGTCCATGTTTAGTCAATTTATTATACTTTGTTGCATGGGTTCATGCACTTGTGCAGTCCTGCTTGAGCTTAATTGCGATGAGTTTTTCACCACAAGCGAACTGCAACTAGTAAGTTCAGATATGACATTCGAAAATGTCACCATCTGGTCACTTGGGAATTAACTAAGTTAGCTGTATTTTAGATGTCTGAAATCACTGGGCTGCTAGGAAGCCAGGATCAGATTTGTTTCTCTTCTAGTTGATAGAGAATGTCCAACATATTATCAATCCCATATTCTCATCTGGGGTTGGTTGGAACTTGTATCACTACCGAATGCACATAATCACCCCTTATCCTGAAGAACCTTGGTAGAACATAAAGCTGAAGTTAGACATCTGTACTTTGGCTTTATTCAGGATTATTAAAATAACAGCAACAAGACCATCTTCAGCGATATTCACTTTAAAGGGGTGTACCCAGTGCAGAGAGCCCCCGCTCTGTGCGGGGTCTGGGGAAGGGTGTCAATGGCAAGCCTTACCCTCGCCTGTGCAATGCGAGGAGACCGCGACTCGAACCCGGGACCTTCCGGTCACAGGCGGTAAGACTCTACCGCTTGCACCAGGTTAAATTAGTAGCAGTTCATGTGCACAATAAATAAGATTGTTAACTGAAGTTAAACAACTTATCTATGTTACCAATGTCATGTGCAACTAGTTGCTTATTAAATGTCATGATAGCTATCATATCTTTACATTTGTTTTGAGCTTTAACATGGAAGATTATGTTCTTGTACTCTTGCTTCCTTTTCAGGAAATAACCATTTGCTTATCCGCATTGTGTAGTTCCTGGAGTGGAATAATCAAAGTATGGAGCATGCCACAATTAACTAAGGTTGCAACCCTGAAAGGTCACACAGAACGTGCAACTGATGTTGCCTTCTCTCCTGTTGATGACTGCTTAGCAACAGCTTCAGCTGATAGAACTGCAAAATTATGGAAACCAGATGGGTCACTTTTGATGTCTTTTGATGGCCACCTTGATCGTCTTGCTCGCCTTGCTTTTCATCCATCTGGAAAGTACCTTGGTACAGCTAGCTTTGACAAGACTTGGAGATTGTGGGACATCAATACTGGAAAGGAGCTGCTACTTCAAGAAGGGCACAGCAGAAGTGTGTATGGAGTTAGCTTTCACCCTGATGGTTCTTTGGCAGCATCTTGTGGTCTTGATGCATATGCTCGAGTATGGGATCTGAGATCAGGAAGATTGTTCTTTGCCCTTAAGGGCCATGTGAAACCTGTAAGTTCTTTCTTTTCTTCTGTTTAGTTTCTTTTCTCTTTTTTTTTCTTTTGCAGCATGGAACGATGGAACTTTAAAAGTACCTTTACAGTATTTTGTATGGGATTATATGTATGTTGTTGTGGAGCTGTAATTGTCTAGTGAACACCACATTTGTATGACTTAATTTCATTTTCTATTTCAGGTCCTAGGAGTCAGCTTCTCTCCTAATGGTTATCTGGTTGCAACTGGAAGTGAAGACAATTTCTGTCGAATATGGGATTTGAGGAAAAGGCAAATGTTGTACTCTATACCAGCTCATAAGAGTCTTATTTCACATGTAAAATTTGAACCCCAAGAAGGGTATTATTTAGCGACTTGTTCCTACGACACCAAAGCAGCGGTACGTTTTATGTAATTTATTTAATGTGTTTTCTTTATTATTCCCTCATTAGCCAATTGGTCTCTCATGCATTCTATGTTTTCAGCTGTGGTCAGCTCGGGATTACAAACCAATCAAAAGTTTGGTGGGCCATGAGTCAAAGGTTACTAGTTTGGATATTAGTGGAGGTGAGATATTACTTATGGTTTTCTTTGTCCCTGTGTATATTATTACATTATTATAAATTCAGAAACCTTATTTAGGAGTAATCAATTCTGCCCCGCATCTGGTTCTGAAAATCAATTTGGGTTATTAATAATTGAAATTGTCATTTCTGATCGTTCACTTAGTTTCTAGTTTGTTAACTAGCAGTGGCAATTTGAATGGGTATGCTATTGTATATTACTTCGCTAGGATTATTTTTTGTTGTGTGATAAGTAGAGTCGCGAGAGTACCATCTTGTAAACTTTATTGTGTACATTTAGGATCTTCAGATGTGGTGCTTTCTAATCACTTGCATCTTTATTATGCCTTGCTTATCCTTTTGTCCCTTCTGCTGGACTTTCAATCTTCAGAAAATTCATTGTGTTACTTTGTATACTAGGTAATACTCCCTCCGTCCCAAAAATAAATAACTTTATAAGGTTTAAAATTTGTCCCAAAAAGAATAACATTCTACAAAAACATGGGAACACTGCCTCCTAATGCGGAAGCTAATCATTAGTGCATGCAAACGATAACTGCCAAATCCAGGAGATACCCTCTAGGATAGGAAATGAGATGAGGGTACATAAGTCTTTTGCCCGCGTCCTTAATCTGTCTAGAAAGTATATTTCGGGACACAGGGAGTATATCTGATACCATTGACATGTTGGTGACCCTTTTTTTTTCTTTCTGTGTGATGTTTTGGTGAAATAGCTTAACATGTTTATAAACTTATAATTGATAATGTATCTTTGGCTAATGCAGATGGACAGAAGACTGTGACTGTCTCTCATGATCATACAATAAAAATTTGGTCATGCAGAAGTAGCACACAAGATAATGCAATGGAGTTGGATTGAGACATTGGCTTCATTGCTGTTAGCCCTGCTCTCTATCCATCAGCTATAAGTAGATGTTCTCCCTTTTTGCTGATCAGACATTCGAAATAGTCATTTTTGCTATTGCACAGAGCTATTCCATAGCATGTATAAACCCTGGCTGAGAAATATGTTCTGCTATGTTAACTTTGCCGGTATGCCTTGTCATATGCTAACATGAATGGATCCCAGATAATAACAAACCATGTTATCCCACTGAAATGGTGAAGCCTTTCGCAGGCTTGCAGTAAACGACATCTTTATCCCTTTTTTTTGTCATTCGCTGTGATAAGTTACTAGTGAGTTACCTTTGTACTAGTACTAGTATTAATGAGTAAAGAGGTGCAAATGAATATTGCAAATTTTGAGTTTCTGCATGGACATTCTAAAATTCTGGATGTTGAGCCAATGAACTCGAGGTCTGCTAGCTTGGGATGTTTTATCCTGTTGCTCGTTTAGTTGACCGGTGGATGTCTTAGTGGATATTGGAGAGTCGAAAGCTCGAATCTCTTACTGGACTGTTTTAAATCTTTTACTTGGAAATAATTATGAACTGGACCATTTTTGTACTACTAAAAGCCCTGCAGGGTGGTCTCGTTTTTATGGAGTATTTGCAGCAGGCTGCTTAACATGCCCCCAGTAGAGAAAAAAAAACTCTAAGAGCATCTCCAAGAGTTCTCTAAAGCAAATCACGGCTAAAGTAGCCTCGTGTGTGTGATTTTTCCAAAAAAACAGAAAGAGTAAGAACTTATTGAAAATATTGAACATATAGAATACAAAATACAAACCAACTCATCTAATTTTGGTGTGTTCGGCTGTTACATTACGCAGTTGATTTCGGATGGTTTCGGATGATTCAATAGTGTTCTGTGAGAGAGAATAAGCTGAAACAAGTCAGAAGTGGTGCAGCTGAACAACCCCCTAGAAAGTACTAGGTCCTAGAAAACAAAGGGGCTATCAAAAACAAACAAATGAGGGGCTCTTGTGGAGATGCTCTTAAAGGCACATCTCTCAAGAAACACAAAAGGGCTATCTAATAAACAAATAAATAGGAGGCCTGTTTTAGGTATAATTAGGGATGAAAACGGATCGGATACGGACGAAATATTATATTTGTTTTTATATTTCTGTTCGGATTCGGATTTGAATATGGATAGTGTCAACCATGTTGGATATGATACGATTGAATATCGACATTATAAATATGCGATTTGAGTATTCAGATACGGATACGATATTGAATGTGAATATTCGGACTCGGATACAAACATATCTGAACATCTCTAAACGGATTCAGTCTCGAATACGGTTGAAAAATATCCGTATCGTTTTCACCCCTAGTATACTGCTGGAAATGCTCCTCTGGCTTCTGCCTGCTAGAGTGCTAGGTAGGTTACCGTGCCTTAGCTCTAAGATCTTTGCAAAATTTCAAGTTCGTATGATAAATTGAAATGGACTAAACCTTTACATTTAATCCAGAATAATAAAAAAAAGATCAAATAAATACCTTCAACCTGCTCACAGCTTAAATTTCTGTAGCTAGGGACGGACAGCTCAAAAAATTCGTGAAGCTAGAGCTCTAATTAACACTTAAAAGTCTCATGCTTACATGTGCATGGTAATATAGTTATTTTATTTTGAAAAGTAAGATTTTGACAGCACATTAAATCAAATACAAGCATTTAACTTGAGGGTGCAAATTAAATCAAGACGACACCACAAATCCAGCAAGTCATCCTTACATAGGTATAGTCAAAGGAAAAAAAATAACAGCATTGGATAACATCCTAGAGTAAACATATTGCAGCAACCTAGAGCGATATAACCACAGTACAATACGAGCAACGAGGATCATTTTTCTTCTACTCTGATGAAGCACTTCCACTTGGCTTGGCATGCCATGCGTATCCAGCAAGCTCTTTCCCCAACTGAGCTTGCCTTTCGAACCAGGGCCACATATGCTCTCTGGTTCCAATAATTAACATCCAACCAATAATCCTTTTCATCTGCTACCACATCACAAAAACCGTTTCACAGAGGTAGATGGCACAAAAGAGCACCAACCATTGCAGGCTCATCCCACGACATACATGACAGGAAGCTCAGTCGGAGCTTGCATTGGCAACTGGCAACCTTCTCCACTTATCCGCATTCTCAACTCCAGATCTTTACTTCGGTTTGGGCAGTGCACCATAACTTCCTCGAGCTGCAGACAGCCCCAGTGCATGTGCAAACATTCTTTTAGCTGCTCTTTCTTCAAGCTTTCAGCAGTAACAGCTCTAGTATTAGTTGTGTGGCACCTTTGGTTTGATGGAGTTTGATACGAGTTACTACCAGCTGAGTTTGGCTCGCATTTCGAACCGCTTCTCTATTATCTGGTGTAACCGGGCAGAAGTTGTTCCTGCTATGTGTTGGAATATTTTTCCCATTCCACAGCTGTTTTCCTCTGCTTTCTGTGGAGGCAACTGTCTCTGTGGTATTTTGAACCTTTTGACCGAGTGCATGGGCAATCATCCGTTGAGCAATAACAGGAGCCTGTCTACATTTCATATGTGACCTATCATTTCCCTTGGCATCATCCCCAGAGAAGATTCGCTCACGAGCAGCTCGATAAGCAGCTTCCCTCTCCTTCAATGATGCTGCTGGAAGTACTGCTGGCTGCTTCAGAGGTTTCAGGTCTGAAAGATAAGGACGTACTGGTTACTGGTTGTACTTTTCATTTTTCAAACCCGCATGCTTCTATGTAAATTTATATGTTGAGATCCATGCAAATAATGTTTACCAAATTCATATTTGTAACCACAAGACTTTTGGCTGAAAGGCGGAGTTCATATCCTGCATACCTGTATTGTCTTTCAGATGCGAGTTTTTTACAGAAACAGCTTCTTGGACAACATCTGCCTTCTGAGGTTTCTGAAAATCTGATAGAGAATCACAATTTGTTACACAGGAGTGAGTACATGAGACCTTACACTGATATGCATAATAGTGGTTATAATAACATTACAAGGTGATGATGTATTCAGAGTTTTTTGGGGGCGACAATAGCTAGGCATCAAAACAAGTATGTCCTATGAAGTATCAGAATATGTCCATACAAACAGCGAAAAGCACATATGCTGCAAATGAACCAGATAATACGTATGTATTGGCTAACCACCCATGTAAAGCCCGCAAGAAGATGGGTGTAGATTTATTTCTACAACCAGTTTTTTTTTACATCTATTGCCAAATCTTGCTTACAAAGATATAAATTGCTCGTCTACAGCCCCTTATAGGTAGATTATGACACTAAGGTGCCGTTTGGATCCCAAAGATTTTGAGAATCCGGATAAAAAGAACCCCAACAGTTTTATTGGATTTCGAGATTCTAAATCCATATAAAATCTAGCCTGTTTGAATGAGAATACAGGATTATGAGATTTTTTTTCTATCCAGATTCTTAAAATCTGGAGGATCCAAACGGGGCCTAAGTATGTCCAAATACTAGATGCACATGATACTACAGATAAAATACCCCCTCTTTTTTTATTATAAATGGGCAGAAAAAATGACTCACCTGTATCATTTCTGGTTAGCACAACAGACGTCAAATCATCACTGCAATCAAACTTCCATAACATATCACTAACAAGGACAGATGGGCTGCAACAAACGATATAGCTAATTCAGCCTAAAGGGAAAATACAACAGCTAAGTATTTACTCAATCAATAAGATATAGCATAGCTTTTGAGATAAATATAGTATAGAAAGAAAAGAGCAGGTGAGAGCAGCAACAAAAGGTAAATCCAACATGAAGAAAGCAAGAATTAATTAGGGTGCAACTGGCATGGTTAGATTCAGATGTAGAGAAAAGAAGTGACCATATCTATTAGTACCTCCAAACAGAATATCATACTACAAGGGATTACATATATCGAAATGCAACTGCAAAGTTGTGTCTGAGTGTGTAGATGAATTGGCTGTAATTTGATTTCTCCCGCATTCATCCAAGCATCAAATGCTGGTCTGCTCTAATGTTAGAACATAGTCTATATAACAGAACAGCAAAGGCATAAAGATGACAGGCAACAAGTCAAGAAAACATGACATGGAGAGAGATTCTATTGGAAGCAAGCTTGGCAACATACATGGCTATTTCAGGGCGGCGCTGGAGGACTAAAATGTCGATCCTCGCTTTCACCAACCGACTCATGAGCGAACCTAGGTAGAAGCAGGCAAATTAGCTGTTAGACACAAGCACAGACACACAACATCACCCCAAATAAGCTAGCAGGAGTACCCATAAATTTCAGCAAGGCGATGCAAGAGAAGGCGGTGGTAGGCCCCGGCAGGCTGGAGCTCTATCGTATCCGCCGCGTCGTCGTCCTCTTCACGGTCGCCGCCGCCCGCGCCGTCGCGGCAGTGCAGCTGCTGGAGGGCTGAGATGAGGGCCTCCTCGGTGGAGAGGATGAGGTGCTTGCTGTGCAGGTTGTCCTTGATGAGCGAGGCCAGTACCTCAACCATGGCGAACTGAGTGGTAGCCATCTCCCGATTGGATTGCCGATGGAAGCAGCGAGCCAATTCGATCTTCCAAGAGCCGAAGGGCGGAAGTGCTGCTGAGGAAAGCCTAGCCTAGCCTATAACCTAGCACAGCCGCAACTCCCCGATTGGGGAGGGGAGGGGAGGGGAGGCGGGCAGCTGAGGCTGGAAGAGGAGAGGATTCGTCGGAAAACCCTGGGCTGAAGCAAGCATCAATTAGCTAGGGCATGGACGCCGTGGAGGAGCGGGGATTCAGTAGGCTATGGGGTATCCGTACAGGTAGGTCTGGACAAAATAATCGTGGCTCGCCAATTCGCTACACTCGTGGCCGGCTCAGCTCGGCTGGACTCGGTTGGTTTTAACTTTTTCATTAGTTGAGTTGGAAGTTTAGCTCGTTATTTTAATAAGTCAGCTCGCGAGCTGTTCACGAGCTAAAATGAGCTAAGGCCTATTAGCCTACGACCATAAATCCAAAAGATGATATGCTGATCTAGAAGTGTACACCTATTCTATTGATATGTAATCCTTATTTTCAGCTGTTCCATATGAATTTTAATTTTACAATTGTTGTGGTACTTAACTGTTGATTTTATGGATTGTTTTACAGAAAAAATATGATAATACTGACATTGAATCTGTGGACTTTTCTAAGTTTGTAATGGCAAGTAACTAGTTAATATGCTGGAACTGCATGATCATGGATGGATCAGCTATGTTGCATGGTTGATACTTTTGATGAACCTGATATGTATTAATCATGTATGGTTGCATAATGGTGGACGTCACCTTCTGAAATTAATATAGCATAAACATTATAAACATGTGTGTCCTATTTTTTTTATAGCTCGCGAGCTAAACGAGCCAGCTCGAGCTCGGTAACAAGTCGAACCGAGCTGTCCCTCTGGCTCATAATATTAACGAGCCGAGCCGAGCTGGCTCGTTACTCTAACGAGCCAACTTAAGCTGTACCGAGCCGAGCTGGCTTGATATCCAGCCCTAGGTACAGGTGCGGAGTCGGAACTTGAGTCCAACTCAATTTGGAATTGGAATCGATGTCGGAATCAGAATTGGAATTGGAATTTGGTGACGTGCGGGTGCAAGGAGCAAGGGAAACGCTCAACAAAGGCATGGAAGCGGAGGATCGGTCAGTCAGTCAGGCCTTTCAGACTCTCTGTTCACTTCTCCCCACTTTGTGTTTAAATGGAGGCGGTGCCAGCGTCCGGATGTTCGGACACACGCGCGTGTCTAAACGTCCGTTCCTGCACTCCGTTTCGTGTGCCCACATGGGCTCGTGTCGTCTAACCCCATGCGGGGACTGCTCGCGTCGCCCTCCGCTTCCCCGTCCAGACATCTGCACCCAACAGTTGTAGCAGGCGCCTGCAATAGATGGATTCCCAGCAACAACATCCGATCTACTTTTGAAACATCTAGATAAAACAATTACAACGTGTGTCTGAAGGCAGACGAAACACTTGAAACATGCGTCTGAAACACTTACAAAAACGCATAAAAACACTTTAGAAATCCATTGCAAAGCAAATGCAACATCCAGGATATAAAACACTTCCTACATATGTGTGAAAATATGCAACATGCAAATAAACATACTTGCGACATACGTCTGAAAAAAGATGAAACATTTAGAACAGACGCTTACAACATACGTGTACAACCATTGCAATATGTGCAGCATCCCGATCTATTTTTGAAACATCCATATGAAACACTTGCAATATACCTCTGAAACATCTGAAACCCTTGGAAAATACGCCTGCAACATGCGCTTTCAGTGCTACGTCTCCTTGCTGTAGAGTTTACTGGTGTAGAACTCGAAAGGAACGCGAAGCTCGCCGCTCCAGTGGAGAAGGCAGGTCCGATGGAGAAGGTCGTGGTGGCTCGCTCTGGTGGAGGCGTGGTGGAGAGAGGCGCGGTGGAGAGTGAGGCGCAGTGGAGAGAAGGCAGCCGGGATGCACGGCGAAGAAGATGAGTGGCATGCGCAGCGGAGCGCGGTCACGAGTTTGCGGAGTTATGATGAGTTTTTTTTTTTTAGAAAACTGCAGTCGCTGGAGGGGAGTGGATAAAAATAGATAGGAGTGCCTTCTGAGCCTCCCAGCCTGCCAGGGGTGCCATTCGGAGGGGACGTACGCTCTAATACAAGCATTACCCTTTAAATTGGAAAGTTAGACGAGTTGAGCTGTGAATACTTTCAAGCTAGAAAGTCGGATAAGGGTCTGTTTATGAATGTTCTGTTCTTTTTTTTTAGTTCTGCTTTCAACTTCGCCCGTCAATTAGTATAGCACCATAAACTTCGCTTGTGACAAAATACATAGTCAGAGACCAAATCTATTTTATTTTAACTCCTCAAGAAGTACTCAAAAACTCAAAATTTGTAACTTTCTTGTGAACTTGCTAGTAAGGACCTATTTAGTTCCCAAAAAATTTTACGCAGTAATCATCACATCGAATCTTGCGGCACATGCATGGAGTACTAAATATAGATGAAAAAAAACTAATTGCACAGTTAGATGAGAAATCGTGAGACGAAACTTTCGAACCTAATTAGTCATAATTAGACACTAATTGTCAAATACAAACGAAAGTGCTACAGTAGCTAAAACCCAAAAAACTTTTGCATCTAAACGCGCCCTAAATTATGCACCACGCCTAGAAGATGATATATGCACTATAAGAATCATGTTAATCCATGATGAAAAATTTTCGTCACGGATCACTGAAAAACCGTCAATAAACAGCATCTGTGATGGTTTCAGAAATCATCACGGATTGAGCATCATGGATTGACATGCGTGACGGTTTGTCGAAAACCATCACGGATTAACATAAACGGTGACGGTTTTAAACCGTCACGATAGAGCCCGAGGCCTAGTTAGTCTAGCCCGAACCCATTTCCTGTGACGAAAAATAACCGTCACGAATCAATTGCCACATCAAAGATACACCAGCTCATTTGTTAACAGGCCAGAATCAAAGATGGGCCAAGTTTGGCCCAATTTCAGCCATTTTGTCATCAATTTTTCAGCCATTTTCACAAGCCCATTTCAGCATATTGCAACCCAAATTCATCACTAATTTTTAGCTCACTTTTCAGTCCACTACTACAGCACATATAGCCCATATACACAGCCCATTTTTGAACATTCAGCCCATATACACAGCCCACACACAGCTCAAATAATTACTGTTGCAACAATATACACAGCCCACACATTAAATAAAATAATACACAGCCCACACATTAAATAAAATAACTCATATTTCCATCCAACAATATATCACATAAATTTGCAACCAACATCAGATTACAAGTATTCATCCAACAATAGTTAACATACAGAAGTGCATAAAGCCATATAGTTTACCATGGCACAAGCCAACAACACAGAATGCATAGAAGCCCAGCAGCTTGATGCATGTAGCAGCAACAACAAAATGCGAGCAGCAGCAACAAAATATATACCACCATGTATCGCTTAACTTGATCGAAATTGACTTGACACAAGTTAGCAGCAGCAAAATGCATCAAGTTAGCAGCACCAATAGTTACTGTTCAACTAAAAATCTGGAAGAACATGTCCAACTAAAAAAAGACAGTTGCGATTACAATAACAGCAGTAGCTTATTACAATAGCACCAGTAGCTTGTACCAAATTATACAAAGACAAATCTAAAAAATAGCAGCAGTAGCTTGTTACAATAGCATATGCAGCATCATGTTACAAATAGCTTAATATGGTGGTTAATAGCAGCAGAAGCTTAATATTTTTTTTATGACAAAGGAACCTTTATTGATTAGCAGCAAGCTGCTGCAACAAGGGAGAACCACTCCTGGTTTACATCATACAAAGCCTCATGAAGAGGACATCTACAAATATGTTCGGAACTGATACATGTGAAAACAGCAAGGCTACAATTATCTGGTGAGGCTCTAAAGGCTTGGGAAGATAAAATATGCTTAATATTGTCATCACAAGAGCACAGCATGTTAAAAACACAATATTCTGTAAACTTATCCTTACATTAGAGCAGCAACATGACAAGTAGTTGTGTTCTTACATAGCATTAGAGTTAGATTGAATTAGGAAGGGAAGAAAAACAAGTTAAGACTTGACAACATGGAGGAATTAGGACCTTAGAATTCTCATCGTCAATCAAATCTCCTTCATCTAAGCCAACTAATACTTGTTGCATATCAGAAGCTATTTTTCACTAAGCCAACTACACATATGTAGAAAATTTGGTTGTCTAATGTATAACCATTTTCCAGATTAAACATTTGGAATAAATAAGAAATAATTATACTTCAGGTGTTATAAATATGAAAATTCTAATAATCAGAGGACACGTAATACTCATTTGGCATTCTATTCCATCGCAGATACCTGTACAAAAAACTTCAAGACCTCTATTGCTGCTGCCACCAAGTTTAACTTAACATAAATCATCGCTGAGAGAAAGTACTTGTACAGAATTTATCCAAATTAGCCAATAAATCTGAAATTTACCCACAACCGAACTGCACTACTGCTACTGTACTGAACCAAGGAAAGAAACAACTAAGCCGAAGTTAAAGGTTTTAAACTAACTAAACTGATAGCTAAAAGAACATGGTAAAACTATTACTAAGGTACCAGCATGCAACCGAGTGTGCCTGCAAGTGACAATTACCTTCACTGTTGCATTCCAAATAAGATAATCGAGTTGCTAAAAGTAACATAAACAGATCCAAACTCTGTAGTTGTAGAGCTGATCAAGGTCGAGAAAGTAGATAGCTACAGCTATTGTTGTTAAAGAATAGCTTATGTTGTTGATATGAAAATCAAGGCTGCCAGCTGCCAGAACAAATTGTTGCTCACTAACGATAGGCTGACTTGCTGCACTAGAGCAAATTCAGAGCAAAAGTCAGGCACGCATTAGAGAAGAAACTACAGAGCTATCGACAGAGACCCAGAACAACCAAGAAATCAAGAGCAGCTAAAGCTACAGGTGCTGGTTTGCACCGAACAGCAGCTTTGAGAGAGCACGCCCAGACGCCCAACACCAGAACATACACCGGTCAGAAGCACAGAGCAAAGACAGCAGCTTGAGTGCTAGAGAAAATTGACAAACTGATCAAATCAATTCCAATTTCTCTTCTACTTAAGCTAAATTGGCACAATAAATTATGTAACAAAGAAGAAAGCATCCTCAAGCAATGCTTTTTATATACATGCCAATCATAGACTGATAATATTATGTTAGTCATTTATATTTATCTGGCAGGATTGTTTATCAAATATTCCCTTAGCATATGTGTTAAAAATAAAAGTGCAAAGGCAAACACAAGCTGCAGACATGAAGCAAACAATTGCTTTTCATAGATAAATTACTTGCTGCCTTAACTCAAACAATAGTAGCCTAAGTTCATCACTCCAATACACTAAGTCCCTACAGTTAAGAGCCATGAAAAAATGCTAACCACCTTTTCTAATGTAAAACACACGGGCTCTAACCAAATTACTTCAAACCTAGTACCATTTTCATATAAAATAAAACTTCTATGCTGAAATCTGTCTCATGTAACCTCAACTTTTCCTGGAAACAAAAGAGCAAGTTGGATAAATACTAAATAACAGACCCTACTTAAGGTCATATAGACTATAGATGACATTATTCTTTAAATCATAAAGAAATCAACAAATTACTACTTGGAACTCCTAAGTAGCCCTACACAATTGTTACCCAATCTTTTAGGTGCCAGACAGATTAGACGGAGGAAAGTGCCTGTGCACAACAGCAATATATCAACGCCATTGCCATGAGCGCACCTAACAGCCAGCACCAACATGCCTTTTCGATTCCCCCTCCTATGGTGCACCTGCAACAAATCCAAACCGGCCCCAAGCACCACCGCTCAAATCTGACCCAAAAATCGATTGCAAGAGAACGAAGTGCTGCTCACCTGGGAGCTGATGGCCAAGAGGAGAGACGCAGGGGCCAGCCAAGGCCAAAGTAGATCAGAGCCACCACTGTCACCAGAATCCCCATGGTCGTCCCACTCAGATCCACCTGCGCGTGTTGCTGCTGCACTTCCATACGCTCTCGCCTAGGGTTTCGGTGTAGCGACCTCGGGCATGGGTGTGCGGGCGCGCAGGCGCACAACGGCAGGCCTCCGCCGCTCCGAGGGCCGGGGTGGAGCGCCGCCCTCGGCCTCCTCCATGCTGGGATGGTCGTTGTGCCAGGGGATGGCTGTGCCCGGGGAAGAGAAGGGAGGCAGCCTAGATGGGAGAGGGTTGGGAGCGGCGGCCGGCGGAGAGGAGGGGCAGCTGTTGTTAGGTTAGGCCTCTGTATATGCCAGCGGGTTTTGGATATGGGCTGGATATCCTAGGTTGCAAATCCTGTTAGTGACGTTTCCTGAATCCATCACAGTGAATCCATCACGGATTAAAGGATTTCTTGTAGTGACGGAGACTAGAAAAGGGTTACGAACAGCTGCCAGCCAGCACTGTTCAATGCAATCAAAGAGGTTAATCAGAGTCGTGTGTTGAATACATCTGCAAAGGTTAGGTATTCAGACTGAAAAGCCAAGTGCCATGCTGTCGCAGACGTGCATTCAATGGAACACAAAAGGCTTCTATAGAAGTTGCAATGATGAAATAAAGTAACATACAAAGTGTCCACTACGTACATACTAACACCATACGAAGTCCATACGCAATCCACAGTTCATACATAATCTGCAGGCCGAATAACCTAAGAACTCTCATCCTTAGTCATCACGTCATACAACAATTCGTCGTCGTCATCCCAATCCTCCACGTCCTCCGCTTGCTTGCAACTTGTTTAGTTCGCGAAAAGTTTTCTCAAAAAGTGATATAGTATCCATTATATCGAATCTTACGATACGTGCATGGAGAGCATTAAATGTAGACGAAAAAAAACTAATTGTACAATTTGGTTGAAAATTGCGAGACGAACGTTTTGAGCCTAATTAGTCCAAGATTGAAAGTGCTACAGTAGCCAAATTTTCAATTTTTCACCAACTAAACACGGGCTTTGCATCCGCCTTTTGCCCTAGGGCACTCTGCCTCCACCCGATCTGCTGCATGAGAATCGAATTTATCGTCGAAGTTGCCAATCATAACCTTTTGAACCTTTTCTTCACAGTACTCTGCCTCCGTCTTGTCAGCAGCTTGAAATATGAGTGTGTTTGGACTGCTCCCTCAATATTTTTCAGCCGACTCCATATTTTTTAGTTAAACGGTTTCAGCTCTACGTACTCTATTCGAGAAAAAAATATGGAGTTATGAGAGCACCTAAAGAGATGCTCTACAAACTCTAGTTTTTTGTGGAGCTACTCTGCAGTGAAGTTTGTGAAGCAAAATTGCTGGAGCGGTCCCAAACACCCCCCTAGGGCTTCCAGGAAGGCCACCAGCAAGATCCTTCATTGTCTGTATTGGGGATTGTTGCGCCTCAACCTTCCTCCGTAACTGTGCTCTCTTGTCCTCTAGATCCTGCCCTACTCTTTTGTCTTCTTTCAGCAATGCACTTAGCATTCTCACATTGCTTCTTCTTGCGATTCTTAATGAAAGACGCGGCGAGACCAGGATAACATTGTAACCTCGCCTCAACCATTTCTTTGCCCTAGTAATCCTCGCAATCAAATTTTCGAGTGCTTTGCTGAAAGACAATTTTATGTGGCAAACACAATAATAACATAGAAACTTTAAAGGGGTTGTAAACATGACTAACTTCATCATGACCAACCATATGGCCACAATAGTGACTTACGTCAAGCTCCAAAGGCACAAGGCCATAATTGGTTGGCACTCAACATGTTCCCAACACGGTGCTCCGTACTACCACCTTCTCCTCCCCTTTCATAAGCCAGTTTAGTCTCTGTCACATTGGATGTTCAGATGCTAATTAGAAAGACTAAAGATAAGCTAATTATAAAATTAATTACACAGATGGAGATTAATTTGCGAGACGAATCTATTAAACCTAATTAATCCATCATTAGCACATCTTATTGTAGCACCACATTGTCAAATCATGGACAAATTATGTTTAATAGATTCGTCTCGCAAATTAGTCTTCATCTATGCAATTAGTTTTATAATTAATCTATATTTAATACTTTAAATTAGTGTCTACACATCCGATGGGTCTCTGGAACCAAACAGGCCATCACAAAGGAGCTGTTTGGCTAATGGTTTTTACGGCTGATATGTCGACTGCAGCTGTTTTGTTTTGTGAGGGAAAAATATTGTACGATGACTGATAAGATGGCTGATAAGTTTGAACGTACAGCACGAAAGAAGAAAGCTAAAAGAACAAAATTCGGCTCTGTCGCGATTGTGTTCTTTATAGGGCACATCTCATATCTATATGCTCTTTCCCAGGTAGATTTTTCTTAATATACATATACTCTATCCCTACTGTGTCCTTTATATATATTATCATATAATAGAAATTATAAATCGTATTCAGAACCGCCACTAATAAATCGGTTCGGAGCTTTCCGATGTAGGGCACGGCCCGGCACGAGCTTGCACTGCATCCTTGTCCGTGGACCTTTTTGCGTTCACGATCGATCGATCGATCCATGGCTGCTGTGTGCTCCTTTGGTAAACACATCCTACCCGGCCCAAGTTACGTTTGTGTGCGGCATGTACACTCTAAAAAAATCCATCTCTGCTGTGGGAAGCGAAGCATGGGCAGCTCAGCTTTTGCATTTACTCCGGCCATAAAACGCCTTGCAATCACGCAGCTCTCTTTAACGCCGCTGCAGCTGCACGAACGGCTCCGCACTGGGACTACAGTGCCTCAGTGCTGACCTCATTTCGGGTACTCGTACACAGAGGTTGTCTCTTATGGGATGCAGTCAGACTGTAAATTGCATTGCATTTGAGTACAGCATCTAATACTCACTAAGATGTAACTACATCAAGTTCAAAGATCCAGAAATATATTTAGGCACGTTTGGGTTGGCTCGGCGCCGGCTCCTCCGCTATAGTACACTGTGACGGAGCCGGCCCAAGCACCCAAAAACCAGCTCCTCGTTCTCGTGTCTGGTGGCAGGCAGAGCCGGAGCCTTTTAAAGGCTGTGCACAGTGACGCACATGACCGAACAGTGCAAGCACAGCGAAGCCGGAGCCGCTGAGAGTGCCACCAAACACAGCCGTAATTCTCTCTCTCATTACACCGGTATTACTGCATCGATGTACATGTATTTAGAGAGAATATCTTATATTATAAGACATGAATAAAAGTGGTTAGGTCTTATATATTAGGACGGAGAGAGTAACCGTCAGGACGGTCCATCTAAAAGTGACAAAGAATCTCATTTCGCCTGTTAATTACTCTCTCCATTCTAATTATAAATTGCTTTGATTTTTTATATTAATATTACTATATAAGTAGACAATAAGACATGTTACGTCTAGATATGTAGGAAAATTAATATATTAAAAAGTTAAAAACGATTTATAATTTGGAATGGATGTGTAGATAAAAATCAGCGCAGATTCTCTGACTTGCCGTGGTAAAGTTACGGTGACTTTCCACCTCTCTGATACCTTCCATTTAACATCCAACAGCTGAGGAAGGAAATAACTTTCTGTGTGCCGGCCGCTATGATGCTCGGCCCAAATAACGCCCAGTTTAGAAGTGAGATGAACAAAAGAGCCAACCGAATCTTAAAAAACATGTGAGCTCAGATAAAAATAAATAAAATGTATATAAAGTTGTACAGCTCAAAAAATCTAGAATTTTGTAGTTCATGTCTTTTTCATTTAAATTCATTTTGGTGTCTAAAAATTCATATAATGTTTAGATTTGTATTCACAAATCTAAACAGTATATCGATTATTTCAGTATTAAGATGGTTTTAAACAAAAATATTGTCAACTACAAGTGGGGCCACCTCTTTAGTATCTGCAATTTTCGTATGAATTTTATCTCTACTAGTGGACATACATGTGCGGCACGCACGTGTTTATGATTGTGATATAAAAAAGAGGATAAAAACATAAACTTTAGTCAACTTAACATTGTTTTTTATAGAATAAACTTAAAAATGGTTTGACTTATGACAACAATAAAACCTTAAAATAGTAGATACATATCACATAAAAATGAATTCTAACAAAATCAAAAGATCCAAATACATTCAAGCATAGCTTCACTATGTAAAGGTAAAGCTTGTCTTTAGAAAAAAAATTATACAAAATTTCATATTTCTCTGAGCTGTAATGAATTAGTACGAATTTTATAAAGATTTAATTAGGTTTTAATAAATCTTTATTATTGAAAAAATGTCATTCTCGCAGTGGCATGCACCGACTTATAAATGCATAAATCTACACTGTTTCCAAGACAACACATTGAGTCTTGGAATCTGAGAAATGAAACTCCCCACTGAGACTGACCTAACTAGTTTGGCTGCTCGCGATTTAGCTGAGCATGAGTCTCATAATATAGGGCCTAAATTTTGGTTGAGTATCAAAAAATCAAAGTGATGTGGATAATTCTTCAATCCGATCCAAATCCAAATTTTGAGGATATAGAGAAGAACTTTAGTATCCATGCGGATACGGATAATTCGAATCTGAATATGTGCGGATGCGGGATAGGATATGGAATAGAAAAAATTCAGTAGATATGGATTATCCACAAATTCTATTCAGATTATCCTATGTTTAAAATAGGATATCCGATTTTCTTTGTTAGTGTCAACACTAGCGAAATGCAACACCGTTACATAGCAACACTAGCGAGTTGATTATTGGAGGCAATTTATTTACGCCGTTACATATAGCACATCTTCAATTTTTTTTATCTTTATCCAAGCTTATACGTAAAATTTATGATAAAAAAAAGATAAACTGCACAGAGAAAAAAATTCCGGCAGCTATATAACTCATTTGTCGATGAACTGGGCTTTAATTGAACTGTTATTTGCATCCAGGTTAGGCACTAGTAGTAATAAAAAAGTGAAGACTTCTTCGATCGTTGGATGAGAATTGGATGGCATCGAAGTGAGGTAAAGTCACCCATAACTTTAGCACGGCAAGTCAGAGAATCTGCGCCGGACAAAAATATGATCTGACACACCTTGTATTGGGTCTTGTTTAGATCCTATCAAAGTTTCAAGTTTTTTTTGACTCTCTCCATTATATTAATTTTTAGCCGCTTGTATGAAGTATTAAATATAGGTAAAAAAAATAACTAATTATATAGTTTAGTTGGAAATCACGAGATGAATATTTTGAGCCTAGTTGGTTCACGATTGGACAATATTTGCCAAATAAGACGAAAGTGGTACTATTCATCAGGTTGAAAAAAGTTTCAATCTAAACAAGGTCTTGATCAGTACTGAGTTACTACAACAGTTCTGATTACAGCAGTACGACACACTCTATGCAAGCGGAGCGGACGCGGAGCGCGCGTCGTGGCGAGCGTTCCGAGTCGCGGGGGCGCAGTAGTATATAGCATAGGCCAAGGACCCCAAAGGCCATAATGAGCTGAGCCTGCTACCGTCCATGCCGGCAGAGAACGAGATGGACTTATTAGCGGCAGAGGCGCCATGGCCCATTTCCTCGCCGCCGCCGGCGTGGTTCGCCGCCCTGGTCGCCGTCGGCCTCTACACCGTCGTGCGGTCCGCCGCCACCTTCCTCCTCTGGCTCCACCGCGCGTTCCTGCGCCCGGGCAGGGACCTGGCCGGGAGGTACGGGACGTGGGCGGTGGTGACCGGCGCCACGGACGGCATCGGCCGCACGGTGGCGCTGGAGCTCGCCCGCCAGGGGCTCCACCTCGTCCTGGTGGGTCGGAGCCCCGACAAGCTGGCGCGGGTGGCGAAGGAGGTCCTGGCCGCCTCGTCGTCGTGCAAGGTGCGGAGCGTGGCGTTCGACCTCGCCGTCACCGGGGACGACGCGCGGCGCGGGGTGGCGAGGGTGGCGGCCGCCGTGGAGGGCCGCGACGTGGGCGTCCTCGTCAACAACGCCGGCGCGACGTACCCGTGCGCCGCCTACTTCCACGAGGTGGAGGCACCCGTGTGGGAGGCCGTGGTGCGGGTGAACGTCGAGGCCGCGACGCGGATCACGCGCGCCCTGCTGCCGATGATGGCCGCCAGGGGCAGGGGCGCCGTCGTCAACGTCGGCTCCGGCTCCAGCGTCGTCGTGCCGGCGTTCCCGCTCTACGCCGTCTACGCGGCGAGCAAAGCGTAAGCGACGTATCTATAACCATGCCCTGATCTGGGAGTACTTTTTTTTTTGTGCGTCAAGCCATAGCCAAGTGTCATGAGGATGATGCATTTTACACGACGACGACAGATCGAGAACGAGGTCATCTGCCATTCTTTCTGCCCACTGCGTGCCATTGCAAAGCATATTGCAGGCAAACACCCTGCAAGCGCCCATACCGTCCACGTTGCCTGGGCTTGGCCTTACTATAAAAATTGTTAATAATTTCTTATCAGCATTTTAAAAATTATGAGAACTTACCCGACGGGTTATGTTGCATAAGTTTGGAATATTTTCATATCAGCCTAGTTTCTCATTTCTACTGTCTCCGTCCTAAAAAGAGCTTAACCTTAAGTTCAAGTAACTTTAAAAAAATAATCAACATCTATAACTCCAAATAGATATTATAAATATTTGACGACAAATCTAATAATCATTATTTAACATGATAATAACTTTTTTTTATATAAATTTGGCTTTTTAGATTGTTTGACTTAACACTATTCTAGATGTTTTTCTTTGTATGGAGGGAGTAGAGTAATCGGCGAGCCATAGAAATACTTCTAACTTCACTTCAACTAATCCATTGTGTTGAAGTGATTTTTTTTAATTTTTTCCTTTTATTTAAGGAGAGAACAATACACTGGTTATTACCTCTCTCTATCTCGTGCATGTGGGCAACAATAGCATATATATAGTACTCCAATACAGTAATAGGGGTACGTGCATGCCGGCAATAATAGCAACGTTCTTATCTAGTACGATGCACAAATTAAATGCAAGACCATGGATTACAGAAAGCTTCGAGCTGTTCGGCTGCTGAAGCTGAGGCCATGTTTAGTTTCCAAATATATATATATATATATTTTTTTTTTGCTCCTACAGTAAAAGAGCATGTTTGACATATGTATGGAGTACTAAATGTAGATGAAAAAAACTAATTACACAGTTCTCGGCAAAATCGCGAGACGAATCTTTTAAGCCTAATTAGTCCATGAAAAGCCTTAAGTGCTACAGTAACCCACATGCGCTAATGACCGATTAATTAGTATCATTAGATTCGTCTCGTAGTTTTCTGATAGGTTCTGTAATTTGTTTTTTATTAGTATTTAAAAACCCTTTCCAACATCCTTCCGACACATTCAATGTAACACCCAAAAAATTTCACCTCCCCAACTAACACCCTGATTTGCCGTGAAATAAAAACAGTGTACTAAGCCAGGCTGAGAAGTCCATAAAATGGGCTTGAAGTCGACGTGTTTCTAAAACGAGTGTTTTGGCATGGAATAGGGGGGGGGTGTTTAGGTCCCTAATTTTGCCAAATGTTTTGGTGTTTTAGTCTATTTTTTTTGCAAAATAGATCTAAACACCGTGTACCTAAAACAGTAAAAGTGGGGCTTCAAAAGTTTTAACATTCGGGACTCAGGAGGCCCAAAACTTATAAAAAACGCGTGGTGGTGGTGGTGGTTGGGTGGGTTGCGGGGGGAAGAGAGCCGGACGGCCACTACCCTGCACCCACCCACCCCGTCGCTCGGACCGTATCCATTCCCCCGCAGTCACTCCCCACTGCTCTCCCTCCGCCCACCGCTCTGGCACACAGCCTCAGCCGCCGCCACCGCCGCTCTCACTCTCGCTCTCGCTCTGAGCCTCCGCGGCCCACCGGATCAGGCCCCCAAGATCAACTTCACGATGTTCTTCGATTATGATAGCTTTTATTAGACTCCTGTAGGTAAGACAACATGGCATTGAATGTTCTTCACAACCATTAATGCTGTTTGTTATTTGTATAATGGCACATGAATGCTCGGCACAACGATACCGAGTCATATGCTTTCAGTTTCAGCTACTAGTGCAGAGGCAGAGCACAGACGCAATGCCACAATGCAGCATTACGTACGATTAGAACGGCATCTCCTTTTCCCAATGGAAAAATGGGTGCATAATATCAGGACAATGAATTGATTATGAACGTGTGTGGTTAATTAACATGGGTACTGATGATTCCATTGATCTAGTACTAGAGTGTACAATTTTTTGTTCAGAATGGTCTGGTAGTAAGTTCTACATCCGGAAAAAAAATGATCGACATTACTAGATTGTTGGATATTGCATTGCTATTTTTTTTCAGTACAGAAACACTCATCTAGCATATTTGTTGAACCCAACTGTCTATATATGCATTGATCTGTTAGGTACGTTGATCAATTTTCTCGAAGCCTGAGTGCTGAATACAAACAATATGGTGTAGACGTGCAATGCCAGGTACGTACGTATATAACAGTAATGTCGCCCTCTTAATTACTGCTTTTCAATCTGTAATGTCGATCATTTTTGTGTGTGTTATATATTTATGACCTCTCATGGTTGTGATCCAGATCCCTCTGTATGTGGCCACCAAGATGTCGCCTGTGAAGGGTGCCTCTCCGTTCGTACCATCGCCTGAGGAGTACGCCAGGGCCGCTCTTCGCTGCATTGGCTACGAGGCGAGGTGCGTCCCGTACTGGCGCCACTCGGTTCAGTGGTTCTTGGCGTCTCTAACGCCAGATGCTGCTCTGAATCACTGGCGCCTCCAAACTGGCATCCGGAAAAGAAATGAGATGAAGGCTCAGGCTCTGCTCGGAGAAAAAGCCTGCAGTTAGATTGTTGTATAGATCGAGAGCAAATGGAGCGATGCGATTAAACTGTGCTCTGTTTGGAATCCTAGCTGGTAGTAAAACCCAAGAATTGGAGTATAGTCTTGCAAACAGTAGTACAGTCAGTCCAGTGAACTACGTAGAAGTCTACTAGTGTGATATGTTGAGTGGAAACATACCGTCTTGAAGTATTCGTTGTTTATCTGAAATGCAAATATTGCTACATGGATCTATTTTAGCTAAGCGCCGTGGAGCTGGTGACTAGATCATTCATTTAGTTATCTGTCAGCTTCATTTTATATATACTAGCATAGGAATATAAGCTGCTTTATACAATTACGCGAGATGCCCACCTCACATATAGGAGGAAGCTAAGGACATGTACAACCCACGAACAGAATGTTGTTAAAGTTATTGTCAACTCATGCGCAACAGCTAAACAAACAACTTATATAAAGGATTGTTATTTAATTGTCTACAAACTGTTTAATACTTGAGTGCGACTATGATATGATTAGCTATGAATAAGACCTCTGTGTAGTACCATCTTGCTCTTTTTTATTTTTATTTTAAAGAGATCAAGAATAAATAAGATCAGTTGACAGGTCTCACACATGACAATAATTAAAAAAATAACTCGAAGCTAGGTATATAACACAAGTAAAATTGTGCAGGTAATCAAACACAAGTAAAAATGCAGTAGGAGATCTGGATAAGGGGTTGTGCAGGTGAATTTTTATTTTTTTATTTTTAATACTTTTTGTAAACTAATTTTAAATCTAACACCGTTTGTTTTTTCTTCTTTCAAAACTAACACTTTTGGCCGCGCCTATTGCCATGACGCGACGAAACGCCTGTGCCGCGTCATGCATGGCGGCGCGGCGGGAGGATGACATGGCGTCGTCGTGGCAAGGTCTGTCGCGCCACCCATCTTGGCACGGCTGTGACGCGCCATCGCTAGTGGCGCGGCAAGGCCCAATTAAAGCCCGCGACGCCCCCACTGCGCCCGCCCTCGCCCTCGAACGTCGCCGCCGCCTGCGCCCCCGCCCACCCAGCGCCGCCGCCGCCGCCGCCTCGCCTGCCAGCGTGAAAGGTCCTAATATGGCTAGAGGGGGGTGAATAGCCTATTTAAAAATCTACAAACCAACTAGAGCAATTTGATTAGTATAACAAATAGCGAAATGCAAACTTGCTCTAGCTCTACAAGGGTTGCAAGCCACCTATCCAATAATTCTAGTTGCTACGATCACTAAACACACAATTTGCTATGTCACTACTCACTAAGAGCTCTCACACTTGCTACACTAAAGAGCTCCACTAGATGAACTTAAACTATAAAGCAAGCTCTCAATTCTAGCTACACTAAAGAGCTTGCTACACTAGTTTGCAAGAATATAAATGAGTGAGTAGGGTGATTATACCGTCGTGTAGAGGAGTGAACCAATCACAAGATGAATACTAAATCAATCACCAGAAGAAAACCAAAGGGCAAGAGACAACCAATTTTTCTCCCGAGGTTCACGTGCTTGTCGGCACGCTAGTCCCCGTTGTGTCGACCAACACTTGGTGATTCAGCGGCTAAGAGGTGTTGCACGAACCTCGTCCACACAATTGGACACCGCAAGAACCTACCCACAAGTGAGGTAACTCAATGACACGAGCAATCCACTAGAGTTACCTTTCGGTGCTCCATCGAGGAACACAAGACCCCTCACAATCACCACGATCGGAGCCAAAGATAATCACCAACCTCCGCTTGACGATCCTCGCTGTTTCAAGTCGTCTAGGTGGCGGCAGCCACCAAGAGAAACAAGTGAATCCCACAGCGAAACACGAATACCAAGTGCCTCTAGATGCAATCACTCAAGCAATGCACTTGGATTCTCTCTCAATCTCACAATGATGATGGATCAATGATGGAGATGAGTGGGAGGGCTTTGGCTAAGCTCATAAGGTTGCTATGTAAATGCAAATGGCTAAGAGAGTGAGCTTGAGCCGACCATGGGGCTTAAATAGAAGCCTCCACGAAATAGAGTCATTAGCTCCTCAGTCCACTGAAAAACAGGGCGACCGGACACTGATCGCCCGATCTCAACGGTCATCAGTACATTTAAGTTGTGATCAGACGTGCTGCTTTGAAGTGATCGGACGCAGGACCCCAGCGTCCGGTCGTTTCTAGTAAGGTATCAGTCACGACCGGACATGTCCGGTCACTCACTGTCTCCTCTGTGCGCCACCACGTCAGCGTACGTCAGCATTGACCAGACGCAGGCCCTGAGCGTCTGATCACTCTTCGCGCCATCGTTCAGTCATAAGACCAAGACAGCGCGCTCACTGCTGCTACTGACCAGACGCATGGCCACAGCGTCCGGTCACTGCGTGACCAATGTTCGGTGCATTCTGTGAAAACCCTATCTTTTCTGTATAGGGCGCCGGTGGGCACCGTCGGACTGTCCGCACTCTACGGGCAGACACTCCACCGGTGAAGTTTCTTACCCTTGCTCAAATGTGCCAACCACCAAGTGTATCACCTTGTGCACATGTGTGTTAGCATATTTTCATAAACATTTTCAAGGGTGTTAGCACTCCACTAGATCCTAAATGCATATGCAATGAGTTAGAGCATCTAGTGGCACTTTGATAACCGTATTTCGATACGGGTTTCACCCCTCTTAATAGTATGGCTATCGATCTTAAATGTGATCACACTCACTAAGTGTCTCGATCACCAAAACAAAAAATGGCTCCTACCACTTATACCTTTGCCTTAAGCCTTTTGTTTTCTCTTTCTTCTTTTCAAGTCCAAGCACTTGATCATCACCATGGCATCACCATCGTCATGTCATGATCTTCATTTATTTCACCACTTGGAATGTGCTACCTATCTCGTAATCACTTTGATAAACTAGGTTAGCACTAAGGGTTTCATCAATTCACCAAAACTAAACTAGAGCTTTCACAGCGCCGCCTCCTCTCCTTCGGCTCATATCAAGGTAGCTCCATCTCTCGATTTCTTGTTATTATGAATGTTATTTTAGTTAGGGTTAGTGATTTAGGATAGTTAGGGTTAGTGATTTAGTATAGTTAGGTTAGTGAATTTGTTTATTTAGGTAGGCAGTTTTTAGGGTTTAGGTTGTGTGTTGTAGTATAGTTAAGGTTTGGTTAGGTAGTTAGGGTTTAGGTTACTGTTAGTTAGGCCTTTGGGTTTAGGGATTGATTAGGTATTTATTATTTAGTTAGTTTATAGTAGTAAAGGTTGTCAGTATAGATACTAGTTTTCAAGTGTCGGTACTTAGTAGTGCGTGATACGGCGATTTGGAATGGTTTGATGAACCCCCTAGCTTCAATGACGTTTGTGCCCGTTTGAATACATAGAAGTTGCTTATTTTCCTAGTGAAGTTGTTTAATATGTCTGTTAATGTTACTTTGAATATATACATATGCTTTCATATTGTGTTCCTATTGCATAACAAGTAGTTCAAATTTTGCAATGTTACATAATGTTAATTTGAATATTGTTAATTTGAATACTCTAACTCTTTGTTTATTAATTTGTAACAGGATGGCCCCTCCCACGCAGCACCTGTTGTACCCCCTTCTTGAGGTGGAGTACGGCGAGCCGCACCGAGCACACTTCTTGAGTGACACCGACGTAGAGGTGCCCTTGCCTCCTTTGAGGCCCCGCACGCACACCAGGGCGCACCAGTGGGACGAGCGTTACGCGCCGTACATACGGCGTGTCGGCTTCCTCGAGCTTGTCTATGTTGTCAACTATGGTCTTCCGCCCCTTGACCCAACACTACTTACTATAGCTGTAGACAGGTGCGAGTGCCTTCATTGTACGTAAATATTCTTATAACAAATTTGAGGCAACTAACAGTCGTTCTATTCTTATAACAGGTGGAGGCCTGAGACCCACACGTTCCACCTCCCTTGCGGCGAGATGACCTTGACCATGCAGGATGTGAAGGCTATCTTTGGCCTTCGGTTAGGAGGACTTCCAGTGATAGGTATAGTTGACAACAATCACTGGAGGGAGCTGGTGGCTTAGTTCACTGGCTTTCTTCCACCGGACGACAAGGTTTCCAAGAAAAATAAGTGAGCAATTCAAGCCTATTTAATACTTGCATTGCTTTCCTGCAGCCATCGGGTCTCATTTTCTTTGGTGAATTTTAGGAAAAGTTTTGGTGTTTTGTCATCGTGGATCACAGAGCGCTTTGATTACTTGGACCCACAGGCTGATGAGGTTCAGATCGACAGATTCGCTAGAGTGTGGCTGTGGCACTTCCTTGGTGCTTTCCTCTTCCCAGATGCCTCGGGCAACACCATTAGCTGGATCTTCCTTGACATACTATGCCAGCCATGGGATAACATAGCGGCGTATAGCTAGGGCAGCGCAATCCTAGCATGGACGTATCGACAGCTATGCGTTGCCTGCCGTCGCACCTCAAGGTATGCGAACCTTGGGGGGTTGCTCCTACCTACTCTAGGTTTGGTGTTGGGAACGATGGCCCGTTGGGAGGCCCCTTGCTACTGGTTTACCGGTAAGTACATCGGTTCACTATATTCTTCGAGGCAGTTACATATGATTAAATTATTAATGGCTAATTTATTATCGTGTTCAATGCAGTATTGGAACGGGCAGGATACACTCCCTATAGCTCTGTGTATCTGGACGCAAGTAGAGTTAGTTAGAGGGAATGCGAGGCGCAAGTACAGGGAGTACACGGACAGTCTTGACGTCCTGACATAGCACCAGGTTACGTTCTCTTTACTATCATACATGTGTCTTGTTCGATGTACACTATACCACAACCTAACTCAATTACGAAATATTCAGGTGCATTGGTGTCCTTGGGATGCTCCATAGCTCGAGTACTATCTGAGTCCCGTCACTAGGAATGAGTCAGACGAGTATTGCTACAATGTCCCTCTTATTTTCTTCCACGTGGTCGACATTCACTTGCTCATCAAGGTTTGTAGGTAGTTTGGAAGAATGACAGGCTACCCACCACCACTTTACTCCACCAACCAAGAATTGCACGGACGCGTTATCGATTAACAACAAAGCTACAATTCAGAGGTGTGTATGATACAACTAACAATCATTTTGTTACAGGTATGGCCGTAGGAAGAGGTACAAGACCAAGGATTGGTGCGTGACACACAACGCGTACATCCAGTTGTGGCTGAACAGGGACCGGCAGCCGATCGATGCGGGCCCCCACATGACCAGCACACATTCGACGAGTACCTGTGGTGGCTTCACAGGTCTACAAGGACACATATCAAGCCCCCGTACGCTGAGGAGGCGATTGACGAGGATGACGAGGAAGATGTGATCAAAGATATGTACGACGTTGTCACTAGGGATGACACACAACTACAGAGAGCCCCGCTTCAAAGATACGTGGTAAGATACTCGAATGGTACAATTTATTATCCATTTGGTATTAAGTATGTGTACTAAAACTGTCCAACCGTGTTTCTGTACCCAAGCGACACAATTGTCAAGGATGTACAATGAAGCAGCGTTTCAGCTTCACGAGTCTAGAGGACAGGGGCTAGGCGTTCTCGAGGCTTTTGTGGAGGTAAACATAAACTTGTCCGTTCCAAAAATGTTTCTTTAGTGTATATGCGTTTGGGAAATTGAAAGGTCCTAATGGCTAGAGGGGGGGTGAATAGCCTAATAAAAATTTCTACAACAACACTTAACCAAATGGTTAGACAATTATGAGGCGAAGCGAGTGTTGCGCTAGCCTACTCAAAATGCAAGCCACCTACCACAATTCTAGTTTAGATAGTGTCAATTCACACAAGATCAATGACACTACCCTATGTTAGTGTGCTCTCAAAGGCTAACTAAAGAGCCACACCAACCAAGCATGCAAGCTCTCACAACTAGCTACACTAAAGAGCTTGTCAACTAGTTTGCGGTAGAGTAAAGAGAGTGATCAAGAGGGTTATACCGCCGTGTAGATGAATGAACCAATCAATCACGAAGATGAATAACAATGATGACCAATCACCTCGGAATCAATGATGAACACAATGATTTTTACCGAGGTTCACTTGCTTGCCGACAAGCTAGTCCTCGTTGTGGCGATTCACTCATTTGGAGGTTCACGCGCTAATTGGCTTCACACGCCAAACCCTCAATAGGGTGCCGCACAACCAACACAAGATGAGGATCACACAAGCCACGAGCAATCTACTAGAGTACCTTTTGGTGCTCCGCCGGGGAAAGGTCAAGAACCCCTCACAATCACCACGATCGGAGCCAGAGACAATCACCACCTCCGCTTGACGATCCTCGCTGCTCCAAGCCGTCTAGGTGGCGGCAACCACCAAGAGTAACAAGCGAAACCCGTAGCGAAACACGATCACTAAGTGCCTCTAGATACAATCACTCAAGCAATGCACTTGGATCGCTCCCAATTTCACTATAATGATGAATCAATGATGTAGATGAGTGGGAGGGCTTTGGCTTAGCTCACAAGGTTGCTATGTCAATGAAAATGGCTAAATATGTGAGCCACAGCCGGCCATGGGGCTATAAATAGAGCCCCAATCAAATAGAGCCGTTATACCCCTTCACTGGGCAAAACGTGCTCTGACCGGACGCTCTGGTCATACTGACCGGACGCTTGCCCTCAGCGTCCGGTCGCCCAATGGACGCCAAGTGTCATCACCTTCAAACGCTGTTCGTCAAATTCCAACGGCTACGAAGCTGACCGAACGCTGCGGTCAAAACTGACCAACTCCATTTCAATTCTAACTTCTTCACCCTTGCTCAAATGTGCCAATCACCAAGAATTTTACATCCGGCGCAATAGAAAATATACATTTCATTTTTCCAAGAGAGACCCAAACCCATCTCAACCCTGCAAACACCTTGTGCACATGTGTTAGCATATTTTCACAAATGTTATCAAGGGTGTTAGCACTCCACTAGATCCTAAATACATATGCAATGAGTTAGAGCATCTAGTGGCACTTTGATAACCGCATTCCGATACGAGTTTCACCCCTCTTAATAGTACGGCTATCAAACCTAAATATGATCACACTCTCTAAGTGTCTTGATCACCAAAACAAAATAGCTCCTATGGTTTATACCTTTGCCTTGAGCTTTTTATTTTTCTCTTTCTTTATTTCAAGTTTAAGCCCTTAATCATCGCCATGCCATCACCATTGTCATGCTATGATCTTCATTAGCTTCTTCTACTTGAAGTGTGCTACCTATGTCATGATCACTTGATAAACTAGGTTATCACTTAGGGTTTCATCAATTCACCAAAACCAAACTAGAGCTTTCAGAAATGCACTAACTTTAACGTCTATTTATGCAGAAGGTGAAGCGAAGCTGCAGGAAGCTAGCTCAGAAGTTAAGCTGCATGGACACTCCTTGGGTGGAACCGGCAGTCCTGGCATGGTCGGGTGGCATGTCTTCTGGCTTTTTGGGGACACCAGACGGCTCTTCTCAGCCGGTGACAAGTGCCACTTCCGCAGTGCGTACACCACCACATCATAGCGCTGGGAAGCAAACAAGGACGACGATGACGACGACGATCCCTCGGGCTTCCGCATATAGCACGACCAGTGGGACGATTGATCATAGAACGAGATCGGCATGTCTCAGCTAGGTGGTGCCCCGCTTGGTACCCAAGGAGCCTCACAGGTAGTAACAAAGATAGTTTTTTTAAATACGTAGGCTCTACGATCATAAAGATTATAAGTAATCGTGCATATCATATACTTGCAGGGTATGAGCCGTACGCACCGGCAACACGACCACACCGACGTTGGCTACACTCCCAACGTGTTGCCTACAAATCCGAAGAGACAGAGGCGTCCGAGGGATCCTTACACTCCTGGGACTTAGTTTGTTATGTCGAACAAATATTGTCGTCCGAAACTTGCAGACTCATGAACCAATAAAAATGTTATGTGGCAACTTGTCAACTTGCGTACGGACTTTATTTGTTTGCTTCATATTTGTTTCAATGCGTCGCGGCAGCACTTATAGTTGTTTACAGCACCGACAACAACATCTGCACGCACGTCGTCTCAGACTACAAAAAGTTGGTTCCGATTAGACGGTACGACCAGTCTTGCGTAACAGAGCAAAGCGGCATGGCCTATGGTTCAGGGCTACGAAACTAGAGTAAGCAACATAGTGCTATGTCAAGTCACGATAAATCGATAAAGTATATGCAGCGGCATTGAAACAAGAGATAAAATCTAATAGGACAAGTACAACGACATAGAAGCGAGATACAAAGTTTAAAAAAAGTACATTGAACGGAGAACAGACCATCACTACAGCAAAGCAGAACACATCTGACGAAGGGACGCGCCGTGGGCCGGGACGCGGCAATGCCGCGCCATGCATGGCGGCGCGGCAGCTCCTGCCACGTCAGCGGCCATGTCGCGTGGAAGTGCCACGTCATCCTCCCGCCGCGCCACCATGCATAGCGCGGCACAGGCGTTTCGCCACGCCATGGCAATAGGCACGGCAAAAAATGTTAGTTTTGGAAGAAAAAAAACAATGTTAAATTTAAAATTAGTTTAAAAAAATGTTAAAATAAAAAAATCGTGCAGGTAACTGATCAAGCCCTAGTGGGATACAGCACCATCTGTGGCCCTCCGTACTGTCGTAGCCGGCAATCGTACGTGGCATTTAGACGGATCATTTGTGTACGCATGCTTTTGTCGGTGTCTTGGACGTTGGACCTACTCCAAGACATTCCCCAGTCTCCACATGCCACAGCGATGCTGAATTGTCGACGGTGCCGGCACTTGGCTTCCTACAGTGTTCAGCAGCAGTGCTGCAACTTTCTGGTACACAGTGCTTTGCTGAGAGCAAAGAAGCATACAAGAGAGAGAGAGAGAAGCACAGTGCTTGGAGCTCAGAATCTATGGAGGTCCATCTATGATGGGAGTTTTCAACCAAAAGATTCAGGTACCTGACATATAGGAGAAATGATATAATATAGAAGTATATCATAATGGTTGTTGATAGGTCCCTGAGGTCAGAAAAAGGGAAACAATTGTTGTTTAGAATTGCAAGAAGAGTAAAACGCGTGAGGGCAAGGAAAGGGCACTTAGGTGGTGTTTAGATGCAAAATGGGTTAAAAACTTTCTGCGAAATGTTTTTAAAGGTGAAAAGCCAATTCTGCAAAAAAAATTTCAGACCCTGTTTAGATGTACCTGAAAACTTTTGAGCTGTACCAAAAGATGATAGATTTGCCCATAATAAATTATGCTTTTGGACCATTAATACCAGCCATGCACATGCATGCTATGCATGCTGCTCGGCACATTTGCATGCACAGAATCACTCATACACAGAAACCATATAACTCATGTACAAATGTTCAATGTCACAAGTCCATTACAACCGAAGGCACCAATCACTCATAAGCATTACAACATAAGCATTACAACATCGCCATCTGCTTCGTCCTGGCCATAGCGTAGGAGGTTCTCGTACCTCCCCATTCCGGGCCAAGCCTCGCCGTTGGAGTTGAGATCGAGGGAGGAGAGGCCGGCCCGTTGAGCGCTGATGGAGCTTGAGCTAGGGAACTGCGCCGGCGGGTCGGAGTAGAGGTTGAAAGCCGACGAGTGCTCCGGTTGGGAGAAGAAATCGCAGGTGCCATCGTCGTTTCCGTACCCACCGTCGTTGTCTTCGAATCCGTCCATGAGCGCTCGGACGCGGCTTGAAAGCCCGATCTACGCGCGGAGAGGGCACGGCCAGCCACGGTGAAGGAAGTGTGGAGAAGAAGGCGAAGGCTGGCGATGGAGGAGGTGGGGGAGAGACCGAGAGGAGCGGCTGCGAGGGAGATCAGCGCGGCGGCGGTGGAGGAGAGTGGCGGAGATGGAGATGGGGAAAGGAAGAAGGAGAGTGGCGTCCAAACGAATGGATAGGGTAGGGAGGGAGCGGGCGAGGGGTACAGGCGCGTCCAGGCCGCGGACCGAGGCGAAAAATTTCGGATTCAGGAGTCTAGAGTCCAAAATGTGAAATTTTTTGGAGGGAAACTTTGTACACTTTTCACACCCATGTTTAGTTACATTTTGCAAAAAGATGACTCAGAATCCAAAATTATTTTGCAAAATAGAGGAACTAAACATGGCCTTATTCCTTTGTTGTCCCCATAGTTGCAGTACAACTGCACAAGGTTAGCATTGGCAACCATTACAAAAGCAGCCCCTTTCCAAAGCACCAGTTGCACCTGCAAGCATCCTGAGAAACAAGCAGCCAGCAGGTTTGCGGCGGCCATGCCTTAGCCTCGCTATTGCGCTGCTGCTCTCCTTTTCCAGCTCGTGCACCGAGCAGGAGGAGAGACCTCCCTGCTCCGGTCCCTCTTTCCGGGCTCTCGCGGGATGGCGGTCTCGCCCTGTCCTTTACCCTCTGGCCTCTGCAGGTGCTCAACAACGTCTCCAGCACCTTTTCACCGGTTCTTTTCCCTCCAACACATGAGACAGGGCCACAAACCTGGTCGCGCTCAATGCGAACAAGAAGAAGATGTGATTTTGAGGGTATAAATACCTTAGCACTGCTCCATCCCAGTTCTATATGGTGGAACCAGAGCTGTCAGTGGAAGTGTTTGGTTACCAGGTTCGCTCCAGCTGCTAGAATCAGTACTATGAATAAATCGTCAACGTCAATGATATGAAGGTGTTATTGCTTGAATAGCATCATGTACAAATAAGTAGTGTTTGAGTGTTTGTTATTAATTCCTTTTCCTCGAGACTTGCAGTTTAACTATTTTCAATGGGGACTATCATTATTTTCAAGATATAATTGTGCATGAAAACAATCAAGCATGACAATCTGAGAAGCAATAGGAATTCAGGCAATTTATTATTATTGTACATCTGTTTCTGCGGGAACTATGAAAAGCTGAACCGAACGAATTGTAGAGATCAGCCATCATCGTCAAACATGGCACTCACTAGACAGGGCTCTTAAGCATATATGCACAGAGGGAAAATGGAAAATTGACTCTGAAAATATACAATGGATGGGACAAATTTCAGTTTATTAAAACTGACATTTGCTTCATGATATGAACAAAGTTGGGGAAGTAATTCTAATCATCTATGTCAACTGGATTCATTCTGACCAAGCACCAGCTGAGTAATCAATCACAAATTCATGACACAATAGGATGCTAGTTGTGTATACTGTTCGTTTACAATGTGCTAGTGACTTGGTGTAATGCTAGCTAGAAAATAAAAACTGGGTGTTGAGTAGTGAATGAGTTATACCAGGAACATGGCGGAAGTCTACCTCTGCAGCTTCAGGTGCAAGCGACAAGGACAATCTGCCTCTGTACAATTTTTGCTCCTTGTCTTGACAAATCTTCAGGGAGCACAGGACTATGCAAAGGGGAAATTTTCAAAAGATCCATCTATGCAGGATGTCAGGAAGGGTTGGGAATGAGTCAAAGTGGCTATGTCAACTTTGCATCCAAAGCCTTGATCCATCAAGGCTATCTTGAACTGCCTGAATGCTGCATCCCCTCAGCTCTTTCTATGCCAATTTCCCCCTGCAACATTGCTGCATTCCCTCGGCTCTTTCAATGTCAATTTCCCCCCTGCAACATTACACAAGATTCATTCCTTGAGTTTAAATTAGAAGTAAGGTACAAACAGAATAAGAAAAAATGAATGGAAGAAGAAAATAATATTCCTAAATCACAAAAATAACGATTTGTGGAAGAAATATTTTACTGCACTGAATACAAATATGAGTGTTGCATCAAGAGCTACTGAAAAGAACAAATATTGTACCATTTCACCAGGAACTCTGTTAGGTCCGTTAGCATCTTAGATTCCTTGTCTAATTGGTTCTCTCCTCCTATGCAGAGAATCCATCACGGACCCTTCAGGCTGCTGACCGATTCTATCAGATGGGTCCAGGCTGCTTAGACCCCAGGTATACATGACAAACTTCCGCACCTGTTACCAGCAAAATCAATATGCTTTATTGATCATGGAGACAATCAGAATGATATACTGATCGAATTTGGATCAAGCCATTCTTCACCTTATTCCAATTTCGCTGAGCACGTCGTTTGCTCAGAATTTTCAGCATTCTGGTATCCTCGTCATGAAGCTTCTTTATCCTTGCTTCACACTGAAAACACGATGTGTTAATAACACGAGCAGCTGCATAACTTTTATTTTATTTTCTTGCTATGATAAACAGACAGCTCATCGTTATTCCATTGTTTCAGTGCCACAGAATAAGCATAATAATAACCAAATGGACAGTGGACGTGAAGGAACCAAATGAAAGGGCAAAGGGATGCAAAGATGCAGAAATCAAAGTTGAACTATTTAGTTTCATTGGCAAAAAAATGAAAAAAAAAACGTTGGCAAGGTTTTCAGACAACAAAGCCAATTTGGCAAAGACTTACTTGAGCCATGAGGCAGAGACAAATTGCCACACTGAAGGCATAAAGGCCACCAATACTTGCGAGTATACTAACTGCAGATAACTGTCTCCATTAGATGCTACAAATGTAAAATCTGTGCAAGGACATTGTTTCATGAGATGAGACTCACCTGGGCCTACTACACTCTCATTGCTGATCTCCACAATGTAGTCCGAGAGATAACTTATGTAAAGAGTAATATTCACCACTCCATCCCTGGGGTTCTGCAGGGACGAATTCAAGCTGCTGACATCAGAAAACGTAGATCCTTGAGTGAAGTCCTGAACCAGTGGCTGCAAGAGCCTCAGGTTACCAAGATTGAATATCTGAGGGAACAGCTGGATCTTCAGAACATTGGAATCTCTTCCCCTAAACGTCTTCAACTTGCCATCATCAGCATAACCGTCAGAGTTCATCGTACCACTCACAAAGCTCATGTGCTGGTTGTTGCCATGTTGCCTTGCGGTCAGGTTGAACTGGAAACCAACAGCGGTTGCTGGCTGCCCTGGCAGGTCGACAAATTGCCAGGACACGTAGTGGTCTCTCGGAGGGACCCGGCATCCATTACACCTGAGCGTAATGGATGGCCCCTGGCTTGTGTTTGTGCAGCTGTAGTTGAACAGTGCTGGCAGGGGAACCACCCTGAAGTCCATGAAGCCTGGTGTCCCCATTGCTACCGTCGAAGGAGCAACTGCTTGAGTGCAGGACATGCTGGAGACGGTTGTGATGTGGAACTCGAGATCATTCACGAAAGACAGCAGGTCCGGAGCATTGGCTGACTTGACTCGATGCATCTCAAGGCTGCGCCTTTTGATGGCTTGATACAAGAGCCTGTAATAATCTGATATTAAGTTAGATATGATAACTAATAAAAGCAAGCAGAGGAACTGATGATTTTTTTTAAAGGTCTATAAGCAGCACTTACACAGTCAATAATCCAGTGAAGATGATCAAGCTAGCGACTGAAAATGTGCCACCCAACTCGGTTTTCCTTTTCCTTAGTACTTGCTGATCCCCCTGGACATTTTCAGGAGCCAAAACAATGTGACTCAGGATAAACTTTTTTTTAATAAATTCTAAGACAACAGCCGCGTCATGGAAATGAAGCTATGCAAGTTGGAAGTTTCAGTTAACTTAGGGAGATTGGTAAGGCCCATAAATCATTGAAGAACTCAAAGATAGTGTTGACTGAAACAAAGAAAACAGTTCCACGTTGATCAAACTAAAATTACTTGTTCGTTGGTTGCTGGCGTGTAAACTCCGATTTTATATAGTATAAAATGGTTTCATAAAACTCTCAACACAGAGAAACGCATCCATAATTTATTGTAACCTTCCAGTGGCAGAGCCACCGCCTGGCCACCCCGGGCTGCCGGCCGGGCTCATCGCCAATGTTCGAAAGGAAATTTTCTTTATATCAAAGTAGAACCATGTAATTTTCTAGCTAAATATTTTTGTATAATAGAAATTGCCCAGGCTCCTACAAGCTTCTGGCTCCGCTAATGTAACCTTCTGATGCCAATAATATTGCAACTAGTCACCTAGCGAAGACACGTGGATCTATAAACCTTGCAAAATCCAAACTACAAGACTTAGGCCTTGTTTGGATGCATGTGTATCCACCTCAATCCATACGTGTTGAAGTGGAATGGAATGGAATTTAGTTCAATTCTACTCCAATCCACCTCAACACATGTTGATTGAGATGAATACATGCGCATCCAAACAAGGCCTTACTCGAAATACAATGCAATTCCTAAGCGCATTGATTCGTTTCTGGTTAAATTTGTACAGAATCGGCATGAAATTAGCACAGCAAACAAGAGGAATAGGGAACGGACCGTCCAGTGGCTGTTGTCGAAGAGGCAGTCGAGGCGGCTGACCCAGTACCGGGCCCGGAACATCCTCTTCTCCCCGCGGGGATCCCGGCCGGCGAACCTGGCCGCGGCGCAGAAGGCGAGCCAGCAGAGGAGTGACGCGAGGGTCGCCTCGAGGATCACGGCCTGGGACTGGGTGAGGCGGCGGATGGCGTAGATCGAGACCACCGGCTCCAGGAAGTTGAGGCTGTGGTTCCGCGGCGCGCCCACGGAGCCCACCTGCCAGTCTCCCCACCCGCCGCCCGGCATCGGGGCGCAGCTGGCGGTGCCGTTGCCGCTGAGGTAGTAGTAGTACCCCGGATCGCAGGCGCAGAGGGTGGCGTTGTACGCGAACATGCGCGCCGCCGCACAGGCCGCCATGGCTGTGGGTGATCGATCCCTCTCCCTGGTAGTGGTAGACCAGACCACCAGCTGCCGAAGCTGCGCTGCAGAGAAGAGAGCTTCGTTGGGCTCTCTTCAGGGTTTAATTAGGCAGCTTTGCTTGCTTGCTTACTCAGCTCAATTAAGAGGAGCTGTGTTCTAAGCTTCCACCTCACTATTTTTTTAGTTGAAAAACAACCTTCTTTACCCTTTCTGGCGAAAATCATGTGCCGAAAAGAGAGAGGCAGAGCAAAGTAGACATGTGTGTTGGATACTTGGATCCCTCATCTCTTGATGTCACTGTCAGTCAGTCAGCAGCTGATTTTCTTGGCTGCCTGGGGAAAGGCTTCAGCATCTCAGCTTCCTTTTAATATGATTATTGATATCGATAGTTGATTACAAACAATCCATTCGGGTCAAGTCTTAACTCTTAAGCATTGCCATTCCTGTAGGTGAATGATTGAGCAGAGTAGCTCTGGCAGACCCTCACTGCAATGTGCAATTCAGCGAGAAATTTCAAAGGAATTCCATTGAATTCAGCTGGGTCTCCTTTCTGCTCAGATACAATGGTGAACTAGTACCAAGTAACCAACGAATAATGGTACTGTAGTAGTTAGCTGTAGCATTCAAACTTCAAATTCAAAGTCACGACGGAGTAAAAGAAAAGAACGAACGGAACGAACATCAGCAGCTATCCCGGCCATTGGGGTTTGACATTTTTTTACCACCAACCACGTCCACGTGCTGTCAAATAATTGAATTTGAGTCGGGATTTTACTGTAGACACACCTCTATCACAGCAGGCAGATTGACAACGACGGTCACTAGGATTTGCATTGTACCGGCATTCCTCTATACATCGTAGCTAGGAGCTTGTTTGGTTGCTAGTCACATCTCACTTTAGCCCCCGGTTTGGTGCTGCTCTGAGGTGCTTAGGCTCCTGGTCCCAACATACTGTGCATCACTGTTCTTTACTGAAGAAAACAGCTCCCGCTCCTCCAAAAATTAAATAGGAAGAGGAGAAGTCGGAGGAGCCGCATATTTGGGGCTTCCCTAGCTCCACCACAGTACTGCTACAGTAAAGAAGCCGGAGCCGAGAGAAGATCCTCCAAATAGGCCCCTAGGCAAGTTTGATCAAATTGACAAGCGTTTGGTTGACGATTAAACTTAGGCAAATTTTTTTGGGCTCCACATGTCAATACAAAAATGTGACAACATCCCCGTAGACATGATAAAGTGTGGATTCCAATTTGCTAGCCACACTTTTTATGGCTTGCCACACTTGCTAAGGTTAGTTGTGGCATATTATGGCTAGAACCAAACAACCACCTAATAAGCAAGATTGTTTGGATCGAAAAAATAGGTAGAATAACTGATCATTAGATTCTAAAAATATATAATTTTATACAAGATTTATTGGTCCCGTTCGGCTGGCAGAATTTTGGCTGAAACTGGTTAAAAAACACTGTTCTTGCTGAATTATTGTGAGAGAAAAACACTGTTCCGGCTGAAAAAAAAAACCGAACAAGGCGAATATGGGATAAACCGAACGGGGCCAATATATTGTAAAGATTGAAACCTATGATATTAATTATTATTATTATAATTAGCTTTTTTAAACTTAAGTGGACTTATTAACTTTAAATAATATTGTCACGTCACGATCATTTGAAAAGCCGTTTATATTAATATTAATTATATCATGTAGGATCGTAGGATTATATTATGTAGGATCGTAGATTCTATAGAAGATCCTACCAATATCATGGAATCATATGGAACTCAATTATAGTATTAGGATAGGGATAATATAATATAAAATTTAAAATACATGATAAGATCATTATCGTTTTGGTTTGGTATTATGGTATCCTAAGCTTCTAGGATCCAGATAGGAAACTTAACAACCTTCAACCTTGGAAATAAGTACAACATAGTGGTCTTAATTAACCAGTCAAATTTACATACAAAACATGAAAACAATCAACTCACCCGGCAACACCAAGCACATTATTTACCTACACTTCTGGAGGTTAAAAAATCTTACTCCACCTCTGCAAATCTCCCACTTTTGGGAGTTGCATCAAACCACAAGAGTGTAACCAAATCAAGAATCAGAGTTCTCAAAAAATAATCTAACATCATTCATACTGCCTTTCATGTCCATTGTAGCAGTGTCCCCCTACTGACATCAATAGACAACTTAGGTGGGGGTTGAATCATCGTGACCAAAGGGCAAAGCATGCCAACAAAACCAGGAGAGAAATTGTTTTTCCCCACTGTGGAACTGGGGCAGCTTCTGAGTATTGGAATCTATGTGATTGTTCTCTGCAGAGAAAGAAAAAAATCAAGGCCATGTCCTATATAAGAACAGGTAGAAATAAGTAAACTTGTGCTTGTGGTGCAAACTTTATAGCATGTACAAAGTCACAGGAAGCTCACTTCTGTAGGCTTGAGAGTGCACCACAGAAAATTGCGTTATCCGGAAGAGTGCTGCTGTTGTCCTCTGGGTTAACCACATTTATGTACACTTCTTGACCCAAGTACCAGGTGTCAAGGTTCTGAACACGCAAGTTCCATATGCCTGCATTGTCCAGAAACACAAGAATAGCTGTCCAAGCTCCAGGGAATACCTGCAATCAAGTAGACACAGTCTCAATCAAAGGCATGCCAAGCTAAGGATTGTACAACAACCCAATAATGCATCGCAAAGTGGATAGTACAAGCAATATTTACAGTGTTTAACTGTTAATTATAGATTACAGAACAATGAACACCGATTCTTCCCCGAAGCAAAAATTAAGTCTGTTTAGGTCACGTTTTGGTCCCTTTCTGTTCTAGTTATGGGCGTGTTTGTACTCTAAGACCGAAGGCAGTGTATGTGTGTGTACTCTGGGTTCTACCCTTCTCTTCTTCTTTAATACAAAGACAAACAACTATCCTGCGTGTTCGAGAACGGAAATTGCTAGAGCAAACGAACTGATTAACTATCTAAGTTCATCTCATAGACTTATCCTTATTGAAATAGCATTAAACTAAAAACACCAAATAATTTATTTTAACCACTACAGGATATATATATTTTTGTCAGTCAGACATATGCAAATAATTTAGTTGCGTGTAGCTGCTACCTGCCATTCCAACTAATATTGGAATAATAACTAAAAGATGGGCTGTTTTAAGTTGTGGCATATGCGCTTAATATTTAAGCATGTTTACTGATCATACTGCAACTAATGCAATGGTTAACTTGGATGTCTATAAAGACTATGAGACAGTGAATTTCAGCACCTGGATTGTAGAGCGTGCAACACCATCCCATTTGTTATAGGTGCCGCGACTATTTTCTGTCCATAAACCATAGTCCATCCTGAGAGAAAACAACCATCAGATTGAGAATCCAAGCAGATATGGATAAAGAAGAGGAGTGTGGCTTCTGCATTACCCAACAACAAAGAATGCATAGCCATCCAAGTGGTAGCTCTGCACATTTGTGGCATTGTTTTGGAATATAATCTCCATGAAGCCCTTATAGGTGCCATTTATAATAGATGTGTCAACTATTGGTAGTCGGTTCATAGGATGATTAGGAAAATCCAATTTGAAGACTCCAGGGACATTAAATATTTGTGCAAGTACCAAAGGGGTTGAGGGCGCAATGTAAGAAATCTCATTAAGAGTAGAGCGCAGTTTTCCATCTATGAGCTCAGGTACTCTACTCTGCAACACGTACACATCTGTCACAGTAATGTCACCATAATGGAATGAGCCCTGTGGATTGGGGCGGGCACCGCTAGCTGTAACATTCCATCTGAAAAAGGGCAATGGTTGAAGGATGCATTATATGTGAGCAACGCCATCTACACTGCATGGGATAGGAATAATGCAAAATCAATAGGAAATACCTGATGGATCTTGCTTGGTTTATAGAGAACGCCGTGTCATACTGATCGTTCGGGGGATCCGGAAGAGGACCAGAGGCTGGACCCTGGGAGTTAGAGTAATGGAGAATAGCCACGCCAGTCAACTTATCCACAACAGCTGCATCAACGAAGCGTGCGCTTGCAACAACATAGTAATCAGTGCTGGCATTTTGGTCCATGGTGACCAAGAAGGAGTAGGACTGGCCAACATGGATGTCCAGGTTGGTGTAGTTCTGCTGCGAGGTGTAGGAGCCTTCGGTCTCAACAAGGAGCAGGTTGTGGTTCTGGATCCTGAAATTGAGGCTTGTTGAGACCCCAACATTGTGTACCCGAAACCTGTAAGTTTTCCCTGAAATGACAATCCCCATGACAATACTATTGGTTTCATCCCCTCTCCATCTAATAGTCTAGCAAATGAAAATTTCAAATTGCAATGCAAACCTGGCTCGACATTGATTCTCTCATAGACAATCCCTGGTGGAACCACTGATTCGTTGTACTGATAGGGTCCCAATCCATTGATGAGCACACCGTCAGGGGCGCCCAGCAGGGTGCCGCCGTCCAGCGCTCTCCTGAGCTCCTTGGGCCCACGGTTATACCAGTCACCAATGAAGAGCGTGATGTCCCCGTCGGGGAAGCCGAAGGGGATGGGTATGACATCGCGGTTGTTGATGGTGATGGCGCCGTAGCCCCCGGCGGCGCGGTGCAGCGGCGTGGAGGGGAAGTAGAAGAAGCTGCCGACCTGGTCCTTGACCTGGAACGTGTAGGTCCAGTTCCAGCCGGCGGGGATGGCGCAGTTGGTGCCGAGCACGCCGTCCTGCCACGCCGTCTTGCGCTGCTGCACGCCGTTCCAGGTGAGCAGCAGCGGCTCGTCCAGCGCGTTGCGGACGTTCACCACCACGTTCCAGTTGGTGGTCACGTTCAGGGGAGGGCCCGGGAACTGGCCGTTGATGCCAATCACCTGGTGCCCCTGCCAATGTCAGTGTCGATGCCGTTGCTGCAGGAATGCAAGGGGCGAGGGAAGGGAGGGGAGGGAATGGCTGGGCGGCACCTTCTGCTTGACGCCGAGGGGTTGCGCGGAGACGTAGGAGACCTCCCAGTCGTAGTAGGCGTACGGGTCCCCCGCCCGCGCCGGCGCCGGCGCCAGCGCCGCAGCCAACAGGAGCAGCAAGAGCAGCGGTGGCATTGGCGACCGGAACTCGGTCGGTCCCGGCGGCTCCGTCGATCTCGTCCTCAGGATTCGAATCGCAGGCTCGCGGCCAAGCCTCAGCAGATGTCGGGCGCTCGAATCCGGCGAACGCCAGTCGAATCAGTTGGAAGCGGAAGCCAACCCGACACGAGGAGATCGGGGAGAGGCGGAGAGCGGCAAGCAGAGCACAGCAGAGGGAAAAGTGTGGGAGGGGAGGCGGCGGAAAAGAAGCTGCTGGTCGGCGTGTCCTTCGGCCTTTGCCCGCATTCTCCGCTCCGGATCCACACTGGAAAGAACAACGTTCGAGTTGCCCTTTTCCGCTCGGGCTCAGCCCAGTCTAATGGTGGGCTGGGCCCACTTATGAAGGCCCTTCATTTTCTTCTAGTCCGTAATACGAACGAATTGGACTCGCTCCATTTGCGACTGCTCGTCACTCCCTCAAGGAAAAAAATCTATTGTACCTACGTCAACCGGAGACGTGACCCAATGGCTGTATTCCCTCGGTGATTTTTTTCTTTTCCTTTTAAGTTTGTTTCAGCTAAATCTTTGAAACATGGTAGTAAACCAAAAAAATCACAAAATAGAAAGTCCAATTTTATTGGACACATGAGTGGATCTACACATTGAACATATGATATGGTATGCTTTGTTGCAAAGTTTTAGTTGTAGTTTTAAATCTATGCTTTTCTATAATTAATTTATAGATACAGTTTGCGTGGTCCAATTATGGTAAAAATTTTATGGTCCACATTTGGACCAATTTCTTACGATCTAAAACTATAGCAAAAGCTTTGTACTAAAAACATAAGATACCATATGTTCACTGTGTAGATCTACTAATGTAAAGTCCAACAAAACTGAATTTTCTATTTTATGATTTACTACGACTTTTCAAAGATTAAACTGAAATAAGCATAAAAGAAAAAAAGAGAAAAAAACATTGAGGGAAACTGTGGACGCAAAAATGTGTCGATGCGCCGAGCACACAACAAGCCGGAAAGATCTGCTTAGGATGAGCCCAGGGATCCACTTGGCTTCAATTGCAAAGATAGCCGACCATGTGAATTCCTCCCGAGGCGTGCCGGTCAATTTGACCTGCAATTGATAAGGAGAGAAAGTTTATCAGTAATTTAAGGTGGAACATGCCGGTTTTGCCCAGACAATTTCAAGTGTGCCGCTTCGGGAGCAGCCAGACGGAAAAAATCGACTAAACGGCCGATACGCAAAGAAATCGGCTGTTACGTACTGTAAAGCTCGTGGATCGTGATTGATTTTATGTTGACAAGTACAATACACGTAGATTTGAGTAAAATCATCAGCTAGGTGAGTATTACCAGTGTAGAGCGACGAATCTAATGAGAAAGGATATAACATGCGAACAAATCGACTGTTTAGTACAAATGGATCTACAAATGCTCTGAATCTAATCTGTTATCATCAACAGTGAGGTTCGACCGGATCGATGACAACTATGATGATAATAACAAACCAAAACCAAAGAATCTATAAAATCATCTATACATTGATAGGCTTTCCGAAAGACATGCTATATGCGTGAAAGCTCAAGCGAGCCGATTCAGGTGAAAAAAGAACTACAACATGTGAATAATCGACTATTTAACATGGATAAATCTATGAACTCATCAGACTTAACTTGCTATCTCTAACAGTGGGGTTCGACTAGATCGATGGCAGCCGTGATAAAGATAACAAATCAAACCTTCAAAGTAAACAGATATATTCACATTTAACAGAATTACGAAGACACACTGTAGACATTAAAATATAGGCGATCGATTATTTAGCCGATGTAGGCATAGCAAACAGTTAAGGTCATGCCTGATCGAGAACAAATCTACCAACTAGCATCCTTCGATCTAAAGTGCCATCAGTGGGGGTCGACCGGATCGTTGCAGCCATAACAGTGAACTATAGACATGATTTAACCAGCCAGCAAAACCTCCTCAAGATCGGACATGCCTTAACCACGTACTATGCATGATCAAGATCGAAATAGAACAACCAATGAAACATAACCCGTCGCTCAAAGTAAGAAATACCGTATTGTAACAAAACAAACGACGGACTAAAAGGATGTAAGGCTGATCTAGATCGATTTCGACCGGGCAGGTTGATGTTGCTGAAAATTAATGACAATAAGAACATCAGCAAGATCAGTAATTTAATGAATCTACCCAAAGGATGCCACTCTTAGGTAGAGACGATAACTTGACCTTAATCTAATTCGAGCAGTGGAGGTCGAACTTAACCGATGCATCCATATTTGAACTAGATAAGAGTCGATAACTAGCTTATACTAGAGTTCGTAGTGGAGGTCAAACTTAACCGATGCAGTCGTACAAACAGAAGTATAAGCCATGACAGTACTTAAAGACAAGCTGGAGGTCGGCCGGACCGATACAGCCCTGCTTGTTGAAAAACTCGCCGAGATCTACACTACTCCTACTCCTAAGGGTTGGCGTAAAGCCGAAAAAAGTAACTTATATTGATTGATTGGATATCTTTTTATAATAGTCGGGGTCCAATATTTATACCCAGAGCCTAAGCATGAATCCTACTTAAGTACGACTTGTTATAATCTTTGATATAAAAGAAAACATTCCTATCTTAAGATAACTTAGACCCTAATCTTTTCCTTTTTGTAGAGTCCGACATGTATTTCCCGACGCCAACCGTAGCCCATTGTCGTTATCTGCTGACGTCATTCAAATAGAGCCGATTCTAGTGCCACATGTGAATCAGCTGATATCGATTCTTATACAATCGATTCCTTGATTGACATAATCTTGGAAGCTTCGAGTTCCCGCGTTCTTCTTTCTAAATTTTGGTGTAAACACATGTCCCCCAATTTTTGAATAAAAATGATTTTATTCCAAAATTCCTATTTACCTGTTTACCACGTCGCAACCGTTTTATTTCGAGATATACGCATGACTCCTGACTTCTCGGTCCGAGTCTTATATAATATCCTAACAGTATCTTTTCCAACTTACTCGACCCATTTGCTTTTCCCTTCTTTCTCGAGTAAATCTTAACAACCAAAGCCGACATCGTCAAGGCCTCAACCCTAACAAATCTTTTGCTTCATCAAGCTGTTCTTCAAGCAACCCTTCCTAGATTCAGATCTATTTTGGCTGCAATAGCAACCAGCGACCACGTCCCTGAGGTATGCTTCCAAGTTCCCGCTTTCCAAGTATCAGCCGCTATCCTGCACTTCCTTTCTTCTCAAATTTATTTAATCTGATTTCTAGGAAATGAGGAACGACATCTTGATTCCATCGGCTATTGCTCTCAATGTCTATTTTCTCGGGCCTATGGGTGACCCTGATCCATCTGATTTTGTCCGTAAAAAAACCAACCAAATCCCCTTTAAACAATCTATAGTGATTTATCCTCTTGGAACACCAAAACTCTCTTCAGAAACTGGCTCAAAATGCCTAAGGGATAGAGAGACTGGTTTCGTAGGGTATCTGATAAAAAGGCTAGAGATTGGAAGATTTATGACTTGAATCAATGCTTGACACTCTTGTTGTCTAAGATGGAGCGGAACGATTTACTCATGATTTCTGTATCTTATTTCTGGTCTAACACTCTAAATGCTTTTGTTTTTTGTCACGGCCCAATAACCATCACTTTGGTTGATGTTTATATATTGACCGGCCTTAGAATAACAGGATCAATGCAATCTTATGACTTTTTAAGTGCTAAATCCAAGAAATTAGCTAAAATATCAGACTGCACAGGATGGGCAAGCTACATTCTGAACCATATTGGAGATGGGTCAACTATTAGCGAAAGTGAATATGTAGCCTTCTTAAATATGTGGTTAGAAAGATTCATCTTTTGTGGGTCATCTTGTGGTCCAACTTACAATCATAAACTCATGGCAGAACATTTGGCAGTAGGCGCTAAAATTCCTCTTAGCAAATATCTGTTGGGATCAGCTTACCATTTGATGCATCAGATGGCCGCTCAGCTGCTGAAGAATGAAGCAGTGCACACCATCAGCGGCCCTTGGTGGCTAATACAAATATGGTTAAACTTGTATATACATAAGATTGTAAGGCCAAATCTCTAGAATTTAAGCTTCCCTTCCTCCAACTTTGATGAGGAATATAGAGGCAAAGAAGAAAGAACCCGCCAGTGCATGAACTATGGTGAAGAACATCGGGCTATTTATACTAGTAGCTATCACACACACTTGTGTTAATGAAAAACTGCTAAAATTAAGATACAAGATGGCTTTAGTAAACTGCTGCTAAGCGCACTCGATGTGAGCGCGGTCACCACAGCTCCAACTGCTCCGACCACTATCGCCACCATTCAAATTCAAATTTGCTGCTCCCGCTTAACTAGCTAGCCTGCAGCTTCGGTACCGTGAGCAACAAGCTTACACCAACAATCTCCCCCTTAAGCCTGATGCTCATCAAGTTCTCGAACCCCCAGCAAATGCCTCATGACTCCAAGCTTCATTGCTGGCAAAACTTTTGTCAATGAGTCTATCTTCTGCTCTGTGGTGCAAACTCTCTTCACCAAGATTTGCCCACGGTCAACACACTCTCTGATGAAGTGGTATTTCATATCACTGTGCTTACTGCGACCATGGAACACTGGAATCTTCATCAAAGCAATGGCTGAGTTGTTGCTTGGCTGTGTAGTAGTTAATTCACTCAACAGAGTCCTCAACCACAATGCTTGTTTTGCTGCTGCTATTGCAGCCATAAATTCTGCTTCACATGATGACAGTGCTACTATCTTCTCCTTGTGAGAGCACCAAGTCACCAGACTTTCACCAATATAAAAAGCCATCCCACCAGTGCTTCTTCTCCCCACAAGGTCACCACCAACATCACTATCAGTGTAGCCCACTAACAGTTCTGTACTTCCCCCTTGGGTATAAACCACCCCAAAGTTATTGTTCCTTTCAAATATCTCATTATCCACTTGACAACCTTCATATGTTTGATTGTTGGCTTCTCCATGAACCTGCTTGCCATGCCAACTAAGAATAAGAGACCAGGTCTTGTGTGCAACAAGTACCTAAGGCAACCTATTACTCTTCTGTATTCTGTTGCATCAACTCTCACTCCCTGCTTATCTGCATCTAACTTTACTCCTAGGTCCATTGGAACTCTAGTTGGATTACAATCAGTCATCTCAAACTATGCCAATACCTTCTTAGCATAACTGGTCTGCTTAATTGTGATACAATCCTCTTGCTGCTCCACCTCAATTCCAAGATAGAATGATAGTAACCCCAAATCACTCATCTCAAACTATGAAGTCATCTGCTTCTTGAAATTTGCAATCTTTGTTGCATTTTCCCCTGTCATAATTAAATCATCAACATATACTCCAAGCGCTACTGCACCAGTTCTAATTCCCCTCTTGTAAATAGCTGGCTTACTTGCACACTTACTAAGCCCCAACCCCTTCAAACACCTATCAAGCTTCACATTCTATGCTCTTGGTGCCTGTCTAAGACCATACAAGGCCTTGCTTAGCTTTAGAACCATCTATTCCTTTCCTTTCTCCACATAGCCTTCAGGTTGAGCTACATACACCTCCTCTTCCAATTCTCCATTGAGAAAAGTAGATTTGACATCAAGATGATGAACTTGCCAACCTCTGTTTGCTGCTAGAGCCAAGATCAATATGATTGTATCCAATCTAGCCACTGATGCAAACACTTCTTTAAAGTCAACACCTTGTTTCTGTACATAGCCCTTAGCCACCAATCTGGCTTTGTGTTTCACAACTTCACCATTAGAATTCCTCTTGAGCTTGTAAACCTATTTCATCCCAATTGGTTTCTGTCCTGGTGGCAAAGTAGCTAATTCCCATGTTCCATTCTTGCAGATAGACTGAATTTCACTATCAATGGCTTCCACCTAGTCTAGATCCCCAACTGCATCCCTGAAACATGCTAGCTCTTCCATCACTTCAAGCAGTGCATCCACATCCACATCTGACTCCAACTCAATTTCTGATGTGTCTTGATAAACATCCTGTAGGCTTCTAAATCTCTATGGCTCATTGTCTAGATCGTCATTGTCATCTAGATCCATTGATACTTGATTCCACCATGAACCCTAAGATAAATTCTGTGGTGTTGCACTTTGTACTATTGTTGTCGGACTGTGAATAGTCACTGGCCGATTCCTAGCAGCTGCTGATTTAGAGCCACCTACTGCCACTGAATGTTGTCCACCACTAGAAGCTCCCCATGAATCACCTGTCTAATGATCACCTTGTGCATTGCCATCATCAACATCTATTGCAATGGCATGAGGAAAGAATTGACCTCTCACCCTCAACTATTTCTAAAAAATCTTGAACTTTTGCAGCATCCTAGCTCCATATCTCTGTCTTCTCAAACACAACATCCCTGCTAACCATAATTTTGTTGCTTTGAGGGTTGAACATCTTGTGAGCTTTATTGCCTTCTTTTATGCCAAAATAAACCATTGGCATACTTCTATCATCAAGTTTTTTTTAAATGTGACACTCCTGGTCTGACATGGCCCTAGCACCCAAAAATCCTCAAGTGTCCAAGATGTGGCTTCCTACCATTCCATGCCTCATATGGAGTTCTGTCACCCATTGCCTTAGTTGGTAACCTATTCAACAAATATACTGAATGCCTGACTGCTTCTACCCAAAACCTTCTAGGAATCTTCATGCTTTTCAACAAAGCTCTTGCCATTTCCATAACTGTTCTGTTCTTCCTCTCCACAACACCATTTTGTTGTGGTGAGTATGGAGCTGTGAGCTATCTCCTGATTCCAGCTTCATCACACACTCCCTGAAACACACCAGCTAAGAACTCTCCTCCTCTATTTGATCTTAGTACCTTGATCTGGTGTCCACAGCTATTTTCTGCCTGAGCTTTGAACTTGACAAAGGCATCCACTGCTTGATCCTTGGATTTCAGCATAAACACAATGCTCCACCTTGTGCAATCATTTATCAACAACATAAAATATTTGTTTCCACCTACAGTGGCTGGTGTGATAGGCCCACACAAGTCTACATGCACCAATTCTAGAGGCTCATCTGCTCTCCAATGTGTTGAGTGTGGAAAAGGTGCTCTAGTCTGCTTTGTAGCCAAGCAAGACTGACATACCTGATCAGGGTTCTGAACCAGTGGTACACCACCTACCATCTCCTTGTCAACCAGTTTTCTCAGATCTTGAAAATTCACATGACCCAACCTGCCATGCCAAAGCCAACCCTGATCTCCCAAACTAGCCAACAAACAAGTAGGATCAACAATTTTTAACTCTATCTTGTATAGTCTGTTTGTTGTTCTTTGCACACACATGATCAATCTAGGTGGGTATTTCTCTAAAACTATGATTTCATCATCATCTATCACAACTTGATGACCAATCTCAGTCAATTGTCCAAGACTAATGAGATTAGTTCTAAGTTTTGGTATGAAATAAACATCTCTAAGTACTCACTGATCCCCAGTTCTCCCCTAAAACAAGATGGTCCCTTTTCCCTGAATCTCAACACCTGAGCCATCCCCAATCCGTACCTTACTAGTGAATGTTTGGTCGATCTCCTTGAATTTCAGCCAATCTTCAGTCATGTGGTTACTGGCACCATTGTCCAGGTACCAGATCTCACTAGTGGGATCCTCATCGCCGGTGAAGTGAAGCTCCAACAGCACCTTGTCCTCATTCAGAGTAACTCCCCTCTGAATCTCTTGTGTCATGCACTCAAGTAGCCCTGGCTCCTCCGTTTCTGCAAGTAGCACTGATGGCTCAACCTCCACCGCCTTAACATGGTGCGCCTCCTCCTCCTCCTTCTCTCCTGGACATTGATTTGCGTAGTGCCCATAGCGATGGTACTTGAAGCACTGGATATGGCTCTTGTCTCATTTGTTATTCCCAACACCCTCCTTTGCCTGATCAGCTTGCCTACCATGACCTCCTCACCCACCACCACGGCCATGCCCACTACCATGGCCGCCACCGTCTCTGCTCCTCCCGGACACCTTGTCGGCCGCCCGCTTCTGCTGAGCTTCCCACTTAGCCTGAATCAGCAACACCTAACCAGTGTCTGATTTAGCACCAACTGCTCTCCGCTTGGTGCGCTCTTCATACACCTTCAACCACCCCACTGCTTCCTCGAACACCAACTTCTTCATATCGTAAAATTGTTCGATCCCGGCGACCACGTTGATGAAGCACTCCGGCATGGTGTCGAAGAGCTTCTTCACTAGTGCGGCATCATCCAACGAACCGCCTATATTCCCATACCTCACTGACATCCTCGTTAGTCTCCCGGTATAAGCATCGATTGACTTGTCCTCCTTCATCCTCATCGCGTCGAACTCACTCTTCAATGTCTGCAGCCGCGCATCCTTGACACGCTCCTCACCGACAAATCTCGCCTTCAGCAAATCCTAGACCTCCTTCCCGGTCTTCTTCGCCGTGACTTGCATCAGCAGATCATCGGGCAAGCACTGAAGCAAGTGCGCTCGCGCCTTCTTGTCTTTCGCCTTTGCCGCTACCGCCGCACCCTACTCCGATGTCTCCCCCGACGGCTCCATGATCTCCCATACTCCCTGGTCCTCCATGATCGCCTGGACACGAATGCTCCAACTGGTGTAGTTGGTTGCCGTCAATGATGGGTAAGTGATCTGCCCACCACCATTGCCACCGCCGCCACCGCCACCACTGCCTCGGTCACCCATGGTGTGGATCAAGAGAGTAAATGCGTGTGATTAGTGGCTCTGATAGCAAATGTTAGAATCAAGGATCACAATCACAGCACAAATATCGTGGTGGCTAGCCTAGATCACAAGAATTGCGCAAGAACATGATGAGCACAATGAGTACACACAGCAACTGTCAGAGGACAGTGCTATTTTGCACAGATGTAGTTGTTGCAGTACAGGCACGGTTACAATGTTTCGGAGGCGCTAACACACTCTCTAAACATCAGGCTACTTATACCAGTAGCTATCACACACACTTGCGTTAATGAAAAACTGCTAAAATTAAGATACAAGATGGCTTCAGTAAACTGGTGCTGAGCGCGCTCGACGTGGGCGCAGTCACCACGGCTCCAACTGTTCCCGCAACTGTCGCCATCATTCAAATTCAAATCTGGTGCTCCCGCTTAACCAGCTAGCCTGCAGCTTCGGTACAGTGAGCAACAGGCTTACACCAACAGTCGGGGAACCAAGAACAGCTTGTGCTTGCGTTGCAGCACGATGCCGAACACCTCAGCCATGTCGATGTCGCACGCCGCCTTCCCCTGCGGCAGCTCCCAGTCGAAGCGATGCACGAGGTTGGCCAGCATGGCCTCGACCGACGCGACACCGAAGTTCACCCCGGGGCACATCCTGCGCCCGGAACCGAAGGGCAGGAGCCGGAAGTCGGCCCCCCTGAAGTCGATGCCTGCCGCGCTGCCACCGTCGAGGAACCTCTCGGGGGCGAAGGCCTCCGGGTCCTCCCAGAAGCGCGCGTCCGTGGAGATGGCCCAGGAGTTGACCAGAACGCTCACGCCGGCCGGGACCGCGAAGCCGTCGACGCTGCAGCTGTCCATGGTGAAGTGCGCCGTCAGGATCGGCGTCGGCGGGTGCAGCCGGAGCGACTCCTTTACCACCGCTTTCAGGTAGGCCATGTCGCGCAGGTTGTCGTCGCTGACGACGGCCCCTTGTCCCCTGGGTACAACGCTCCGTACCTCGGCTTGTAGTTTCTTCATGGCGTCTGGGTTCCGCATGAGCTCAGCGACGGTGAATTCGAGTGCCGCAGCTCCTGTCCCTATTCCCCCCAAGAACACGTCCTGCAAAGATGAGATATTTCATTCTGTCACACATTTTCATGTATATGTAAATAATACACATACAAATACTGCTACTTACAAGCAGGATAGCTTTCATCTGCTCTCTGGTGAGGCCGTACTCGTGTCGAACGGAGTGCAAAATATGTATGAAGTCAACCTCGTTGTCGTCCTTGCTAGGATTACTGGGAACACTCGACTCGTGGTCCTGAATAAGCCTGTCCAGCTGCTCGTCCCACCGTCTCCTCAGCCTCTTGGATTTGGCACGGACCGCCCTACTGAGCACGCCGAAGCGAGCCAGGAACGGGAAGAACTCCTCGACGTTGAAGCCGCCCAGCAGCGGTGAGGTGTCGCTGACGAGCTCCCGGAACAGCTTGTTCCGGCCCTCGCCCCGGAAGGACTTGCCCATCACGGCGCGGCACGCCAGGTCGTTGGCGAACGAGCCGAACAGCTCACCCATGTCCACCGCCGCTCCTGCCGCCGCAGCCTCGCCAATCCTGGCCATCACCGCGCTCACCTACGCACCACACACACCTCACATATGTTTGCTTCCAAGGTTATATATATATTTCGATCGTACGTAGTCTTACCTCTTGTTCGCGGGCGATGCGGAGCGCCTGCACCCTCCTGACGGTGAGCAGGTGCGTGGTGATGAGCTTCCTGGCCCGCCGCCAGTAGTCCCCATACGGCACGAAGCCGACGTCGGAGGGCCCGTACATGACCACCTCGGCCACGAGGGAGTAGGGCCGGGACGCGCACACGCGATCGTGCGTGCGCAGCACCGCCTCGGCCGCGCGCGGCGACGACACGACGAGCACTGGCATGGCGCCGAGGCGGAGGAGCATGACGTCGGAGCCGTGCTTCCTGGCGAGCCTGCGGAGGGAGACGTGCGGGAGCGAGCCCACCAGGTGGAGGTGGCCCAGGACGGGCAGAGCTGGAGGCGAAGGCGGCGGTAGGAGAAGGTTGTCGTCGTCTAGCTGCGCCTGCGCCTGCCTCTTCCTCGCTCTCCTGTCACTGAACGTGGCCAAAGAGTAGCGTGCGAGCAAGACGCAGAAGAGGAGGAGCATCCATGCTCTTGGAGACCTCAGCTCGTCATGCACCAACGCCAACTGATGTGCTAGGTTTGCCATGGCAATTGATCTCATCAGTGGTTTGGAGCTCTGACCTGCGAGGGAATAAATAAAGCCATCGTTTAACGTTTCGTAGATGGTTTTTCAGTGCTCCACTAACTTTTCTATACAGTATATTGCCCGTATGCTAACGCTACGATAACATTTCGTACATACACATCAAAACAGTCAAAAGACAATTAAACCTCTTGTGTCATCGCCATCACGAGAAGTCTTGGAAACAAAATCATTTTCCAAACAAACTATTATGGTTTACACGGTTGCTATCAAGTGTCAAGTGCCTTGTTGTGCACGCCACCTTGCCTCCTACTGTCCTACATGTGTGACACTGAGGGGAAGAAAATTCGGTGGACACTGGACACAGGTCCTGTCCATCTTGCGTGCAACCCTTTGCCAATGTTGACGCGTCACCAGCAACTGATCGAATTGCATGTCCGGCGCAAGGGGCAGCTCGCTGCAGTGCCTTTCGTGGCGCATCAAGGGCTCAAGATGTCTAGGTACCACATAGGAGCCGCACCTTACGTATTCGCCAAAAAAAAAAAGCCGCACCTTCCGTAACGTGTGATTTTTTTGAGACGCGTGGCAGTCATCAAAGCCGAGGTCTCACAGATGGTGTTTTGCAACGTGTACGCAATTTTGTTTCTCCGTTTGGTTCCTGGGACTTGCTAAAATTTAGGTGGCTGAATTTTAGCTTACTTTGATGTGACGATTATTACATATATTTTATATTAACAATTGAAACTCTAGTTCATTGAAATTATGTAATTATAATCTGAAATTTTTGGTTCCGAGAATAAAAACCTGTTAGACAAAACCACAAATTCGATAAAATCTGATCTGCATTGTCAAAAAAGACAATTAGCAATTTTCAATTGTTTTTATAGTTAAAAACCAAAATTTGATATGTTATGATACAAATACAAATAAAAAATCACAAAAGTAACAATTATATTGTACTAATTGGTTTTGAAATCATCTTAGAATTCAGCTGAAATGTAGTAGAAGTGGATTTGATTTGATGTGACCTTCAAGAATCAAGATCACACTTTAACTACTATAATAATTTCTCTTACTTCCCCTGTAATTGTTTTTGGTTGATTGGAGGGGAGGGATGTGATGACGTAGATTTTTGACACCGTTAGCACCCATCCCACTTAATTGTCATCCATAAAGCCCACCTATTATATATTGTCTCTTTATATCTTTAACTATTTCTCCTTCTCCTATTCTTTTCTTGTCCGTGAAATCTTCTTCCCTGATCCACTCGAAGCACCACATGGAGTGTATTGTGCCTCCCTTGCTGCCGCCCACACCTCCCTTGCCCCAACACGCACCCTGCACCACTGTCCTAGCACCACCGCCCCCTTGCACCGCTAGGCCCAGCTCCTTAGCTCTGGCGCGGGCTTGGCTCGGCTTAAGAAGAAGAGCACCGAGGAGGAGATGGTATGACCGACCACCTGGCAAATACAGGGAAGCAACAAGACCCATAAGGCCAGTATCAGTGGAGGTTTCATCAAAGTTTCATGTGCATTAAATATGCTGATGTGGCACCGTATTAATGAAGAGAGAGGGATGATAAAAGTTTTATAGGAGTAGAGAGGGTCCCATGAGGATGAAACTCTTCGACACCGTTTCTAAAATATGTATGTGTTGAAAACTAGGACATGAAATCCCCACCGAGACTGGTCTAAGAGTCAAGCAACCACAAAAAAGATAAGGCGGCTAGCTGAATTGCTCAACACGCACTGCACTACCCCAATTCGCTCCAACTTTACACAATTGCACCACTCTGCAACTGAAAAAATATTCTATTCTGACCGCTACACAAGCACCACATCACCACTTGCTGATTGCCGAATTGCACTAACATCACTTGGAATACAGAACTATCATTTCGACACACCATCGTCCTTGCTTGTGTCATCGTCACCGACAATGTCCCACATCATCGAACCAACCACTGCCACGCAGGGCTAGCTCTGCCTACTTTCTCAACAAGGGAATATGACCAATTGGACCTATTACCATCACTCCGATGTGTGCTGGGTGCCAAAGATTGAGGAGCCTACAACAGCTAAATGATTCTCAGGTCCAAGGATCAATCAGTCCTATCCCATCATCACTTTGGCCGGTGTTTGGAATTCTAACTTCAATAGTGTCGTTGTTGTAAAATATGTCTCGTCAATGTACTCATGTGAACAGGAAACAAAAACCTAACGATTCTTAAGGCCTCAGCGAATTGGCATCCAACATATATATGTATATTTATTAGGATCATATTTTCTGAATTGCACACTTGAGCAGAAAATCCAATCAATAGCCTGTAGCAACTATATGATCCATGAACCAATCAATCCATTGCCTATCCGACCATCCTAACTCCGATCCTGTTGGTGACGTAAAGTGCACAATATATGATTCTAAGGTCCGAGTAAGGCCTTGTTTCTACCCCAAACCCCTCCCCCCAGTGCACAATAGCTCTGTTCGCTTCGCTGAAAAAACAGCCGAAACACTGTTCCGGCTGATTTGTTGTGAGAGAAAAACATTGTTCCTGCTGAAAAAACAAGCTGAAAAATACGGATTATAAGACAAGCGAACAAGGACAATATATGATTCTAAGGTCCGAGTAAGGCCTCGTTTCTACCCCCAAACCCCCCGCCCGCGCACTGGCACGACACGATGAGCACTGGCATGGCGCCGAGGCAGAGGAGCATGACGTCGGAGCCGTTGCTTCCTGGCGAGCCTGCGGAGGGAGACGTGTGGGAGCGAGCCCACCAGGTGGAGCTGGCCCAGGACGGGCAGAGCTGGAGGCGAAGGCAGCGGTAGGAGAAGGTTGTCGTCGTCATCGTCGTCTAGCTGCGCCTGCGCCTGCCTCTTCCACGCTCTCCTATCACTGAACGTGGCCAAAGAGTAGCGTGCGAGCAAGACACAGAAGAGGAGGAGCATCCATGCTCTTGGAGACCTCAGCTCGTCATGCACCAACACCAACTGATGTCCTAGGTTTGCCATGGCAATTGATGTCATCAGTGGTTTGGAGCTCGACCTATGTTAATTTTAATAAAGCCGCCGTTTAACGTTCCGTCGATCGTTTTTCAGTGCTCCACTAACTTTTCTATACAGTATATTGCCCGTGTGCTAACGCTACGATAACCTTTCGTACATACACATCAAAATAGTCAAAAGACAATAAAACCTCTTGTGTCATCGCCATCACGAGAAGTCTTGGAAACAAAATCATTTTCCAAACAAACTATTATGGTTTACACGGTTGCTATCAAGTATCAAGTGCCTTGTTGTGCACGCCACCTTGCCTCCTACTGTCCTACATGTGTGACACTGAGGGGAAGAAAATTCTGTGGACACTGGACACAGGTCCTGTCCATCTTGCGTGCAACCCTTTGCCAATGTTGACGCGTCACCAGCAACTGATCGAATTGCATGTCCGGCGCAAGGGGCAGCTCGCTGCAGACCTGCAGTGCCTTTCTCCGCGCATCAAGGGCTCAAGGTGTCTAGGTACCACATAGGAGCCGCACCTTACGTATTCGCAAAAAAAAAAAAAAGCCGCACTTTCCGTAACGTCTGATTTTTTTTGAGACGCGTGGCAGTCATCAAAGCCGTGGTCTCACAGATGGTGGTTTGCAACGTGTACGTTTTTTTTAGCCTGGACTTACAGTGTAGAAGTTGCAGTATCTGAACTCTACACAACACATTCACATCATCACACACACGTATACCCTAGAAGCTACAACCTATACACCTCAAACGTCCTTCTGGAGATCACCGAAGCCACACGAGCCTCGCAGACGACGGACACGCCGTAATCCTATTATATCGCCACACGAGTGTACAGGACCTGCACGAAACAAATATGGGGAAATACCCCATGCGACACACGTTCGTCCCAACTGGGAATCGAACCTGGGTGGGCATGCTCCACAACCAGAGACGTTGCCACCGCGCCACGAGCACGAAAATTGTACGCAATTTTGTTTCTACGCTTGGTTCCTAGGACTTGCTAAAATTTAGGTGGCTGAATTTTAGCTTACTTTCATGTGACGATTATTACATATATTTTATATTAATAATTGAAACTCTAGTTCATTGAAATTATGTAATTATAATCTAAAATTTTCGGTTCCGAGAATAAAAACCTGTTAGACAAAACCACAAATTCGATAAAATCTGATCTGCATTGACACAAAAGACAATTAGCAAATTTCAATTGTTTTTATAGTTAAAAACCAAAATTTGATATGTTATGATACAATTACAAATAAAAAATCACAAAAGTAACAATTATACTGTACTAATTGGTTTTGAAATCATCTTAGAATTCACCTGAAATGTAATAGAAGTGGATTTGATTTGACGTGACCTTCAAGAATCAAGATCACACTTTAACTACTATAATAATTTCTCTTCCTCTGTAATTGTTTTTGGTTGATTGGAGGGGAGGGATGCGATTTCGTAGATTTTTGACACCGTTAGCACCCGTCCCACTTAATTGTCATCCATAAAGCCCACCTATTATATATTGTCTCTTTATATCTTTAACTATTTCTCCTTCTCCTATTCTTTTCTTGTCCGTGATATCTTCTTCCCTAATCCACTCGAAGCACCACATGGAGCGTATTGTGCCTCCCTTGCTGCCGCCCACACCCCCCTTGCCCCAACACGCACCCTGCACCACTGTCCTAGCACCACCGCTAGGCCCCGCTCCTCAACTCCGGCGCAGACTTGGCTCAGCTTAAGAAGAAGAGCACCGAGGAGGAGATGGTCTGACCGACCACCTGGCAAATACAGGGGAGCAACAAGACCCATTAGGCCAGTATCAGTGGAGGTTTCGTCAGAGTTTCATGTGCATTAAATATGCTGATGTGGCACCATATTAATGAAGAGAGAGATGATAAAAGTTTCATAGGAGTAGAGAGGGTTCCATGAGGATGAAACTCTTCTACACTATTTCCAAAATATGGATGTGTTGAAAACTGGGACATGAAATCCCCACTGAGACTGGTTTAAGAGTCAAGCAACCACAAAAAAGATAAGGCGGCTAGTTGAATTGCTCAACACACACTGCACTACCCCAATTCGCTCCAACTTTACACAATTGCACCACTCTGCAACTGAAAAAATATTCTATTCTGACCGCTACACAAGCACCACATCACCACTTGCTGATTGCCGAATTGCACTAACATCACTTGGAATACAGAACTATCATTTCGACACACCGTCGTCCTTGCTTGTGTCATCGTCACCGACAATGTCCCACATCATCGAACCAACCACTGCCACACAGGGCTAGCTCTGCCTACTTTCTCAACAAGGGAATATGACCAATTGGACCTATTACCATCACTCCGATGTGTGCTGGGTGCCAAAGATTGAGGAGCCTACAACAGCTAAATGATTCTCAGGTCCAAGGATCAATCAGTCCTATCCCATCATCACTTCGGCGATGGTTGGAATCCTAACTTCAATAGTGTCGTTGTTGTAAAATATGTCTCGTCAATGTACTCATGTGAACAGGAAACAAAAACCTGATGATTCTTAAGGCCTCGGCGAATTGGCATCCAACATATATGTATATTTATTAGGATCATATTTTCTGAATTGCACACTTGAGCAGAAAATCCAATCAATAGCCTGTAGCAACTATATGATCCATGAACCAATCAATCCATTGCCTATCCGACCATCCTAACTCCGATCCTGTTGGTGACGTAAAGTGCACAATATATGATTCTAAGGTCCGAGTAAGGCCTTGTTTCTACCCCCCCCCCCCCCCCCCCCCACTCCCCACCCTAGTGCACAATATGTGATTCTAAGCTCCGAGTAAGGCCTTGTTTCTACCCCAAACCCCGCGCCCGCGCCCCCCACGATACTACATTTTCAAAAACTAAAACTCAAGTACTAATCTTCTGCAAAGATTTTCAGTGAATTAACATTCGAGGTTTATATGCTGTGTTTTATTTTTTTGTGTCATCTTCTTTCTGAAGTGCGACACTGGAGCAGAAAATCTTACCAGGAGCCCATAGCAACGGAATGATCCACTTATCATTAGTTATAGTCAATTGTCTATGAGACTATGACGACTCATGTACACTCATCTGGAATCCAAACTTCGATCTTGTTGCTGACGCAACACTAGTATTTGGTCTACGTCGTCGAGAAATATAAAAGCACTTCTCCTATATTTTAGGTGCCTCAATTTTTAAGATAATTTCAGACAAAACTCTTGTATGACCAACTAGTGCAAGTAAAGTGTTACTTTTATGACTTGTTATTTGTATTTGTATCACAATATATCAAATTTTGATTTTTGTCTAACTATAGAAACAATTGAAAATTATTAATTGTCTTGTGCCAACGTAGATAAGATTTTATTGGATTTTTGTGATGTTGTCTAATGGGTTTTTTATTCTTGGAACAAAAAATTGCAGCTTATGTTTATATAATTACAACAAACTAAAGCTGCAATCTTTAATATAATAAAATATATACAATAATCGTCGCCTAGAAGGAAGGTAAAACAAGTCCCTTATATATGAGCTAGTTTGGAAACTCCAATCCCCTAAAATCCACGACTTTTCTCGTGGTGGGAAATCCATGTGAATATTATTTGAGTAACCTATTTATTTATTTATGAAGGGTTTTTCATTCCTGGGTGTGCCTTCTCTTTGCTTCTAAATTAGCCCTATACCCTATATTATATAGAACTACTGTTCTGTAGCTGGCCATAGAATAACTTATTCTGTAGCCACTTTGAGTTATGATAATTACTATGTTAATTTATGAGATTATAGTAACTCCTTACTAAGTGGTTTACTATAAAGTTATGGTAAATATTCCCATGTGTTATAGTAACCCAACTATCGTAAATATATATTGACATTATGGTAAATTAGTATATAAAATTATGGTAAATAGAGGTGGCTACAGAATAACTTATTTTGTAGCCGGCTGCTGAATAGCCTCTCCCTATATATATATATATATATATATATATATATATATATATATATATATATATATATATATATATATATATATATATATATATATATATATATATATATATAATATGTGTGTGTGTGCGCGCGCGAGATGCATGGACGACCATAGAAGCACTAGAGGAAGACGGCCCTCGAAACTCAAGAACACAATGCGAACACGTGGAAAATTTTTTGTGCTGCCAAGGGCACAGCGTTTTCTGTTGTTCTTTTCTCTAGTATATATATATAAGAAAAGCATAAGTACAAGATCATGCCCATGAACACCACGACGTTCGCGCGCACCACGCTCTGCACATGTCGCGCCATCCCACGACCAGAGCTTGCCGCGCGCCGTGGCCGGACTCCACTACATGCAAATGAAATAAAGGGAAGTTAGGCCACTGCATGGACTCCACTACATGCATCTGGCTGTACACGACAGATTATTTGATACTAGGCTTTTACATGCATATATAGGGATACAATAAAAGTAGCAACAACGAGATGGTACTCATCAACATATGGTGCGCGTGCCGATTTTTTTTAATTTAAATACTTTTTGAAAACTAATTTTAAATCTAACACGGTCGGTTTTTTTTAAACTAACACTTTTGGCCGCGTCTATTTTCCTGGCGCGGCCAAATGCCTATGCCGCGCTATGCATGGTGGCACAGTAGAGGGCTGATGTGGCGGCGACCGGAATCGCTGACCGCTGACAGGGCAGGGCTTGCCGCGCCACCGATCTTGGCGCGGCACTGCCACGCCCTGATCCGTGGCATGACAGAGCCGAATAAAACCCCCGCCGCGTCCCGCGTCCACCTGCAAGCCCGCCTCTGCTAGAGCGATGAGCTCGCTTAGTCTACCAGTGTCGTCTTCAACCTCATCCGTCTGCAAGCCCGCCTCTACTAGAGCAATGAGCTCGCTGAGTCTGGCAGTGTCATCCTCATCCTCGTTCCCCTCATCAGACAACACAATCGGTGATTCAACGGTGCGACCAGCTCGCTTTCTGTGCTCATCTAACTTCTTTTCCTCGTATCTTGCACGAGCCACCTCTGCAACATGGTCCTCGCTGCATCCAATCCCTTCATATATAAAATGCAATGAGTTAGCAACGTGACTATATTATATTTAAAATCAGACAACGAAAAAAGGCTTCCAAGCACTCACTGGCGCATAATGAAACAACGTGCTCGTTCAAGACCTCTATTTGTACTCTAGTCTCCTCCCTTGCCTCCTTTCTTGCCCTCTCCTCCTATAATGTCATCCGTCTCTTCAATCCCCATTTGACAAGCCCAACGTCGATCGGATTACAAATACCACGTTGTCTAGCAAACTCACACATCTTGTCTTTGTGATGTTTAACGAAAAGGTTGACGTAGTCAGGTCCATATCCCCTCTTTCGTGCAATTACTTGCTTTCCCTTCAGTTTATCCAAGAACTTAGCTTGACCATTATAAAATTTCCACCTGCATTTCCTAGTGCTCTGTTCAAACGATAAATTATATCATATATGTCTTAGCAAAAGAAACAAAATACGATTTCATGGTTACCATAAAAATAACCAACCTCATCATAGTCAATCATATGGCCGCAATAATGGCCTATTCTAAGCTCCGAAGGGACTAGACCATAGTTGGATTTAACACCACATTCGCACTTGACTGACGGTGCTTTGTAAATTAACCTTTCTTTCTTCTTTTGCTTTGCTTTTGGAGGTTCTTCGGGCTATTTGTTCTTAGGACCATACAACCACTCCTTGAAACGATACTTCGCCATTGAATATACCTAAATAACGTGACATTAGTACATGACACATATTGCTCAACATTTCAACACATACACTTTGCACTTACTTCATGCTTGTTTGGACATACAAACTCCAACGTATTGTCAGGGTTTATCACGGCTCGGTCTCCGCAATGGCACAGAGGAGGTTCCTCGAGTCGTCTAACTGTGGCTAAGTGCTTCTTCTTAGTCGTCATTGGAGGGGGGTTAGGGGGAGGTGAAACCCACCGCTCGAAGTGCTCTCGTGGATGTCGCTCTCTCCACCAATCGTCGAAAAGGAGGTACCTGGGGTCAAACTTGTCTGCACCGTCGATCCACCGAAAGAAAAAGCACCTCTCATGGGCCTACACAATAAAATTTTGACAAAATATTAGTAACCTAGTAATACAAATGAAGAAAAAACATATGGAAACAATTACTTATATTAAAATGATTGCATGTGTAGAAGCAACGGGCCGCTGTGTCCGGATGTCTCGATTGAAACACGTCGGCCGGACGACCATAGTCATAGTTAGGGACAGAGAGTTCAGGAGGGACGGGTGCATCTTTGCTAGACTCGTCGGGGTACAATTTTCTAGGACGGCCCCGTTTTCGCCATAACTGCTCCCGAAACATGTATTCCATCTAATAAAACGGTTCAAATTAAATGTTAATCAAAACAACACAAATTAATGTAAAATATAATCATTTACAATGCTACTAAAATAATATAACCGACAATTATAGCAACAAAAAACATGGTAAACATACTTCTAACTAAATAATTAACCTTAACATTGACAAAATCAAACTAATATCTTTCTTCAAACCGTAGACCATAGTTCCCAAACATAATTTTCCTCCTAACCTTAACTCCCATTCATAATATCCTATCCACCATTCAAACAAAAATAAAATATGCGTCATTACCTTGAACGAGGACGAGGAGGGAGGGAGGCGGCCAGGGAATGGAATGGAAGGGAGGGAGGCGGCAATGGAGGGCCAGGCGGGGGGGGGGGGGGGGGGGGGGGGGGGGGTGGCTACCGGCGTTCGTGGTGCGGCGACCAACGTGCTAGGCGGTGGGCTGGCGCGGGCGGACGCGGGCGAGGCGGCCAGACGGCCTTGCTGCTCGGACAGCGGGACTGGCCGCGGGGGTTTTATTCAGCTCTGTCGCGTCACTGCCGCGCCAAGATCGGTGGCGCGGCAGAGCCCTGCCACGTCATCGGTCGCGATTCCGGTCGGCGCCACGTCAGCCCGCTGCCACGCCACCATGCATGGCGCGGCACAGGCATTTGGCTGTGCCAGGATAATAGGTGCGGCCAAAAGTGTTAGTTTTAAAAAAACCGACAATGTTAAGTTTAAAATTAGTTTCCAAAAATATTAAAATTAAAAAAAAAATCTACGTGCCTTAGTAGTACAACTTATATATATAGCAGCTAGATTTGTGAAAGAAGATTGACCATAGAAGCACGAGGTTGGCAGAAGGTCTCCAATGGAACCTTCTTTGCCATGGTTAGGCCAGAGCCCTCAGCCATGTCCACTAGCTCCGTGACCACTCGTTCCCAGTTGAAGCACTGGATCATAGTTCCCAAAGCAATGCCTGCCAACTGCATCCCCAGGTTCTCTGCTGGGCACCGTCGTCTCCCCATGCCAAATGACAGGTCCACCGTCTTGCCAGCTGCTTGGTTCCTGCCATCCTCAAACCTACACATCGCGTGCATATACATATAGTAAGCTCAATTAATTATATTGTGTAGCAATAACACACACGTACTCCCTCCATCTCAAGATAAGTGCACTTCCAGATTTGGGTTGAAGAGATCAAGTATATAGTGAAATTATCTACTACCTCCATTCCGGTTTATCTGGCGTACAAGGCCATATACCAGCAGATACCAAGAAGGCTATGGAGGCACGCGCGCGTATTTACTGCCGTGCTTCGCTGCGCCTCGATTACCATCGCACCGCCGGCCCCTAAATCATTTTTTATTCCGGTGGAGAAATTAGGCCATGTTTAGATTGTAAAAAATTGCAACCCGATAAATAGTAGCGCTTTCGTCTTATTTGGTAAATATTGTCCAATCGTGGACCAACTAAGCTCAAAAGATTCATCTCGTGATTTTCAACTAAACTGTGCAATTAGTTATTTTTTATCTACATTTAATGCTCCATGCAAGCGGCTAAAAATTGATGTGATTGAGAGAGAGTGAAAAAACTTAGAATTTGAAGGTGATCTAAACAAGGCCTTAGCAAGTGTATAAAAGGGCACGGACGTGAGAGCATACACTAGCTAGCGCTGCGGTTCAGCTGCATGCATGCAGTATGCGTCGCCTGAGTAATGATCATACACCTTGGGTACTACCCCCCGCCTGGTATCGTGGCCGATTCCAAAAACGCATGTACGCCAGATAAATCGGACCGCAGGGCGCACTATATAACCCTACTAAAGGTGTCCTAACACGAAATGATTGCACCTTGGAAATATTGCACCTTGGAAATATAGAAAGGTACAACAAGGCTACCAACGTTACCTAGTCTGTAGCATTTTGAATGCTAGAAGCGTATTTATTATGGGACGGATCGAGAGAGTATCGAGACATACACTACTAAAAAAAAAGTTTATAGCAACGAAACAATTTTTGTTAGAGGCGACCGATGATGAAGCCGTTCTTATAGTGGCGTGTTTGGGACCTAGGAGACCAGCCTCTCCTACAAATAGAATAGTAGGGGCGGCTGGTGTTACGAGCCGTCCCTATAAATGAGTCAAATTTGTAAGGGCGACTCACTCACCAGCCGCCCCCAGTGTTTCTATTTATAGGGGCGGCTGGTAATTGAGTCGCCCCTGCAAATTGCCCACGTATAAATACCGGCGATTTGTAGGGGTGGCTCAATCATCAGCCACCCCTACAAATGACCAACGTATAAAAAACTACAGTCTCTTCTTCCTACTCGGGTCACTCACTCCAACTCGTGAAAGAAAGGTGGGGAGACCTTGGGCACCTCCCAAAAATTACTCTACTAAGAGAAAATATTTGGTCTCAAATCCTTTAGTGGAGAGGTTGTAGAATGTAAAAAAATGCCATTCCACACTTTTTTTTAAAAGTTTTAATGGTTGGTTAGTGAGTAATTAGAGTTTTGCTTTTCTCTCTCTTCTATGATGCTTAAGCTACTTATGAAGCAAATTAGACCCAAGTTTTGAATGTACTAGGGTAAATTAGGTAGGGGAATAAGATCATAACCTTATTTGGTCCATGTTTCTTGATTTTATTGAATAATTAGTTAGTTTTATGGATGTTTCATGTGCATGTAGATCTAGATCGAGGATTTGGTTTTTTTATTAATTTTGTTTTTATAAATTTATGTTTGATGAAATTAGACTAAGGTTTATATGAAAGATATTGGGTAAAATATAACTGTTGCTAATTATTGTCTTTGAAATTGTATATTGTAATCAATAAATATGTATTTTAATTATTTATGGATAAATGGGTCATTAACTAATTTTTCTCTACCATGGTGTGTTTGTATGCTTCATGTAATTATATTTGATTTTATATTCATATATATCTGAAGTATATACAATTATTCTCAAGTAATTATTAATTTGATCTATTTTTATATATATCTAAATAAGTAGTCCTTTAATATTTTTTTGTTGTTGTTGTAAAAGATGGAGTACAGGAACTCTTGGATGTATGGTTCATTAAGGTTCAAGGCAGGTTTTTATGATGAGGTGGATAAGTTTATTGAAGTCGTAGAGAAGTATGCAACGACGTTGACTAAGAATAAAGATACAATTATTTATCCCTGTAAAGATTGCAAGAACCGTATGGCATGGACAGATGTGACTATCATCAGATCACATTTGATTATGCGAGGATTTATTGAGGACTACACAGTGTGGATTCATCATGGTGAAACGGTTATTGTTAACGACGAGGATGAGGAGGAATACGATGACGAAACCCTAGAATCCCTGTCCCAATATTCAGCAGAGCTTGATGCATTAATGGATCTTGAGTTTGGCAATGAACAAGGTAGTGATGCTGGTGGTTGGGATGGTAACGACGAAGGTGGTGCCAATAATGATGGTGGAGCATATGTCGGGGATGAAGATAATTTGGAGGACATGATTTGAGCTCTTGGACCAGAGATTTTACTAAAGAGCTTGAAAGGTCTAGAAAATTTAGAAAGGGTGACAAAAGCATCGAAGGAGACTGTGTATGGTGTTGAAAAGGGTTATCCGACACATTGGACATTGCTATATTTTGTGCTTGAGCTACTCATCCTGAAGGCTAAGTACGGTTGGTCAGACTGTAGTTTTAATGTTCTATTGCGTCTCCTGTCATGGGTGCTGCCACAACCAAACTCAGTTTTCACCAACACATACCAAGCGAAGAAGGTCATAAGTCCATTGATAATGAGGGTTGAAAAAAATCCATGCATGCCTCAACCATTGTGTCCTTTTTCGTGATGAAACATTCAAGTCACTAGATAAATGTTTCCAGTGTGGGGCCAGCCAGTACAAGAGCAACGACCTTTACGGTGGGGATGAAGTCTCCACGGGGAAAAAGAGAAATAAGAAGGGTACAAAAAAGGTGGTACAAGAATCTCATCCTCCAGAGGACACTCTATTAGGCAACGATGCAAAGCAGAGAAGAATTCCTGTCTTAGCAATGTGGTACCTGTCAGTGACCGACCGCTTAAGACGTATCTTCCTAAACCCTAAAGAAGCCGCACTCATGACATGGTGGGATGATGAGCGCAAGGTGGATGATGATAAGATTGCACACTCGGCTTATTGTAGTCAGTGACAAAAGATCGATGAGAAGTACAAAAAATTCAGCGATGACCCAAGGAATATATAGTTTGGCTTGAGCACCGATGGAATAAATCCCTTCAATGAGAGGATGAGCAACCACAACACTTGGGCAGTGATCTTGACCATGTACAATATCCCAACGTGGTTGTATCAGAAGAGAAAGTACCTTCTCCTCACTATTCTTATTTCTGACCCTAAACAACCAGGCATTGATATAGACATGTTCCTCGAGCCTTTGATGCAAGAAATGGAGAGGCTACGGAGGCATGGGGAGCCGATGTACGATGCGTTCTAAAAGGAGGACTTCATATGTAGAGCAATAATATTTGTTACTACCAATGATTACCTCACGCTGTTTGCTTTGTCTGGACAGATCAAAAGGAAGATGGGATGCTTGGTTTGCTTGGATGGTACTATATGGGTGTTCCTAGATGCATCCAAGAAGATAGTTTACCTAAGGAATCAACGCTTTTTAAAGACAAATCACAAGTACCGTAGCAAATTATTCTTTAGATTTTATGACAACACCCTAGAGATTGAACCCCCTCCGGAGAGACGTCATAACAGAGAACATGTGTACAGAATGGCAAAAAACATACGCATCGTCTATGGAAAGAAGAATTCGGATGGGACGAACAGAGATAGAAGCACACCTCCTGTCGAAGGCGCCCCTTTCAAGAAACAATTGATCTTCTTTCAGTATCTGCCTTATTGGCCAGACTTGGGGGCCCCCATGCCATTGATGCTATGCACGTGTAGAAGAATATCTTTGAGAGTCTCATTGCTATCTTGATGGACACAGGCAAGTCAAAGGTTGGCCTGAAATCATGAAAAGACATGGTGCAGCTAAACGTGATGCCACAGCTTCACCCGGTACCTAAGGCTAATGAAAAATACATTCTCCCCGTGACGTGCTTCAACTTAACACTAGAAGAAAAGAGAGCTATATGCACTTTCCTGAGGGGCTCAAAGTCCCGACTGGGTTTTTAGCGAATGTGAAGAAGCTAGTGTCGATGAAGGACTTGTCAATAACACACTTCAAGGCTCACGATTGTCATATGATGCTGATAGTGTTTCTACCTATTGCAATCAGGTCTATAAAGCCAGAGTTCTTGAAAATGACCATCACCCGCATGTGCTACTTCTTTTCGAAGATCTCACAGAAGATGATTGACAAGCAAGAGCTGAGTGACCTACATGAATTTGTGGTGGAGACACAAAACCAACTAGAGATGTGTTTACCTTGTGCTTTTTGTTGATATAATGCCACATCTCATAATTCACATGGTTCATCAGATACAGGCGTTGGGCCCCTGCTACTTGCATGAAATATGGTTCTATGAGCGGTTCATGTCGGTTTTAAGCTGATACATGCATAATCGAGCATACCCAGAGGGCTCCATGATAGAGGTTTACAGTACTAAAGAAGTCATCGAGTGCTGTCAAGAGTATCTAAAAGTACAGAAAGGGATTGGTAAACCTGATTCTCGTCACAAGGGTAGACTGGCTAGAAAGGACACCAGTGGTAGAAAAGTGTTCATCGACCATGATTATAAAGAGGTGAGTCGGGCGCATTACAGTGTCTTGTAGAGTACACAACTAATGCAACCATACATTGATGAATACTTGGCTATCATTATGGCAGAGAGAAATGGTCGTTCAGATGATTGGATCATGAAACAACACAAGCAACGACTAACTACATGGTTGAAGGACCAAAACATAACGCCTGGAGAAACCATAGACTCTATTACCATCAGTAGGTTGGCGGAGGGGCCATCAAGACAAGTGACATCTTGGAAAGCTTATGCCATCAATGGGTATATGTACTATACTCACGCAAAGGATAGTAAATATATGAACCAAAACAGCGATGTTCGAATAGAAGCTCTTGATGGATTGGGGCGAAAGATCCAATACTTTGGCATCATTGAAGAGATATGGGAACTTGACTATGGAAGGAATATAACGGTGGCCTTGTTTCGATGCTGCTAGATCAAACAACAGCAACTGAACGAGATTGGATTGAGAGCCCTAGACCTCGAGAATCTTGACTACCAAGATGACCCTTGGGTGCTCGCTTCATGTGTTGTATAAGTTTTCTATATGCCTGACCCACAAAGTAACCTCCCCCCGAAGAAGAAGACAAAGCACGTGGTTGCCTTCGAAAAACAACATATTATCAGAGTTGATGGCGTCGATGATGTTGAAGCTTACAATAACTACGATGAGATGCCGCTATTCACAGACTTTTCTAAGAAGATCAGTGTTGTAGAAAAGAACCTGCTCAAAGACATATTGCCATAGGAACGAAAAGGTGTCAAGAGAAAAGTCGTTACTACGGGCTAGCTAGTTGTTGAACGTGGAGTGTTTGTGTAAGTGTGTGTATTTGTAAAACTTCATTTATACATGTGTGTGAGACTATATATTTGTGTATGTGTGTGAGACTATAGATTTATGTGTGTGTGTGAGACTATATTTATGCATGTGTGTGAGACTACCCTTTGCAACATCTAGATGAACCTATTGCAACATCCACTATATTACTACTAAAACAGCTGTAACACGTAGACACTTGAAACATGCACTTATTACTACTGCAACATGTTTGGACTACTATTGAAATACTTAAAACAAGCACTTAACACTTTATGAAATGAAGAAATGACCAAAATATAAGTTGGAGATCTTGACGAGTTTTATGTTCATGACTTTTATAGTTGAAATCATTTAAGGTTTCAAAATCTTGTTTGAAGTTGCCATTTATTGAAATTCAAAATTTCAACTGTTTAAATTTGGTCAAATAAAAAGATGACCAAAATAAAAAGTTGTAGATAGTAATGTGTTCAACAATTTTTATGTTTATGACTTTCTTATTTGAAATAATTTAAGATTTTAAAATCTTATTTGAAGTTGACATTTATTGAATTCAAATTTTGAACTGTTCAAATTTGGTCCAATGACAAGATGACTAAAATATAAGTTGGAGATCTTGACAAGTTATACAATTTTGGTATTCATCACATTTACAGCTGAAATCATTTAATGGTTGAAAATCGGTTTGAAGTTGTTATTTTCCAAAATTCAAAATTTTAGTTGTCCAAAATTAGTTGCAAAGATAGATGACTAGACTAAAATGATAGAGCATGATTTTAGAAAATTTTAGGAAAAAACCCATCACATTTAAAGTTAGTATGAGAGAGAAAAACTAGTTACAAGGTTCAGCCATAGATTAAAAAGAGAAATCACACTTGTTTATCATTGATGGTCATGAACAGTTGTGATTTTTCTTTTTAATCTCTGAGTAAAATTTGTAACTAGTCTTTCTCCCTCGTACTAACTCCAAATGTGATGATTTTTTTCTAAAATTTTCTAAAATCATGCCCTATTAAGTTACTGTGTTGATTTGATCATTCTTTTCATTTGACAAAGTTTGAGCAATTCAAATTTTCAAATTTTAAAAAATAACAAGTTCTAACGAGATTTTCAACTATTAAATGATTTCAGCCAAAAAAGTGATGAATACCAAAGTTGTATAAGTCATCAAGATTTATAACTTTTATTTTGGTTATTTCTTTATCTAACAAAGTGATAGTAAACATTCTTCAAGAATCAACATGTCTCTCGTATAGTTCATAAAACTGTGAGTCATATATGAATTTATGAACAATATTTACTAATACTTTGTCACATGAAGAAGTGACCAAAATAAAAGTTATAGATAGTGATGAGTTCCATAACTTTTATGTTCATGACTTTTATAGTTGAAATCATTTAATGTTTCAAAATCTTGTTTGAAGTTGCCATTTATTGAAATTCAAAATTTCAACTGTTCAAATTTGGTTAAATAAAAAGATGACCAAAATAAAAGTTGTAGATAGTGATGTGTTCAACAACTTCTATGTTTATGACTTTCTTATTTGAAACAATTTAAGGTTTTAAAATCTTATTTAAAGTTGACATTTATTGAAATTCAAAATTTGAACTGTTCAAATTTGGTGAAATGAAAAGATGACTAAAATATAAGTTGGAGATCTTGACGAGTTATACAACTTTGGTATTCATCACCTTTACAGCTGAAATCATTTAATGGTTGAAAATCAGGTTTGAGTTGTCATTTTCTGAAATTAAAAATTTTAGTTGTCCAAAATTAGTTACAAAGATAGATGACCAGACTAAAATGATAGAATATGATTTTAGAAAATTTTAGAGAAAAAACCATCATATTTGGAGTTAGTTTGAGGGAGAAAAACTAGTTACAAGCTTCAGCCACAGATTAAAAAGAGAAATCACACTTGTTCATCATTGATCATCATGAACAATTGTGATTTTTCTTTTTAATCTCTGGATAAAATTTGTAACTAGTCTTTCTTCCTCATACTAACTCCAAATGTGATGATTTTTTCCTAAAATTTTCTAAAATCATGCCCTATCAAGTTACTGTGTTGATTTGGTCATTCTTTTCATTTAAGAAAGTTTGAGCAATTCAAAATTTTAAATTGTAAAAAATAACAAGTTCTAACTAGATTTTCAATCGCTAAATGATTTCAGCTGAAAAAGTGATGAATACCAAAGTTGTATAATTCATCAAGATCTACAACTTTTATTTTTGGTCATTTCTGCATCTGACAAAGTGATAGTAAACATTATTTATAAATCAATATGTCTCTCATGTAGTTCATGAAACTATGAGTTATATGTGAATTTATGAACAATGTTTACTAATACTTTATCACATGAAGAAGTGATCAAAATAAAAGTTGTAGATAGTGATGAGTTCAACAACTTTTATGTTCACGACTTTTATTGTTGAAATCATTTAAGCTTTCAAAATCTTGTTTGAAGTTGCTATTTATTGAAATTTAAAATTTCAACTATTCAAATTTGGTCAAATGAAAAGATGATCAAAATAAAAGTTGTACATATTGATGAGTTCTACAACTTTGGTATTCATGAGTTTTTCAGCTGAAATCATTTACTCTTTTAAAATATTGTTTCAAGTTAAAATTGTTTGAATTTCAAATTTTGAATCGTTCAAACAAAGTCACATGATAAGATGACCAAAATAAAAGTTGTACATGTTGATGAGTTATACAACTTTTATGTTTACAATATTTCCATTTTAGATTATTTAATGTCCTAAAATTGTAGTCGATGTTTTAAAATTCAAATTTTTAATTTTTGTTTTTTTATTTTCTATATTGTTTTGACTACAATTATTTATATATATATTTGTGCATATATAGAATAATGCAAAATATTATATACATTTACTTTATGTTTTTGTGATATAAAAAATATATAGAATTAATAATTTAATAAAATAAAAAATATTTATAGGAGTGGCTAGATCAGAAACCTTCGGTACTATCATGCACCAGCAGCGTGTGTGTATATATATATATATATATATATATATATATATATATATATATATATATATATATATATATATATATATATATATATATATATATATATATATAGCGCACGTATCTTTCCGGAAGGAAGGTTTCTGGGTGATCCCATGTCGATCCCTATGGATAGCAAACGTATTCACAAGAAGCATAGTTCCTTTGGCAATATGCAGCCTGCTCGGAACTGTTGACTTTCGTTACTGGTTCATGAGAAAGTACTGCGGGCTGATTTGTGTGAAAGAAAAATACCATTTTTGGTTGAAAACACTGTTCATATGAACAGTGCACGTATGCGAGGGTTGGCCAGCACCAGCCAGCTAGCCAGCCGCTCCAGCCGAACATGCTGATGGAACCCGTTAACCGTGCAGTCGGTAGAGCATTCACGAGGAACTAGAAGTGGTACTCCATGATGATGCATCGAAGGTAGGGCAACTCCGGGAGATCAGTCGCCTCCAGCAGGCGTTTAGGTTCCCCAACGCATGCATCGATTTCATCGCGAGCTTTCTTCATGACGTGAGGGTAGTTTAGCAAGAGAGACATCACCCCACTCAATTGTATAGCCTGTACTAAGTGCCCCAGCTTCGATTGCACTCTTCAAAATGAGATTAATTTGAAAAAAATGATTAGTAGTGTTGTACGTATATCCATCAAATTTATAAAGCTATGATTAAGGCAGACAAAATAAACTTTGGTCCAAGAGATGGAATGCCCAATGACGCACGCAAGGTATCATTACCCACACCGTGATTTATATATATATATATACACACACACACACACACACTCATCACTTAAGATATTTCAAATCATACTACGTAAAAACTTTCAAATGACCCCATATTTTTTTAGTATATTGCTATAATACCGTCTTAATAGTATATAAAATATCTATAACCACATACTATATACTTGCTTGTATACTTGACCGTACATATATGCTCTAGTATGACAATTTCAAATATATACACTTAAATCTTGAGATACATACATGGGTAGCTACCTCCTAGGGGTAGAAAAGATTTCCCCCAGGGTGTGTGTGTGACACACATATAGACAAGAAAGTTGTTTTTTAATTAAGAAAGTGGTGGATCGTATATATAATGATACTCACAATACACGAGGAGCGGATGAGCTGATCCGTGCAGGACTCCTTCTGCAGCTCCAGCAGCACCCGGACCAACGTCCTGCGTGTTACTTGACCGCCCTTCTCCATCTCCTTGTGCTCCTCAATCAACCTCTGCAAAAACTCAGTTTTGTTTGCTTGCAGTCGCTGTAATCGGCGGCCCACCGCGTCAACGTCCAGCCACAGTGCCAGTGCCGGCAGGAAGTCCCACACCGTCAACGTGAGCTCCATCGTCTCCTCCACCATGGCCATGAAGCATCGGGCTTCCCCACACACTTCCACGGTCTCGTCCTGTTCGTCACTACTGTACAACAATTGTGGACGAAACAGTGTCATCAGCCTGTTCGGTTGGCTGGTTCGTAAAGAAGTACTGCTGGCTGGTTTGTGTGAGAGAAAAATACTGTTCCGGCTAAAAATTTACGATCGTTTACGACAAGCCACAGCCAAACAAACAGGTAGCATCACATTCACTGTGCGTGCATGCATTCTTTTTATAAATTTATGAGTTGGATGTTCATTACTATTGCATTATCCGATGACCATAATCATGCATATGTCTGTCTCGTTGTTCCTTACCTACGAGAGGCGAGAGGACGTCCTCTTGCAGAGCATGTCCAGTAAGCCGTTCATTAGCATCTCCCATAGCCGTGCCTTGACATCTACAAGAGCTCGTCCCCCAGAAGCAAGTGCCACACGACAAAGGCGGCGTGCCATGGCCCGCGCCTCCTGCTCGTGGACATCGGCGAAGTGCTGCTCTCGTTCCACGAAGTGCTGCTCTCGTTGGTGGGCAGCATTAGACGTGTCGTCATCTATTAATCAAGGTGGGTAACCTAAGACGTCTGTCTCTATAAATCAATTTACGAAAGTAGGTGTCTTAAGATGTCTGCCTCTCTTAATGATTAGAATAAAAATAATTCATAATTTTTTCATACGAACTTGGATGAAAACAAACTTTATATCAAAATTGTAGCACTCGATGAAATCTACAACTTTGTAGTTGAAAAGTTTTTGAATTCAAACTGTTTATGGTCCCAAAATATTATTGTAAGTGCATAGATTTTGAAATTTAAAATTTAAAATTATCAAACGATCTCGGATGTTGACATGGTCTATATAAAAGTTATAGTTCTCAATAGAATCTACAACTTTGTAGTTGAAAATTTTTTAATTTGAAGATGTTTCGAATCCCAAATATGTATTTGAAGGTTATAGATTTTGAAATTTAAAATTTAGAATTTCTAAACAATCTCAAATGTTCACATAGTTAGTACCAAAGTTTAGTGGCCGACCTAATCTACATGTTTGACATTGACAAGTTTCTAATTTAAAGTCATCTAGAGTCTCAAATATGTGTTTAAAATTCACATGTTTTGAGACTCAATTTTTTAAAATTTTGAAACTATTTTCGATGGAGATACGTCTTACACCAAAGTTGTAGTACTTGACAAGATTTAAAACTTTGTAGTTAAATTTTTTTCATCTGAGTTCATTTAGTAGCCAAAATATCCAATATAAGATTACAAAATATTGCTATAAAATAATCTCCTACCGTATACAACTAATCTTCTACAACTAAAAAGAATAAACCGTGGACACTTTTTGGTGCGACATTTATTTTGGATCTGCCTCTGTCCGTGCGATACGATACTGCGGTGACGTGGAAGGAAGACGCCCCTTGCGATATGATACCGCAGCGAAGGAAGGAAGGCGTAGTACATTGGGCGACGTCGAAGGAAGGCGCCCCTCTTATCCCCATGCGATCCTGCGAGCACAGATGGAAGGCGCCGGTAGGTGGGACCGTGATGCCCGCTCGCCCCAATCCCACGATCCATCCACACTCCATCCGCTCCTACGAGCCCACTCCAATCACGCTCGCGCACGCGCATTGCTGACGCCGCCTCTCCCTTCATGCCCTCGGCCCTCGTGCACCGCGCCGCCTTCTGCTCATCTTCTAGGACAGCGAGACGCAGCGATACGTGGAGGTCGCCGCCGCCTCTCCACCATCCTCCGCGCCTGCACCAGCACCTCGCCAAGTCGGACGCCGCAGGAGACCTTCGATGCGCCATGACTGCCCCCGCCCTCGATCACCGAACCGCTGCCGCAACTGACGTCCACACCCGTCGTGGACGACGACTGTGATGCGTCCATTGTCTGGTCCTAATCCACCTCCTCTGCGCTCCATGGATCTCGATCTACATGGAGACCTTGATTGCTAAGGTCAGCACTTCTCGATTCCTGTTTCTCTTCCATATTGTTCTCCTAATACCCCGATCCCCTCCCCAGAGAGATGGAATACTAGAAGGATAGATGCGAGGGCAGGTACATCGGTGGTTGTGGTTATGCATGTTGTGGAGAGATCTTTGATACGCGTCAGGTTGCTCAAGTTGGTCATTGAGATGGGTTTTGGGTGAAAAAGAACAACTGCAACGTCTCATGTAAGGGCTGCTTTAGGTTCTGCGTGTCAGATTGATGAGGAGTTGGGTGTCAAATTGATAAGGAGACATCTAACAAGCTTGAACTCTCTATGGTGCAATTATTAATTTGTTGTTGCTTCGTTTCCCAATCTCTGTGATACGCTCTTCTCTACAGCTAACATGTTCGATGAAATTCCACTTAGGTTTGTTTTGCTTTTTTTGGTGTTTACTAAACCGACTTGCAGCCTCATGTATCCTGCACACTGAAATCTATTTTTCATGCATTCAAAATTTCTCCATCGGAGCTCAACCCTCCATGCGTTTTGTTCCGTGTATTAAAAATCTACAAACCCGTGTCCTTGCCTTTGATTCTAGATTTAGTTGGTCCAGGAGTAAGTAGAATATGTGATTAGCCATTTTCTAATGTCATTTGCATGTTGGTTGATTGGATGATGCATTTTTTCGGTAGAAGGGAACCATTTAAGTAGTTTTTTTCTGCCACGAACCTATTGTTTGTCCCTTTTGTTTACCTTTAACGTCGATCATTTTTCTCTTCTGTAAACTAAGGTGATTTGTCTCTTTTGCACTGGAAAGTTGTTTTTCATATGTAGCTTATTTCCGTATAACTCAATCAAAGTATTCTGATGGCGTTTTAGATATTTTATTTAAATGTGGAGATTTGGTGTATGCTCTGTACATAGTAATCTGAGGTTACCATTAGTCATGGTAATAGCTTAAAGATTGAATGTGTGTTAGTAGCCATGATGCAATCTCTACATTATCTTGTAGCAAGGTTCATTTTAATGCTTATATTACAGCCTCCTCTTGATGTGATCCTAGGTGTTGGTGGACAACAGGGAAACTACCCCTAAGTGTCCAAGTTTATGTATAGTGGTTGCAAATTAAATTAATCACAATGCTTAAAAATATTCAGCTAATTATAACCTTTGTTTCCAGCGTCCTAGCTTCCTAATAAATACTGATTATGGCACATGACTACTTTACTTGTTTGGAAGAAAATTTTTGACCTGAAGTGAACAACTAAATGTGAATTTTGTGAAGGTCCTATAATACAGTCTTTTCCTGTTGCTGATACTAGAAATGGTGGAGCCTTTGTTTTTTAATTGAATTGTGACTTATTTTTTATCTTGATTGGGCAATTGTGCTCTGTTAGCTAACTCTACTCTGTGTGTTCAATGCATCGTAGGTTATTCATAATTTTCGCACCGTAGGGGACACGAATTGCTAGCTTCGATTGCACCATTGCGTGTCAACTGTTGGTGAAGGCTCTATTTTCAAACACCTACTATAATATATGGTATAAAATGGTTTCTTATAGAATATGTTTTCTAGATAACTATTAATTTGAAATAGATCTTGCTTGCACCCTCGAATTATATTGAAAAAATAGTTCATCAATTGTACAGTTCCACTCCTTTCTGCATGCTAGAAAAAATGTCTAGCACTCTAATTGAAGATGTGTTGTTTTTTCTTCACGTGATATGTTGTTTTCCATCTCTCTAATACATTTGGAAATCCTTCTTTTATTGTTTTGCTCGTATACTGACAATAGCTTTGTAGTTTTGAATTAGTTGGGAGCGATGCACTGATGTAGCCTTGTAAACCTGCAGGTGCTATCTGTTACAGTTTACAACCACTATAAACGGATATACTATGAGTCTTTACAAAAGGGGTCAGTTTCACTTCTTTGTGTCAATTTGTCTTTTCTACAAATAATGAAATAATGAATGATATTCATTCCTGCACTTGTAGAAACTGGAATTCATAAATAAATATCTACAATACTGGATCTACTAGACGTCGCTCCCATCGATTAGTGCCGCTGCCATTGCTGCCCCTTGGTGAGATCCTAGCCCGATTCAACGCGTCTTGCTACAAATCGCCAATCTACGCTCTTGGTTCAGCACTGGTGCATTGCTCTAGCAATGGTATTGTTCGACTCCTCTGAACAACTCCCCACGCCCGCAAGAACGATAGGCAGCCAGTCGAGCTCCCCACACTGGTAAGTTGCTTGGCATTGGAGTTCCGATCCATTGAAGGTTTATTTGCAAGGTCATTACTGTGAACCCAAATATGGTTAAAGTGATTGCCAGTTTTGTGTCTTAATAAGTCAGTTTTGTGTCCTAATAAGTCCTCTTTCCATTTAACGATTCACTTGCACTGTTTAATGCTTTATTCCTATATAATCGACCACTGCAGTTTTCAATGCAGTGCCCAACAAACCAAATATCTTCATTGCCGGCGTGCACAAGTGCCATCAGAGTCAATGCTTAATTAGCTACTTTGGTTTTGCTATTATGATCATATTTTCCAGCTGCCGACATGGAACCTTACTAAAAGTGCAAAAAAAAGAAGAATAAGTTTTATCTTGAATTCTTGCATCTCATACATGATGAATCCCTAGACTGGATAAGTTCAGACACACTCAAAGTTTGCCTATAGTTGTATGCACTGGCAGGTCATGCTTACTAGGTGTTGTTAGCATAACTGCACTGTTTCCATGCAAACCATGTTGGAGCTAGGGACCTTGCAGATTTATTTTTTTATTAGCTGCACTGGTTTGCCAGCAAAGTGAAAGAAAACCTGTTTCTAAAGCCTGTATATACATGTGTCTCAAACTATTTTTTTTGCCAGTTTTAACGGAGAGATTTTGTGTTTCCCCCTTAATGCATATTTGTTAGTTTTGAAGGTTAACTTTCTTTGACATAATACCATTTGCAGGGCCTTGGAGTAGTAGCTATCAAACTCATACTGCTGGTTTATTAAATTCAGTCAAGATAGTCACTGCTGGTTATTAAATTCAGTCAAGATAGTCACTGCTGGTTTACTACAACACCGAGAAGATGTTCTATGATTACTACAACGCCGAGAAGAATGTACTAATATTATGATTCTTATATGTTCTACTGATTCAATATCTAGCTTTTCTTTACTGCAATTAGTATCTAGCTTTTCACAGGCCCTTATCCCTACTCTATTCTTTGCAAATGACTAACATTAATGTGTCTCAATTGCAGTTAAGCTAGCTGACATATCAAATTTTGATACAAGGCTTTGGAAATCAATCAAAGATCTAAATGACACCGATTTGTAAGTACCAATAAATTGGATATCTAATTAAGTACATCATTCATACTTCTGTATGATTTATTTTTTCCATATATATTTTGCATGAGTGATGGTTATATGTTAACAGATCTTGAACTCTCTAGGGTTGGTGACATCGTGTTATCATTACTCATTAAAAGACGGATATTAGAAACCTGCTCCCGTAGCTATAGGTATATACTTAGATTTGGTGCAAACTAATTTATCTGTAAGTTATATTTTGGAACTTGGTTTAAAGTTTGCTTTTAACAAACAAGCCTTCTCTCTGCTTTGTTTAAGGAGAAAATTGGATTTTTGCTAGCCGAAACAGTGGGCTTCATGAAATTGCCATCCCAATTGTTGGTTTTACAAAACTGAGGTATGTCACTTGTTACTGAGTCTAAAGAATCAGCACATTTCTTAATTGGAATTTATGCCCTTGTAGGATTTGATGGAATCATGAAAATATGAAATGTTGAAATTGTTTCTTGTGCTAGACTACTGTCTTTCTTTCTTTTTATAGCTATACATGCATGCTGATATATGAACTATTAACCAGCATGTTGATTTACTCTAGATGAGTTTAGGACAACATGTTCAGTCTAAATTTCCTGGAATCATACGTGCTGAGGGCCTTCATTAGAAAGATGTGTTCTTTCTAATATGTGCAGATCAGTCTCGTTGATACGTTCTCCTTTTTCTAGGTTGAGCAGCAGGTCATCTTGAGTAGCATTCTAGTGACATAGCAGGGGACTGACGCTAAGGAGCTTTAGGAAGATGGAGTACCTCTCACTGGTAACATATACAACACTGAAAGTTTGAAACTGTCCTTGGTACTAGCAACACAGGAAGTTGAGAAGACAGGCTCAAAATTTATTTGGTTACTTGGCATGTTTACCTGATGGTTGTATGCAATTCGTCCTCTATTTATTTTTGTAAGTAGTTGGGATAATAGCAGAAGCTAAACTAAGCATTGAAGGGCATGTGTTCCCTAACCTTATTGAATCTGATGGTTATATGGTAATGCTATGCTACAAAATTGGCTCCATGTCTAGAGAAATTTGCATTTCCTTTCTCTTGTCCTACAAGCATCAAGTATGCATTCCATTATCGATACATGGCTGATGATACTCATCATGATTTCAGATGTGAGAAATCGATTGATGCAACCCCTTATATGCTTGGCAAAACGTAGACCATTGAAGATGCTTGGTGCATAATACAATGAATGGGTACTAATGCCAATTTGTGCTGGTGTAATTAAGTTTTGGTCAGATGGATTATAAATTCACGATTGTGCCAAGTATTGCAAAGATGAGGTAAGAATGGGGGTTTTAAAAGTACGAATATGGAGGAGGATGGTTTATTTTTAGAAATATGTACTTCATACATTTTCTTAGGTAGACCTTATGTAACACCTCTGGTGTTTTGACCTAGCATTAAAACTTGACATGTCATCATATGCATTGCAAAGCATTCATAAAGTAGAAAATTTTGAATGTATTCACTAAATAAGCTTTATTTCATAAGTTGTATTTTATGTGATGTAATGTGATCCAAAACTCCAAATGAAAATCATGACCACAGGGGTCAAATTTCATGTGATCATGTGAGGCCATGTGTCATTTGACTCAAATAACCCTAATGGGCCATGTAATTGGTCAAAAACCATAATTAAGTAAAAAGGGAAACAAATTAAATGTGAATTCAAATTCAAAATGTAAAAGTCTTTTTTTGCCCCTTTTGTCTATTTCAAAATCCATTTGGAATTTGGGGTTGTGACAAAAAGCAAAGTTGAAGCTTATTTTATAAGGATCAACTTTGGTATTCAAAGTTTTTAAAGTTTACATATAAAATTTGGAGCAATTTTGAAATGATTCAAATGCTCAAATGCACCCCAAATTCAAATTTTAAAATAGAGGCAGAATTTGAAAATGTTCATTAAAGCAAAGTTGTAGAGTTTGAAAAGTTAAGCAACTTTCATTTTTGGAGATTTTCAACTTCTTTAGAAAATTTATGAGTAATTTGCAAAATAAATGTAGTGGCATTTATGTAAATAATTCAAAAATCCAAATGAAACCGAGCGCCACCTCCCTGCTTGTCGCCGACGCCACGCAGCCGCTTGCCGTCGATCGTTTTTCACGCTTTCTCACGTGGTGACACGCTGCCGTCTCCGTGGCGACCTCGTACGGGAGCTATCGAAGCCGGACGCGTCCTTCTCCTCTATATATAGGAGCACCGCCGCCGTCGTTCTTCTTTCCTCCCGTCTGCTCACCACCGGTGTCCTTGCTGCGCTCACAAAATTCGTCCTCGCCGTAGCACCTCGTGCCGATTGCGTTTGCCAGTAGCTCTGCCTCGCCCTGCCGCTCCTTCCAGGCCTGCTCGCCTTGCCTCTAGCAGTCCAGCGCCAACCCACGGCGTCTTCTTCTTCGGAGCCAGCCGAAGCACCGCCACCACCGACCTCACCGTGGCCACGTCGTTCCAGCCCGTCTCCGCCTTCACCAAGCACACCGTCGTGTTCGTGGTGAGCTCCTGAGCATGATGCTTGCTCCGCTTTAGCCTCTACTACATCGTAGCCATAGTTACGTCGTGCACTGTCGTGCCCGCGCCGCCATGGCTGGCGTAGAGCTCCATCCGGTGCGCCTGCTGCTGTTCTGAGGGCTGGGATAGGTTCGTGGGGTGGTGTAGATCATGCTGGTGCGGTCTGCCTCGCCGGAGCATCACCGCCGGTGTGTTTTGGCCGACCGGAGCTGGCAGCACCGCCGTGTGCCTTGTTCTGTGTCGTTGACAGTGGGGTCTGGCTATCAGTGAGAGAAGGGAGAGAACAGTGAGATTTTGTATTTTCTAGATTTTGAATAGTGCAGTAACTTTAGAAATTTATAGGAAAATAATTATAGCTCCAAAAATTCTAAAAATTTGTGTGTAGCTTCTGTACATGTTCTATTATGGTTTAAAAATATGAAACTTGAAATTTGAATAAATTTTTAATGTTTAAAAATTCAATCAATTAATTGATAAATGTGATTTCCATGATTTTTGTAGGCCACTGTATAACTTCAAAAATTATGAAATTTGTTTTGGTACACTAATTTGTCATGAGGAAGCTTACATAAAAGTTTGAGGTCATTTGGAACAAGTTCATTTTTGGGCTTATTTCCAAATTAATTCAAAAATGTATTAAAGCAAACCCTAAGTGTTAGGTTAGAGTTTGATCTTATTTTGGTCATGTTTTGTGACCAGTAGGGTTTCAAGATCAATTTAGTCAAATCACTTGTGTGGTCCTTAATGGTAGAATTGCACGTTGGTTTGGTTGGCTTACAACTGTACCGTGAAAGAAAGTTGTATTCAAGGTGTTATTATATTTCATGCACCATGAAAACATCATGTTTACATTATCATCATGTTGAAGCATATGCTATTATTTCATGTAGAATCCGAGAGTGAACCGATTCTAGTTGAGCAAGTTGTGGAAGAATCCCCGGTTGTCTTGGGATTTGATATTTGTGGTACTGATCTGAAACCGAGATCGTCAACGAAGGCAAGCCCCGGTTTATGCATTAAACCCTTACCTTGTTTACTTTGAAAAGTTTATCACCTATGTTACCTATTGCATTAAGTTGATTAATTCAAATGTTACCTACTTGATGCATTGCCTACCTTGTTAATTGTTTACCATCCTTAAAGATGATTTCATTTACAAAGGCATAAAATGCTTAGTATGCTTTATGGTAGGCTTTCAAAGTAAAAGTTTCGATACAATCAAAGATGGCATACTGGCCAAAGAAAGAAAGAAGGTAGAATGAACTAGAGACTAGTTGGGTAACTTATCTTGAATGTTGGGTAATGTTGCCGACTATGTCGCTTAAAGGCCACTCATTGTGGATCTTCTGAACGAGACACTTTGTAGTACTGGTCACATACTCTGGTAAGCCTACTTCGGCTAATCTGATACTAAGACGAATGCCCACACACTGGGAGTGGAGAGATGGTGGGAGTAGCGTGTAACCTCATGGCTGGAATGTGGCTGGATTTGAGGTGTGCTGTGCTCTCGGGTGGCGTGGAGACGGCTTAGTATAGGAGGATCCGGTAGCAAGGTTGATATATGCAAGATTAAGTTCTACATATGTCGTGTGATAAGGAATCCTCAGCTAGGACTTGAATCAATTTGAATTGCCGGTGCTCCGCGGATATGGAGACTCGATTCATTACAGAAGCAATGCAGGACTGGTGAATTACTAAAATTTGAGAAAAGGAATGGAATGAGAAGAAATGGAACATGGGATATGAACACTTAGTTTGAGATAATGAACTAAGAAGACTTAGGGGTAAAACTTGAAAATAGAATCAAGAATAGTAAGCTTTTGGCAAAGAACTTTTGAATCTTGCTACATCCTTACCTTGACCCAACACCTGCATCTCTAAAGTCCTTCAACCCCTTTTTCGTCGGGTCAGTCTTGTTGAGTACTTTTGTACTCAGAGTTTGTTAACCCTTGTTGCAGGTGAGTCGAATGCGCAGGCTTGTTTTGGTCCCTGCTGCATGTCAGTGTTTGAAGTCGATGACGATGAGGAGTGATGAATGGCCTTTGGACAAGGCACTAGTTTGTGTGAAATAAATAATGTTAATGTAATATTATCCCGCTACTATGGTTGTATGACACTTATGGTTTTGTAAGTTTGAAACAACTGGTTTGTAAACTATGTTATCTTAAGACTTCTGCTATATTTTACTCAGATGTATATATTTGAATAAACTATTGTAATCTGCAATGTCTATGATTAGGATCCTGTTCGAAAAAGATTCATGGATGATTCGGGTTTCCTGAGAACACCCGACAGACCTGTTAAGTTGTTGGGAACTCGTGTATGCTATCAGAGGTCTATTGAGACAACGATAGGTGCACATGGGCCTAATTTCTTAGGAGGTTCTACCATAGCTGGTATCAGAGCAGGTCCTATCTAAGATCATTGTAGGTCACTTTAGAAAACATTCAAATTGATTTGGATCAAAGAAAGTAAACTTGATATTTTAAAGTTCAAATTTCTTTCTTCTTACTTTTGATCTAGTCTCAATTCTATCTTATTTGAAAGTTCGTGGTGGATAATATGATTAGGTTAGTCCTATGTATTAAAAATCTAGTACTTTTG